>NC_081412.1:120528079-120841074 GCF_030272615.1 Cryptomeria japonica | reverse complement strand
CTACCCTACAATAACATTTTTTAGGATTAGGAGTGCGTACATGCTACTTATTAGTCCAGAATGGGAAAAAAGAATATCGTTGGGCTTGCCAACATTTTATGGACTAATAGCGCGTACGTGGTTATTAATGTAGTGCATACATAGTACATAGACATAGTTTTAGTTGCCCAAGAGCCTCAACAACCTCAAAAGAAGTTTTTGAGGTCATTGAAGGCCCCACTGGAACTGTGTCTGCACTTCTATCACTGTTTTATACATAAAAGTAAGTGAATTTTTTGTTTTTGCATGATTTCAAATTATTGAATTGTTGTTCTTATTAGTTTTTGTCAATAGTATTATAATTGTTTAATAGTTTTATTCCAAAAAATAGTGATAAGATGCATATTTATGGTTATTTGTTTTTTTATGAACTTTTGTTTACATATATATGTAATATGATTCTATTTAGGACAACCAATATCAACCATGGGAAAGAACAAGCGAGGAATGATGGAACAATGAGAGGTTCAAAAGGAAAGACAAAGGCAGCATATGAAGAAATTGCATGACATAAGAACAATGGGAGAAGAAGGTATGTCATCCTCAACATCTCAATTCAATTTACCAAATGAATATAATGCACCTAATGCAATTGAAGAAGAGACATTTGATTTACTGTATGAACCTAATGCAATTGAAGAAGATACCGCATTGAATAATCAATTAAATGATGAACATATTACACCTTCTCTACTTGATGAATTAAATGTACATAATGCACTGATGTTAACACCTCCTAGAATCATTCGTTGGAAACCAAAGTATCTAATTGACATTGATGAGAATATATTGAAGCCAATGCCCAATAAAATGAATGAACAAACTTGTAGGAGAATGGTTAAAAGAATATGGCAAAACTATTTTAAAAACTTAAATCAAACCGCAAGATGTCAATTAATTCTTCAAATGATTAAAAATTTGAATTTTAGAGAGACAATGAAAATTCTAGGCCTAAGATCATCTGAAAGTAATAGTGAAAGAACTATTGTGAGAAATCTATTTGATGCATATCAAGCTATTGGTTCAAAATCACGTACTAAAGATTCTAATGCTACTCGACGTGTCATTACATCAACCATAATGAGCAAGAAAATAAAAAAAAATCATTTGATAAGCAAAACAAGGAAGTCATTAAACGTTAGTAGAACAACATTAAGTAAAGCATTAAAGAGGTGGGTAAAAATAGAGGAACCTAACAATAATTCTCTTTGGGCATTCTCGGGTAGACTACCACGCAAAGACAAGGTTGTTGTTGATGCACTAAGAACATTAATTAATTTTTTTTGGCATGACAACACAAGAGTTTCACCGAACCAAAGAGATGTTGTTAGAAGATGAATTGGGTCTACAAATCGTGAGCCAAATGCCAAACACTATTTGGATATAAATCAAACTAAATTTTATGAAAGATTCCTTCAAAAGTTTCCTCAAATAAGAATTTCTCAAAAAAAATTGAAATGGAAAAACCTTTTTATATTAAGATTAATCATGTATGCACCATATGTTATTGTAGGATGCATATTGAATTTTCCATGAATTATGATATTTTTCATCAAATTTGTTCTACTTTGCACACTAACGATGTTTTGCAAGAATGTAATATACAAGCACCTCCTAAGTCGGTAAGAGAATTTATTTCAAGTGTGCTATGTAATAGACATGATGGTTACATTTATTATAAGATGCCTTGTTTGGAAGGTTCTTGTGCTATATGTGGTGGTTTGCAACGTTTACCAAGATATGTACATTTGGAGAGCACACATGAAATTGGTACAAAACTAGTTTCTTTCGAAAAATACAAGACAGTCACATATGGATTTAAAAATGGAAAAGATTTAAAGAGATGCGAGCTAGTGAAAAATGATATATGTGTAGCTTAATTTATGAAAATGTTTCAAGAGAAACTAGTTTATGAGTACATAATGCATACACATAGAGCTTGATGGCTAGATGAGAAATTCAAGTTATGTAAGGACACATTTCCTCTTGGCACCATTGTCTCTATCATTGATTTTGCTAAAAATTATACACTACAACCTCAAAATGAAGTGAAATCCATGTATTATCACTCTACACAAGTTCCTCTTTTTGTACACATATCATTCATGCATGCAGATGATAGCATAGAGAAGGATAGAAAGGTTGTAAGAGAGTATCACTTTTACATAAGTGATGATCATACTCATTCATCAGACTTTGTACAAGGATGCTTTAAAGTTTTCTATGATAGTTTAAGGGAAAGGAACATACGATACAACTGACACTTAATATAGTCAGATAATTGCACTGCAAAATTCAAGAATGCAAGGATGTTTTATTGGTTGACAAGGATGCATATGACAAGCGGTGTACAACATTTTTGGAATTTCACTGAGGCTGGACATGGTAAGGGAGAGCATGATGGTGCAGGAGCATGTGTGAAAAGAGCCCTAGCTAGGGAAGAATTGAAGTATGAAGGTGATGCTGAGTTGATAGATGCAAAAAAAATTGTATATTTAAATGGCAATGAGTTGATTTGTACATATGTACATGCCAAATTTTGTATATTAAAATGGCGATGAGCTGAATCGCAAATATTATAATGCCAAATTTTGTATAAAATCCTATGAGATGATTTGTATATTAAAATGGTGATGAGTTGAATCGCACATATTGTAATGCCAAATTTTGTATAAAATCCCATGAGATGATTTGTAAGACATTTTTTTGTATAATCAAATAGCCAAGAGCTGATTTGACCATATTTAGAGGCAAATTTTTGAATAATATGTGACAATGTTTTGTGACTATTTTGTGTGTCAGTGTTTTGTGACTATGTTTTGAGTATATTTTATGTGTCCTTGGTCAATCATGAGCATTCTTGATTCTTATATAATCATGGAGAATTATTTGAGTCATTATCGGGTCATAGGGGTCATAGATTGAGACTAGATACAATTTGAGCAAAAATTGTCATTGTTGTCAAAAAAATTGTCAAAAAAGTTGTCAAGCACTTTCTACATTGCGTCGGTAGGGTATGACTCGATGTTTTGGCACTTTGGGATGCACAATAGGGGCATGCCTAGCGTAAAACTGCCCACTCAGATGCACTGGTGATGTCGGTTTGTGCACACGACAAACTAAATCAATTCTAGCCAATCTTGCAACTTTTCATTGCATGCAACTGACGGTTTTTGCAGCAGGCAAAAAAATGCTACCAATTGAAAATGGCTCAGATTCGTCAAAAACCAAGATAGACCATTGTAGAGGAGCCTCACGCGACCCCATGGGTTCAAACAGATCGACCATATGTGTCCTAGATTTGAAAAATAGTCCGTCAAATTTTGACAATTTTTTGGACTTAGGGAACTTCAGAGATTGCACCGGTATGGTATGACTCTTGACATTCTGACGCTTTGGGATGCATGATAGGGGCATGCCTAGTGTAAACCTGCCCACCCGGATGCACTCACGATGTTGGTTTGTGCACACGATGAACCAAATCAATTCTAGCCAATCTTGCAACTTTTCATTGCATGCAACTGACGGTTTTTGCAGCAGGAGAAAAAAATGCTACCAATTGAAATTGGCTCGGAGTCGTCGAAAACCAAGACGGGCCATTGTAGAGGAGCCTCACGTGACCCCACAGGTTCAAACAGATTGACCATATGTGTCCTGGATTTGAAGAAACGGTCCGTCAAATTTTGACAATTTTTTGGACTTAGGGCACTTGAGAGATCACACCGGTATGGTATGACTTGATATTTTGGTGCTTTGGGATTCATGACAGGGGGCATGCCTAGCTTAAAATTCCCCATCCAAACATGCTCGTGATGTCGATTTGTGCACACGACGAACCAAATCAATTATAGCCAATCTTGCAACTTTTCATTGCATGCAACTAATGGTTTTTGTAGCAAGCAAAAAAATGCTACCAATTGAAAATGGCTCAGAGTCATCAAAAACCAAGGTAGAGGAGCCTCACATGACCTCATGGGTTCAATTCAATCGACCATATGTGTCCTGGATTTGAAGAAACAGTTCATCAAATTTTGATAATTTTTTGGACTCATGGCACTAGCTGCCCACCCGGACATGCTCGCGATGTCGGTTTGTGCAAACGATGAACTAAATCAATTCTAGCCAATCTTGCAACTTTTTATTGCATGCAATTGATAGTTTTTTGCAGCAAGCGAAAAAATGCTACCAATTGAAAATGGGTCAGAGTCGTCGAAAACCAAGATAGGCCATTGTAGAGGAGCCTCACATAACCCCATAGGTTCAAACGGATCGACCATATGTGTCCTGGATTTGAAGAAACAGTTCGTCAAATTTTGACAATTTTTTGGACTCAGGGCAATTGAGAGATCGCACCAGTACGGTATGACTCTTGCCATTCTGACGCTTTCGGATGCATGATAGGGGCATGCCTAGTGTAAACCTTCCCACCCAGACGTGCTCGTGATGTCGGTTTGTGCACACGATGAACCGAATCAATTCTATCCAATCTGGCAACTTTGCATTGCATGCAACTGACAATTTTTGCAGTAGGCGAAAAAATGCTACCAATTGAAAATGGCTCTGACTCGTCAAAAACTGAGATAGGCCATTGTAGAGGAGCCTTACGCAACCCCAAGGGTTCAAACAGATCAACCATATGTGTCTTGGATTTGAAGAAATGGTCTGTCAAATTTTGACATTTTTTTGGACTTAGGGCACTTGAGAGATCGCATCGGTATGGTATGACTCTCGACGTTTTAACACTTTGGGATGCATGACAGGGGCATGCCTAGCATAAACCTACCCACCCAGATGCACTCATGATGTTGGTTTGTATACACGATGAACCAAATCAATTCTAGCCAATTTGACAACTTTGCATTGCATGTAACTGACAGTTTTTGTAGTAGGCAAAAAAATGCTACCAATTGAAAATGAGTCTGACTCGTCAAAAAATGAGATAGGTCATTGTAGAGGAGCCTCACATGACCCATGGGTTCAAACAGATCGACCATATGTGTCTTGGATTTGAAGAAACAGTCCATCAAATTTTGATAATTTTTTGGACTTAGGGCACTTGAGAGATTGCACTGGTATGGTATGACTCTCGATGTTACGATGCTTTGGGATGCACGACAGGGGCATGCCTAGCATAAACCTATCCACCCAGACATGCTCGCGATGTTGTTTTGTGTACACAACCAACAAAATTTGACCATTGCGAGTGTGAGGGTGCTCTCGCACCAAACACATATTGTTGTTTATATTCATATTGTTGATTACATATGCAAATATTCATTTAAATTTATAAAATAGCAGCCACCAAATACAATGAATACACAATAATGAACTGAATACAAGGAGTTTTGTAGGGTTAATTCAACATTTTAGAAACTTTATCAAATCATATTCCACGATTGCAATGTTTTATATCATATATTTTTGTTGTTTATATTCATATTGTTGATTACATATGCAAATATTCATTTAAATTTATAAAAGGAAAACCACAAAATACAACGAATACAAAATAATGAACTCAGTACACATTTATTGGATCATATATATATATATAAAGGCATGTCTGCCAAGTTAATACAAGTATTACAAAAATGTGGCATATGCCATGTCCAAATCAATATACAATAAAAATGTAGAATATATCTACATGTATTGGTCATTCTATGACCAAAACTAACACTATATGATCCTAAACTTGTGGTGGATCATCAAAATCAAGCCTCTTCGATGCAGTATGTGGCTCTGTAGATGCCTGGAAAACCACAATTCAAAACCCAAGTTAGAATTCTTTTGTAGAAATAGTTCACAATTAACAACATAACTATGCATTTAACTTTAATTCCTTTGCAATTGAAATGTAGATTATCTCATTGGCTAATCTAGGAGCTAATGTCTTCGCTCTCCTCTCCTTGTCACTCTTAGGAGTTTTCTTGAAGACATACTTAAATGGATCCACGTTATGGTTGTACCGTGAAGGGGTCTATTTTAGATTAAATGTACAATTAATATAATGTACTAACATAAATATATCAAAAACACTTAAAAACTATAATATAGAGAACAATGACGTACCTATGCCTGAGATGCTTCTCGAATGGATTGAGGATGGTTCACCATCGATGTAGAAACTGTTGCTATTACCTATATAAAAAATGTTCAAAGATTAAATATAATTAATATAATGATAAGTATTGAAGGTTAAAAACAATTAATTTTACATATCAAACAAAAGTGTACTAGATCCTGAGATGCTTCTCCAGTGCACGGGGGAGGGTTTGCCATTCATGAAATAAGTATGGATATTTCTTGTATGAAAAAATTATAAGATTATAATATATCACAAGTTCACATGTACACGTGCATATAATCATGAAATCAAGAAAATAAAGTAGAGATAATACCTCTGCCCTCTCTTGATCCATGGGTGAATTAGGTGCATTCAACAAATCCACATAGCTCAATGGCCGTTGTACATGTAAAATAGACAAAAAACACTAATCAATCCACAAACCCCAACTAATACTTGATTTCAACATTTTCAAACAATTTTACAACTAAAAATGTGTTCAATTACCTTCTTCCCACGTTTTGGCGTCTTCGAGGAATTCTTTTTCTTAGGACGAGCCCTAGAGGCGGAGGGGGTACCCTAAAAAAACAAAATTAACATGAGATATTAGTACAGATAATAAATTAAACATAATTTTAAAAAACTAAAATGAAATGACTTGCATATTCCATCAAAACAATACATAAAAAGGATTGTACAAAATGTGATACCGTATAGCCTTGTAGGCCAAAATCGATCGCTGAGAGTGTGATGTCATCAATCTGGGACATTTCATCCCCTATCAACACCTACAAACCAAAAATTGGACCAAGCATTAAAGATAGTTAGTATATCTTGTATTTTTTTGAGTTCAAAGTGTACTATTCTATTTTAACATGTTACAAAATTTATACCTCAGGCATCGAAGTTGTAGCTATAGTAACTGGGGGAGGAGTATGGGATACCGCTGCTGCATCCTGAAATGCATATTATTTGTCTCAATTTAAATCGATGTATAAATGAAAATTCATTTATGTAATTACAAATTTAAAGTGACTTCTAAATAAAATGTTATGAATTCAAATCAACACACCCGTGTCTCTTGCTCATGGGCAAACACTATGTTCATCAACTCATCTGTCAGCACAAAATCCTTAGTCATGTGGGCCTGACATCTACTCCTACAAATTGTGCACATATAAGATGAGGATCCATCTGCACTAGCTGCATCATCTATCCCTGAGCATATCCCCAAGCAACTGACACACAAATGCTGGATGGGCTCTCTGTCGCCACCTAATGGCTCATCATTCAATACAATAGGGTGTGCTAATAATGTCCCATGCTAGATGATGGCACCAGTCAACATTGTGTCTGCCTAAAGATTTTGTAGCTCCATCGACTCTTTCATCTCTACTGGGACAACCTGATGCATCTTGGGTTTGGGTGCTAGAGGGTGGTGACTCTCCGCAGGTAATCGCCTATAGGCTCCTGGTCTATCTTGGGCAGAGCCACCACCTCTACCATGGAACTCTCTCATGTCAAAATAGTTTGGGCGCACATTGAGCATAAAATCTGTTAGGAATATCCCATAGATACTGAGAGGGGGGGTGAATTAGTATCTAACCTGTAATTAGAATTTCTTAACTTAAAACATGCAGAACATATTATAACAGTGTACCGATATGCAAGAAATAATGTAATAAACAGAATTAAGAACATCCACATGAAAAACACACCATAACACAAGGATTTAATGAGGAAACCCGGTGTGGGAAAAAACTCGGTGGGACCCACAATATTCACTCATTGGCCAATAAGAGAATATTACTTACAATAGGGGCCTGCACATGCAGGAAGGCCAACTGCCTAGAGCTCACTGCTCAATGGGAAGTCTCACTGACTTACAATGTGTATTATACAAATCCAATATCTTGTACTGCTTTACAATAGCATCTATAATGCCAGATCCAGTACCGATTGCTACTCTGCTTCTTACATAAACCCTTCAACCTATATTTTGCATAATAGGTCTGCCTTATATTTTTCTTTTTCACTCTCTCTTGCTCTTCAAAATGTCTACAATGATCTCTTTTATATATAAGAGTCATTTTACAATTTTCCAAGTCGGCTTACAAAGTTTTTACAATAATAAACAAAATGTAATATAACAAAATCCTGTCGGCCTCTGTGCCAGTATACTTCCTTTCTTTGTGTCGGTGCTGGTGTCCCAAGTGCCGGTGTAGAGTGTGATCTGCTAATGCCAGTGCACTAACTTGTCGGTGTAATGCCTTGCCAGTATAATGCCTTGTCAGTGCCATAGGATTGCAAGGTTGCCATCAATGACAAAACCTTCAATCACCTACAATGTCTCATTGGAGTGTGCATATGCCAACAAACTCACAATATACTTTTCTCAAAAAATATAATGGCACCTCATAATTATTACAATGTGGATCATCAAAGACCATCCACCACCTCTACCATAAAAGAATCTTCATCTGCACATTGGTACACCAATGTATGGGAAACCTCCTTGCATTAAGAGGTAATGACTGACCAGTTTTGGAATCAATGAAAAGGGCACATATTTGTTGTTTAATAATATGTTTGTTTTTTACTCCATCGTATGATAGCCCATTGACATAGAATTGACGACACCTATCCCTAAAGCTTCTCCATTTGGTAATTTGTGTGGAAATAGCTATGACACCACTAGCTAATGTTTCTAGGCTAGTGGTGAGGGATTGATGATGCTCAAGTTTAGAAGTTTTCAATTTAACAATCAGTCTATTGATTTTAGACATATTTTGTCTTAACTGATTAATTAATTGCTCCTGGGTTTAGGGTGTGCGGTCAATAGGAGGAATTGGGGGTTGTTCTTGTGTGTTTTTAGGAGGTGCATTTGGTTGTTCTTATGGGTTTTTAGGAGGTCCATTTGGTTGTTCTTGTGGGTTTTCATGAGGTTCATTTGGTTGTTCTTGTTGTGGATTAGAAGAATCTAGTTTTTGAAACAAAAATGAAAAAACCTAATCAAAATTAATGAAATTAAATTCAAAATGTAAAACAAATTGAACAAACAGGAAAGAAAGAAAAAAATAAACAAAAGCTAACCTTGATCCATAGCTTGGAGGACAAATCTAGCACCCCATTCACGGTTTAGGAGAGGAAATGGAAAAAAATAAATTAAAAACGCGCTATTCACAGGTAAATGAGACCCAGTTTTTTAAATTTTTTTTTTTTTAACAGGCATCGCATATGCAGTTATATTTGGATTATTACTGCGTACGTGCTCATTTTCCTATGAGTAGCATGTGCATGCTCATTTTCTTAGGCATAGCGCATATGCGCTCATTTTCCTAAAAGCAGAACGTACGGGCTACCTTTTCTAGGCTCGGGAAGAACAAACCTAAGCGCGTACGTGGGAATTTCAAATTTTAAAACCGCGTATGCTCTACTTGTTCTTCCATGTTTTTTTTGGGTGGTGTCCACCTTTCTGACTACCATCTTTGTGCACATATCCTTAAACATTCAAATAAACCCAATAAATACCATTATACCCTCATAGTCCTCACTTGTTCCTCGGATTGAGCTTGATGAAGTGAAGGCACCTCTTTGATGCTCCACTTGATTTTCTCTTAAATGCTCAACAAGATAGATGGATTAAGGATTTGGATGAAGGATAGATGGATATAGATAACAAGGATTTGATAGAGGATTATGAGGAAATGATAAGAATGTGATAGAGGGAAATAAGAGGAAAAATTAGCAGGATGATGATAGAAGAAATGGAAGACCCCCTTTTGAGAAGGAAAGGTGCTTTGATTTATAGATTGAAGGAGGCCAATGGAGGGCCAAGATTGATTTTCTTATGAAGGGCTAAGATTGATTCAAGATAGTGGACATGGATCAAGGATGCATTGGAAAAATAAAAAGGAATATAAAATTCCTTGGAATAGGGGGGGAAAGAAATTTGAATTTCAAAGTGAGGAAATGCACACTCCAATGAGACATTGTAGGTGATTGAAGGTATTGTCATTGATGGAAACCTTACAATCATGTGATACCGATAGGCAAATACAGGCACCGACACTGGCAGAATCTACACCGGCATACAAAACATCAACACCAAAAAGGAAGAATACTGACATTTTGGCCAACAATATTTTTGTATAAACATATTTTGTAATTAATTGTAAAATATTTTGTAAGCTGACATGGTGGATTGTAATATGACTCATATATGTATGAGATCATTGTAGATCATTTAGGAGAGGATATAGAAAGCAATTGATGAAAGGAATATAGCAGACCTAATGTGCGAATTATTAGGTTAAGGGTTTATGTATGAACAGAGCTTAAACCGGTACTGAATCTGGCATAGCAGATGCTAATCTGAAGCAGTACAAGACATTGGATTTGTATAATCCATTTTGTAAGTCAGTGTGACTTCTTTTGTAACTGAGCAGTGAGCTCTAGGCACTTGGCCTTCCTACAAGTGCAGGCCCCTATTGTAAGCAGTAATATTCTCTTATTGGCCAGTAAGTGAATATTGTGGGTCACAAATCCCATCGATGTTTTTCCCACACTGGTTTTCCTCATTAAATATTGTGTTATGGTGTGCTTTTCATGTTGTGGTTATTATTCTTATTTGCTGCATTATTTCTGGTTTATCAATATATAGTTTTAATATGTTTTTCATGTTATAAGTCGAGAAAATTATATAACCGGTCAGATACTGATTCACCCCCCCGCTTCTTAGTATCTTTGGGAATCCTAACAATTGGCATTAGAGCCTAGTCCTCTATTTTCAAAAGCCTAACAGCTTGAGGAAGATCTTGTCATCGATAGAGATGGAAAACTTGAGAAAGAAATTGGAAACAACTCATTTAGACTATGATGTAGAAAAAGTGAAGAATATCCAACTTGAAGATGATCTGAAGGTTGCTCAGGATATTATTTGAGGACTTCAAGAAAATTTCACTATAGCAAGGAATAAAAGAAGAGAACTTTGTGAGAAAATGCAGAATGAGGAAGATGAAAAGGAAACTCTTAATGATCTGGTGAACCAACTGAGACAAGATTACTATACAATGAAGAATGAGATGCAAGATATGACTATGAGATTTTGTAAAGAAATTGAAGATAGAAAGAAGAATGAAGATGATTTGACTAGAAGACTAAATGATGTTGGAAATGAAAACAAAAGACTTAGTCATGAAAATGATATGTTTAAGACAAATCTAATGCATACACAAAATGATAGAACTGAACTCATGAGACAGAAAGGAATCTTGGAAGATGAACTGACTGTTGTAAATCAACACAGAGATATTCAAGAAAAGTTTAGAAGAACTTGTTGACATGTTGAAGGATCAGAAACCTAATGGTGATACAAATGGCCTTGGCTTTGAAACTGGTGAAAGCTTTGGTACTACAAACAATCATGATCATAGCAAACCGATAAGACAACCTAATGCTTTCAAGTTCAATGGAAAATGCTTTAATTGTAACAAGTATGGTCATAGAGAAAATCAGTGTAGATCTAGAAATTATCAGAACACTAATACATCCACCGATCAATGTTCCAAATGCAACAAAATTGGGCATAATTCAGAAAATTGCAGAATGAATGTAAGATGTTATGTTTGTGGAAGATTTGGACACTTATCTAATGAATGTAGAACACACACCAGCATAGGATATGGGAAAGCTATTTAGAAAAACAATGTGACTTGTTATGCTTGTAACAAAATCGGACATAGTGCAAAATTTTGTAGAAGCAAGGCATCACTGACAAATAACAAAGGTCCTAGTTTGAAGGGTAAAGAAAAGGTTGAAGAGGTAAAGCGAGAATTATCAAAACAATGGATCAGAAAGTCAGATCAAAATGTTGATGAGAATACTCCTCCACTGGTAGAATAGAGTAACACTCCACCGACAGGAGACTCTTCATCTATCTGAAGGAAAATCCTTTGGGGGTTTAGCAACAACTGAAAAACATGCTATTATACCCTCGATTGATGGTAAGAATTTGAATTACTTCTATACCGGTAGATGAGTTAAGTTGTGACTTAAACCAGCAAGCATTAAATGTGGTAGTTGGAGAAAATAACATTATAAAGCAAGCATTTTGGCTCCTTTTTCATTCATCAAGCATTCAAATCTTCGAGAGCACGAAAATTTCCTAGCGAAGACATCCTTAGCCAAAAAGTGAAGTAGTTCATCCAAGCATTCATCCTTAAGGAAGATTGAGGTATTTATTTAATGGCTTCTTCATCCACTCCTGAATTTATTGCAAACCCTACTGTGATTGAGGTTATTAAGCGCCCTAGACCCGTATTTAAACTGGTTCCCAAAATTGCAAAGAAAGATGATAGCATAGGTGCATTCTCTCAAATTCCTAAGGGAGTAGTATATGTTGAAGACCCTAGGATATACATACGTTGTCATATAGAGGAATTAGGTGATGATGAGATCAAAAATATGTATGGGACTGTGATTTGTGATGTAGATGGTAATGTCAATCCAGAACACAAGGTAGTAGAAACCTTAGGCTTTGTGGATATTCTTAGCATTCCTGATTTTCTCGAAGATGTAATAAGAATAGTTCTAAGTAGAGTCCATGGTGAATTCTTTTGGTTGGATTCAATTCACAAAATCACCAAAGAAGCAGTAAAAGTAGTAACAAGGTTACCTTCCATCGGTAGCAGACCTGACAGAACAAAGAAGGTCTCAAATGACACAGTAATGAAACTAACCGGTGCAACTTTTGACAAAAGATCTCGAAGGGTAAATGATGTAAAGGACATCAATGTCAGATTTATTAGTATGATCTTAGGTTACAAAGCCACACATGCTAATAGGTTGAACTCGATTTCTAGCCTATGTATCAAAAGTGCATATGACAAGGTAAATGATAACGCTAGAATAGATGTGTGTGAATGGCTGAAAGATGAATTGATAGACAATCTAAAGAAGATTAAAGGAGATAAGAAAGGAACCTTTAGATTTGGAAATTTGCTTGTTTGCCTAATGTTGTACATTACTAAGCAAGTTCCCGGTATTGGTAGAAGAGATTTTGGCTTTGATATACCAGTAGGAAAACAACTATTGGATTTATTAAACAATATGTGAGAAGACAGAGAGAAAAACGCAAATGAGAATTTTCAAGCATTAAAGGCTCAAATGAAAACAAGAGTAAGACTATCACAAGAAATTGTGGATAAATATCAGAAGGAAATATGTTTTGTAATCAAGAAAGATGAAATCTGGATGGAGGCAGTTGTCCCTATAACTATCCGAGTAACTAAAATGGGCTATGAAATAGATGATAATATCATAGAAACTTACGCAAAATCCCTCCTTGAAGCACCAAAGGAACCCACTAAGAAAATATTTGGAAATGCAGAAACAATTGAAAGTGGAATTCAGTCAAGAAAAAGGGTTAAGAAGGTTGAAGAAATAGTAAGGAAAGGAACCCGACAGGCAAAGGCAATTAAGGAAGATGTTTTGAAACAAACTGGTATAAAAGAAAGTGAGTTGGAAGGACTTCAACTGGAAGCTCATCTTTCACCAGTTGGAACATCCTCTGAGAGTGATATGCCAGCAGTACTCAAAAGGGTAGAAAGGAAAAGAAAACCCTCACTGATACCCTCACCCACTCCTAGAAAAACAAGACAAAAGCAACAGGCAGTGAGGCCTCCAGTGAAGAAGTTAACTCCTAAAAAGAAGAAGAAGGTAAAACAAGATATTGCTCCTCTGGGTAAACTCTTAAGTGAAATAACTGAAGATGGGAAGTTGAAAAACATTAGAAAACCATACAACACACTGTCTGCTGATGACAAAGAAAGCATAGAGAATAGTGTAATTTTACACTTGGACATCTACAAGAAATTTTTGACGAAATACCAAACGATTTATATAGAAGATTAGAAGCCAGAAGGGTAGCCATTGTTGAGTAGGATAAGAAAATAAAAATTAAAAAATTACTTGCAGTGCATCCAGTTAACTCACCTGATGAAATAGACAAATTAATCAGTGAACCTAACTGGATAGTATTTTCAACTCCTCACCGGCATGTAGCAGTGATGGCTAGTAGAGTGAACAAAGTCTCTGAGGAAACATCAGATGCATGGGACATATTCTTTGTAGAAAAAGGGAAACAAGAAGAGTTACTAAGACCCAAGACGATCAAAGTATACCAAAAGGACAAGGATAAAGGAAAAGGTAAGGTAGGTGGACCTCCAAGCCTTAAAATAACTGATAATGTTCCCCCACCTCCTTTGGATACTCCACCGGTAGATATTACAGACAGTCAACTAGCTACTGAGAGTATGGAGACTCCACTAGAGGATACTAATCCAGAGTTTGAAATTTTGTACACTGTAAATATAGACACATAGGAAGTAAATGTTGTAGTTGATAGATAAATCACTGAGGATAAGAAGAAAGAAGTGACTACTGAGTCATCGACTACAAATGTTGAGGTTGAGGTTAATAACACTATAAACATAAGTACAAAAAAACCTACTCAAACAGAGAAACTGACAGAGGACACCATTGGTAAAACACTAGAAGAATCGGTAGATAAAACTAAAAAATAATCAGGAGAATCGGAAATGGACAGTGCAGAGGTACAAACTGACAAACCGAAAGTGCATACAGAGACTACATCTAAGAAACTAGTTGTTGAGAGCTCAGAGAAACCCTCTGAGACACAGATGGAGAAACTGGAACAAAAACAGGTTGAGACACAAGTTTAGATAGAGATAGTGCCACCAACTAAAAGTGAAAAGCCTAAACCTTTGTTAGTAGAAATGCAAACACAGACTGACCTACCAGAGGTCGAATCAAGAAAGGTGATTACTACAACCGGTAGCATGGATATTGTGAAAGTAGTTGGGCAGACATCTGGTACTTTAATGTTAGAATTTTGACCTACACATGTAACAGAGGTCTTATTGGATTCAATAAAGAAGATCACAGAGTGCAATGCACAAGCCTATAAGGCTATAGATGATACAATCCCTATTCTTAAATTGATAGCACCTAAATGCATTGTGAATAATAAGGATTCTTTAGGTCAACTAGACACATTGTCTAAGTTCATCACCGGTTACATTTTGACAGTTGATCAAATAAATGAGGACACATTTAAGGAAAGAATGATTAAGGAAAAAGAGAAATTCTTTGAGGAAATTGTGAAGAAGAACAAGGAGAAAATGGACACCTTATTACCGGATCTAGGAAAATCAATTTTGGATTTTAAGAAAATGTACAGGGATACTTGCAAAATAGACATCTTGACACAGGATATAGATTTAGCGATCAGCACAACTAAAACTAAAATAAACAATGTTGCTAACAATCTCATAGGTACATCCAATTCATTTTTGGAGATAGAAAAGAAAATTTCAGATCTAGAAGAGAAAATTGAGAAGTTAGAGAAGGACAAAGAGGAATTTAAGCATAAGGCAAAGAGCTTAAAATGTAAACTTGGTCCAAAACTAGACTACCTCATTTCTTTGAGAAAAGAAATTTCAGAGGCTTTGGTTCTCGGACTTAAGACACCGGAAGAGAAAATGCACATACTCACCGATATAGTTCAGAGAACTCAAGAAGCATTATAGGAAAGCAAAAGTTTCACTGATAGTTTAAAACTGGTTTTGATAGATATATTCCAGATTGTAACCCACTGGTTACAAAAATCTAGGCAGGAACCACACTCCACTGATAGCGAATGACAACCTTTGCCATTGATGTCAAAGGGGGAGTAGTGTGATGAGAAAAAATGATCAGAATAGGACATCATAAGCTTAGGGGGAGATACATTTTTTAGCACATAGTTTTAGTAAGACAAATTTTTGCAGATTCTTTTTGAACATCTTTTTGGACAGTTTTTGATTTTTCTCATGAGTGTTGCCATCAATGCCAAAGGGGGAGATTGTTGGCAAATGCACACTCCAATGAGACATTTTGGGTGATTGAAGGTGTTGTCATTGATGGGAACCTTACAATCATGTGATACCGACAGGCAGACATAGGCATCGACACCGACAGACTCTACATCGGCATCGAAAAGGAAGAATACTAACATCTTAGCCGACAACATTTTTGTATAAACATATTTTGTAATTAATTGTAAAATATTTTGTAAGCCGACATGGCGGATTGTAATATGACTCATATATGTATGAGATTATTGTAGATCATTTAGGAGAGGATATAGAAGGAAATTGATGAAAGGAATATAGCAGACCTAATGTGCGAATTATTAGGTTAAGGGTTTATGTATGTAACAGAGCTTAAACTGGTACTGAAACTGGCATAGCAGATGCTAATCTGAAGCAGTACAAGACATTGAATTTGTATAATCTATTTTGTAAGTTAGTGTGACTTCTTTTGTAACTGAGCAGTGAGCTCTAGGCACTTAGCCTTCCTGCATGTGCGGGCCCCTATTATAAGTAGTAATATTCTCTTATTGGCCAGTAAGTGAATATTGTGGGTCACAAATCCCATCAAGGTTTTTCCCACACCAGGTTTCCTCATTAAATATTGTGTTATGGTGTGCTTTTCATGTTGTGGTTATTATTCTTATTTATTGCATTATTTCTGGTTTACCGATACACAATTTTAATATGTTTTTCATGTTATAAGTTGAGAAAATTATTTAACCGGTCAGATACTGATTCACACCCGCCCCCCCCCCCCCCCCCCCTCTCAGTATCTTTGGGAATCCTAACAATGAAGGGCTAAGATTGATTCAAGATAGTGGACATGGATCAAGGATGCATTGGAAAAATAAAAAGGAATATAAAATTCCTTGGAATAGGGGGGGAAAGAAATTTGAATTTCAAAGTGAGGATGCATAGGGGGATTCAAAGGGGATTCAAATAAATTTGAATTTATTTGAGAGGTTCAAGATTGATGTGACATGAGTGGGAGAATTTAAAATTGGAGAATAATGATAAGTGGGATTATGAGAGATTCTAGAAGAATTAATTAGGCTAAGTGGGGATTAGGAAAAGTGAATTGTAGGAATCACATGACTAGGTTAATTAATTAAAATTTATTAACTGAGTGGGTTTAGAAGAAATAATTATTGAGGTGACTTTAGAAGAATAGAGAAATAATTAATTTATTTTGATAAATTAATTATTGGACTATAGTGACAGGATTAATTAGATTTAATTAACACTGAGAAGAATAAGGATAACATAATTAAATCAATTAATTCTATTTTTTATTAAGGGAAAAACAAGTTTTGAGGGGAACCTGAAACCCCATACAATAGGTTTTGAAGGGACCTAAAACCCTTAGATTTTACCAGGATCTGGAACCTACAATGAGACTTCTGCCAAAGAGATAGGCAAATAAAATCAATAGACTACAACAACAAATCAGGCTAGTGCCAACCAAAAGCCAACACAACCACAATCAGAAATAAGCCAGCCAAACTAGGAGAAAATCAATACAAAACCTGTTGGCAACACAACCTAAGCCGTTAGTTGAGGTCGATAGACTCCCTCAAATTAATTATGTTGACAGGCTTAAATTAATTAAATATTGATTTAATTAATTTTAGGTGTCTATAGTGTGTGCTAAAATATAACTCTTTCCAATTCCCACTACCTTTTTCTTAATTATTTATCCAAATTAGAAAATTAAAAGGTATATGTTTTGGAAAATTCACTTATAGATCTATAAAAGAGTATTTTTACATTTAAATTTTTTATTTTATTTATACGAGTAGGAGTTGTTGAAACATCGAGCTTTTTATTTTTTTATTTTTTTTGGTAATTAGACCCAAAGTGGTATAAAATATACATTTAGTAGACACTTCCAATTGGAAAAGTTGTTGGCCATATATAACTTAGCTATAATGAATCTATATAGACCATATGTTTGACTAAAATTAATTTTTGATTAGAATTACTTAAAATCACTAGTGCTGATAAGTTGGCTTAAAACGTGACATGATTTTGTGGTTTTACCTAATTGTTGCATTATGCTTAGATAAGAGTCATTCAATTTAGTGAAGGCTCTATTCTGTTGTGATCCCAGTGGGACAACCACAACATTAGCTACAACCTTGTTCTTTCTAGACCCTTCCATGGACATGCCTATGAAATACCCACTGTGAGAGTTCGAAGTAGAATCTTAGAACTACATCATGGTGTGCTGGTAGTCTGTAAGTGCAGAACACATATTGGTAAAGTTTTGATAGCGATTAAGAGATAGATTCTCCCTCAATGCTAGATACAGATTGCTAATGAACATCCTCTGAAAATCGCTATCTGATAGGGTAAAGGGGATTCTAGTAAAGATTGACTGATACCTTGAGATAAAATTTGTGACCTTTTTGTTGGGCTTCTCCTTACAATGAACAAGGTCAGTGATAGTGACCCTACTGCCAATGTTATCCTGAAATCATCTAAGAAATAGATCCATGAGCTAATCAAAGGTATGCATAGAATGATTTTCTAATGAGCTATACCATTCTAACGCGGTTCCCTTAAGGAACTGTGAGAATAGTTTAAGCAACACATAGTCTAAGCAATGGTAATCGCTACACATGTTCATGAATGAATCAATGTGCACATTATGGTCCCCATCACCATTGAACCTATTAAACTTCAACAATTCAAACGCAGGTGGAAGGATGGTGTTCAGAATAGTTATATCAAGGGGGGTCTTCTTATAATATGCAGGCATACATGATTGACTAGAAGCGGAGGCCAACTTTATGAGTTGTAATTGTAACTGCCCCATATTCTATAAGATGGTGTTTAAGATTGGATTAGCGGGAAGAGGAGGCGGAGGTGGGCCAAATGCACCACCACCTCCTTCGACACCTTCAAGAGAACCACTGCCACCACCTCCACCGACACCACCAAGAGAACCAATGCCACTTATAGAGGTAGTACTAGTGCTGACCATATAGGTATGAGCTATAGCAGAGGCAGAGGTCGAACTACTAGACATGCCCATATACCCCAAGGGAGTGGATGAGGCATTGATGCTAGGAATGGTAGGCCCGAGGTTGACCATGTGTATTATCAAACCAGGTATGTCAACACCCAAGTGAGAACCACAAATGCAAGAATGGACATCCTGTGTGGGTACATCTGCCAAGGGTACATGATTTTTAACAATGATAGATAATGCCCTCAACATCTCTAAACCTTTCTTGTTTGAGATAAGCACGTGTCTCAAAGTATTAACTACATTCCCAGCTTGAGGTAGGACATTCTCCCAATTAAGGAACCCTTCAAAATCTTTAAGGTCCTTTAGAGACCGAATATGGTCAAATTCAATAGTGACAGTGGAATCATGGTCAACAACAAGAGGAGAAGGTAGCAGAGAGTTCTTCAAGGAGTTATTATGAGAACTATCAGTTGATGAGCCTCCCATGAAAGATATCTAGAGAGTATAAGAGGTGAAAGGCTTGATGTAGTCAAGCAAAGGGTTTTTGATCATCGCATCAAATAGAGGAGGAATGTAATGATTAAAAGGGAAAATTCATCTAGATGTCCTCCTGACTACAAATCTTGTGGTAGTCTGGGTCATAAAGCTCATAGACAAGCCTTGTGACATTAAGAACACACTATAGGGACATTGAGGGTTTTGTCTTCTACTAAAGCTTGCAAACTATGTTTTAGATTTTAAATGTATGCAATTAACTAAATGATAAAAACACAATGCAAAAAGAAAACTCGTTTCACGTCAGGTTCACCACAATGTAGTGGAGGAAATTTGTCACCTTAAGGATGATAAATCCAAGAGGACAAACTGATCCTCCAATACCTCACTTATATTGGCACTAAGGGTGAGCGAGGGGATGCAAATGAAAAATTAAGCTAATAGACTGCAAACTGAGACTCTTAGGCAATTTTGCTAAGCCTATGTCCCAAGGATGAGTGTGTGGATCTAGGAGACTAGTGCAACACGCTATCATCCGGTTCGGATGAGGTATAGAGACCGTATGAAAAGTCTCATAAAATGACTAAAATACTAAATAAACAATACGAAAAATGAAATAAATGGAATGTTATGAAATGCAAAGTGATTAAATAAGGTGAATGAGAATGACTGTGAATAAAAGGAAACTTACAATTGGTCCATGATTAAAGCCTCCCGCAAGAAGATAATTCTTTCACCACTGCTAGCCTATACACAAGCAAGAAGGGAAAATGTTGAGGTTTTATTTTGGAGTCTACCTAAGTCAAATCCCTATTTTGGTGTTTCCACCACCATAGACAATCTAGAGAACAACCACGGGAAATATAAAGTGATAGAGATAAAATTATAAAGACAATATATATATGATAATAGACACGAAATGAAGAAATGCAAATGTGTAAGCAAATCGAGTAAAAGGTGAGTAAACTCCCCTTCTACATTTCATGAAGATGACACTATGAGTCATTCGAAAGACAACAACAATGTTGGAAACTCTATGAATACTATTCAAGAAGATCGCCAAGAGCTCTGACCTGCAAGAAAACATCTAAGAATCCCAAAAATGCCTTCAAACCAGAGAGATATAGGCTCTAGACTAAAAATTGATATCAGTGAGTGCATGCAGGGGCATGACAATTCTTTTCAGGCACATGTGTAACGCTCAAATGACCACTTGTGAACTGTCAGATTCACAAGACGCTAGTGCGTCGCGCGAACATCTCTACGCCGCACTATAGTCCTGAAGGTGACAGGTTGATAGAGTTGGTGAAATAGCAGTTTGAAGTTGAGAAAATGATCTCGAGTGGACAAAAGGACAAAGATGGAGGTTCACGACCTTTGATGACGTGGAGGAAGGCACCATTTTTTGCGATGAATTATGCTAGGTGCGATTTTCAATATTACAATATGAATGTTCAAGGTGTAATTGATTAAATGAAAATTTTAATTTTTTGACATAAGTCAACTAAATGTAGCTTTATTAACATAAAATAAGAAAATAATTGAACTATTTAAGCTTTTCTTAGACCAAAAATATATAGCTCTAAATAGCCTAAATCTCACCAATATCCTCATTCTAACCTCATTAAAACATCAACCCTCTAAACTGACACCATGATAAATTTGAAAGAAATACTAAATTAAATAGAAACTAAAGAAAAAAAAAATTAAAATGAAGAGATGATAAGATATGAGATCTAAAATTTGTAACGTTTTGATCAATATATCAAAACTTATTCTATAAACTATAAAATAAAAAATAAAAATTAAAAAACTACAAAATCCTATGCTAATATCCATAAATGTACAAATAAATCACGAGTATAAAATTTAAAACTAAATACTTAACTTATTTCCAATACATGAGCATTCATTTTTTAATCTACCTAATAATTATATCATTAAACTCTAAATTAACACTATAATAAATTTGAGAGAAACCCACAATTAAATAGAAACAAAAGAAAAATAACACTAAAATGAAAAGATAATAAGATATGAGACCTAAAATTTGTAACATTTCAAATATCAAGATTTATTATATAAACTAAAAGATGATAAATAAAATAAAATAAACTTACAAATGTACAAGTGAATCAAGAATATAAATTTTGAAACTAAATACTCAACTTCTTCATGAAACATTCATAATGGTTTGTTTATTGTATCTATATATTCAAAATGTCTACTGTGGAAGACAAATACCTAATTAATTTCTTATTGTCATAGTTAGCCCACTCACAAGGTTTCCTACAAAGTTGAAATAACAAGAAAATAAATATTAAAGTGGAAAAGAGATTTTTTGCTTTTTAGTCAATTAGATGTTTCACATAATCAAATGCATCTATTCTGGTTCCAAAACGACAATATGGATTGACTAACATGCATGCTAGTCACGTGTTTTACACCATCAATTTTGCAATTAAGAGCTACAATTGACTAAACTGTCACTAACACGTTGTACAAAAGATCCATTTTGGAACCAGAATAGACACAACCCACATAATCCTCCATTGGTATGATTCGCCATGTTCCTAATATATATATTTGAATACATGAAAAATCCCCTACTCATTATTTTTAAAAAAATGTTTCCTGTCACACATGAATACCATTTATTCTATTAAAATTAAAATTATAACAATAATCATCAATATTCATGCTTGGAACTCCAAGTGTTCCAAGTAGTGCATATATGGATTTACTTTTTTATATGCATCCTCAAAGTTTCAAACCTATATTATGTCATCCTTAATAATTATACATCACAATTATTATCACAAGCATTAATTTTGTAGCAAATGGTTATGAGTTAGAGATTTTGGGATCTCATATTCTATTTCATCACCTAAAAAAAATTGTATGTCCATATTTTTCTAAATTATATTTTAATTAATTGGACTTTCAAAAGATGTAGAACAATCAAATGAATCCACAAGTAATTGAGTATTATATAAAGTGGAGAAAGTGGACACTTGAGCAATAACGTCATCCTCATATCATCTATAGAATTAGAGATAAACTCTATAGTTTTTGGATAATGTAAGGAATGGTAACACCAAGAATGGAATCAATTTAATGAACCTCATGAAAAGGAAAATCAAGTACATAGTAAGTTGTATATTGATTACATGGTTAAGTTAGTTTCATTAGTGAGCATGGATCATAACTTGTTATTATATTATAAATATAGGATAGAAGTGAATGGTACATGAATTAATTTATATTAACAGTTTATTATGTAAATAATAAATAAGCGATAATATTTTAGATTATTTGATAAAATAATTATATAATATTATTATTTTAAGGAATTAATTATTGATGTATTATGATCATCTTTTTGCAGACATTAATAATAATAGGTATATCTTATATGAATTTTCAAATTTATGAATAAGTTTGTTGTTTGGTTGTAAATGTTGGTATTTTCATTTTCTTTGGCGAGTTTGGTTTGTTGTTTATGCTTTAAAAGTAATTAGAAAAGATACAAAGATGAGTGTCATTTGTAAGTGTAACCATTTAATGAACAAAAAAAGAAAAAGTGTGAGTTTTAAGGAAACATTCTTGATGCACTTCTATTCATCACTTTTTCGTTGCACATATTCTAAAATTGAGGGTGCAAGTAGTTGAAGGCAAAGCATCATTATTCAGGTTGTAGATGAACTAATTTGAAATGGGAATCATTGACAATAATTTGTGGTTTCCAACACATCTAGCCAATTGAGATCTAGGTGTAAAATTGAAAAACAAAGGCAACAGTGAAAATAAGAGATGGAGAGGAAATTGTGGCAAAATATTTAAATAAGGTAGGGGAATATGATATAGTCTTACATGTGAATAGAGGGATATACAAGGTTTCAGTTGCAAACAAAAGAGGAGAGATGGAAATAACAAAAGTAGGGTGTAGCAGAGCATAGAAAATGAAGGTAGATAAGAGACATGACATATTATATTGGAGATTTTTGTAAATAAAAGTAGAGCATGTTTAAAGCCAAATAGTTTTTGTAATTGTGTAACTAGGATTGTTTTCCAATAAAGAAAATGAATTTTCTTTAAGAATTTATAATATGAAATTAGGGACAACCTAATAAGGTTCTCCTTATTTGACCTACATTAAGTGGTATCAGAGCGGGTACCAAGAAATGAAGGTATTCATCAGCAAAGATTTGAAGATTTTTTTTGCACAGGTAAACTATCCTTGCATGGTTGAATATTATCCATTCCTTGCATGAGTGAATGTGTAAAGTACCCTTGGCGTTTTAGCCTAAATATGCCTCCTTGCATAATGATGTGATTGTATTGCATTGAAAATTGTAAGTATATGAAATTTGAGTTGAGTGCATAGTTGTGTTGATTGATGCTTGATTGTACATGGTATTGAAGTCATAGACAACTCATTTGTGTGGTTTGCTTGGGTATGTTCTCTAATGCACCTTGTATGAAGTATTCTTGGGTATCATGTAACAATAACTCCCTCAACTATGGCTAACATTAGTCACTTAGTTATGTGAAAGTGTTTTTCAAGTATTGATAGATTATTTCAATTATTAATGAAGTTTATTTAGATTGTTGCAAGGACTAGCATTGAATTTTTAGGTTTTCTTATGACTGGTTTAGTCACTAAACCTTTCTATCTATCTATTTTGTGATCCTTGGTCACACTTGACATGTTGTTTAAATTGTTGACATTATATGATTTAGTGTTGGAATTTTTAGTTTCCCCTTGTGGGCTTCCTAATAAAACCTCATAGTGGCTATATTCCAAATGTTTTAAATTATTGGTCATGTGTTATGTTAAATGTTGTTTTCTATCATGTTCATTATGAGCCCCTGATAAAATATGTAAGGGATTATGTCATGGAGAATATACTAGACCTAGATTTTGTGTTAGAGTAATAGTTAGATTAAAATATATTTCTTAATGAAATATTGGCAAGTTCCTTGAGATTTGTTTAAAGTTTTGAAATGTGTTGCTAATAATATTTTATTGCATAAGTATTGCATTATTTGGATTTATGTTAAATTTGAAAATTCCTTGCTATTAGTGAGTGAACGTGTATTCTTGGTTCTAAATTTGAATGATTGTGAATGCATTGTGATTGTTGTACTCTTGTATGATCCTACAATTGATGTGGTGAAAACACGTGTCTTCTTTGTGTCTATTTCTAGTTGCATGTGGATGCATGGGTGTGATTTAATCCCCTGAAAATGCTAGTTATTGCTTGAGTGGTCTTGAAATCATGCTCCCTAGTTCTTTTTCATTAGATGAGTATTTGTGGATGTGTTTAAGACACTAAGGGTCATGTATTTGATTGCATGATGTTGCACATTGTGTCCTTTTAGATGCATTTTCCCTATATGTGTTTGCTGGTATTTTCATGATGTTTAGTTGTGATTGTCATTGATGGGCACACACTTATTTGATGAATGTATTATTCTCAATTGATAGTTGTTCTAACCAGCATTGTATGTATAATCTTTATTTGATTGAAGACTATCGGTGTTTTAAAGAACAAGCTTATCGGTCAAGTGGTATGAAGACCTCAAGCGGAACCGAGACCCTGAGCGACGATTAATCTTTTGATCAAATCTACTATGATCAAGTTTTCCAGTCTTCACGTGTTAACCGGTGATTGGTATATGTAATTAACCGGTATACATGTAATATGTGATGAGTTATCATCCACCGACACTTTAGCGATGTTTCTGTGCAGTGTTACCAAATGTGTCTAGATGCACTGTACCTAGGAAATTGTAATCTAATCCTATTGGACTGACATGAAATCAAGTTCCTATTTAAGGACATCATGTCTAGGGTTTTAGAAGGAGAACAAAAGTTGATATGTGTGAGTCTTTGAGAGGAAAGGTATCTCATGACTGAGATTGAGAGTGCAAAGCATAGAAGAATGAAGTAATGCTTGAATGCATTAACAAGGATTTATTAGGGATCTAATCAAGCATTCTGTGCTACTATCTAGATCATTCACTTGTTGATTACTAATATATTTGACAAGTCTGAAACCCTTAACTGGGTAGGCCCAGCCAAGCCTATTGTAAATCCTCTAACAAGGTGGTTCATAGTCATGGATCTGAAATCCTTTAATAGGGTAGTCTTTAATAGGACTTATCTCCTAACAGAGATCTGGATTCCTAACAGGATCTATTCTGGTGAAGACATTGTAAGACCTTAATTGGTCTGGTTACTATTTTGCAGATAGTTGACTTGTGAGTTTTACTCACTGTGGTTTTTCCCATTTATATTTCCACATCAAAATATCTTGTGTTATGGTGATTGTGCTTTTAAGGATGAATGCTTTATTTTCTATTTGGATTATTTATGTTTTAACCAATTTATTGTTTAAACTATTACACCAGTCTGCTAGAAAATTGTTTAAGAGTTTGGTTAAGTTCTTAGGCATACTAATTCACCCCCCCTCTTAGTATTCATCAATTGGTATCAGAGCCAACCTTTTCATAAGTCTAACCAGCTGAAAGGAGATATGGGAGAATATAGTATGAGGGAACTTACTCACCGTTTGGCTGAATCTGAGAAAGCCTATGATGAACTCAAGATCAAGTTTAAAGCCTCTTTAGTCAAGAGAAGAGAGCTTGTTGAGCAGTTGATGGAACTTACCGAAAACAACTCTTCTGATGAAGCAAACATGGATGCCCCAATTGGAGAAGTGGAGAAACTAAATTTATCCAAAACTAACCTAAGGAGGGAGTTAGAAGGACTAACTATCATGATGAGTCAGGAACTGGAAAACAGGAGAAAAGCTAAAGATTTGGTAAAAGACAAGGAGCATGAGATCTTTAAATTAAAGCAAGAAGTTGGTACCATTACCGCTTATCTATAGGAGGGTAAAGAAGAGAAAGAAGAAATGCAAGTTGAACTAAATACATCTTTTTGTCAAAATGAAACCTTGGTGAAGACCAATGATGCCCTTTCCAAGGAACTTGCTGAGACCAAAGAAATACTTGCTAAGTTCAACTGGAGTGCTGTCAAGTTAGAACAAAAACTGGAATTGGTGAAACCATCAAAGGATACCACTAGACTTGGTTTCTCTAGATATGAGGAAGGTGAGACCTCTGGAACCAAGAATGATGCACTAAAGAAACAATCAACACCTAAGAACAACAACAAAAGTAAAGGTAAGCAAAAGTTTAAATCTGTTTGCTTTAACTGTCTTAAGGAAGGACACTGCCAATGTATCTAGGAGCAAGCCTTACAATAATTTTCCCTATTTTCAAAATAATATGGCTAGACTTGGTAGATTTAATGGTCACTGTTATACATGCAACAAGTTTGGGCATAGAGCTTTTGAGTGCAGGTCAGTTATCAACAACTTTGGAAATAATCCACCAAGATCCAATGGAGCTGTCCCTAAACCTCTTATAAACTGGAACCCAAACTAGTACAGAACCCATGATGTCTAGTCACATTGTTGTGAAGTGGAAATTGTTGGCATATGTGCAGAGTATGATGCAATGATGATATTGTATGTTTTCATTGATGTCAATATGCTGAAGAGTGAACCGATATATTGAAGTAAGCAACTTGCAAAAGAACCAGTATGATGTAGTGAGCCGGTAATTGTGAAAAAGTTAAGCGATATGTTTGTCCAAGTGAACCGGTATGTTGGAATGTGAACTGGTATATGGAATGTTTTGTATCAAGGTTTCATATGGTATGACTACCGATTGGTAGTCTTAGCTTCAAGGTTTTTGGTTGAAGTGTTTCAAGCTTGTGTGATTCAACCGATGACATCATGTGATGAGTTAACATTGTAATGAAGAAAATATTGTGTTGCCACGTTAGCCTTGTGCGCGTGAAGGATCTTGCATGAAGGATATTGATCCTATCTACCTTGGGAATGTGTGTAGTCTCTATAAACGGTGAAGAACGTGTGATGGGTTATCAGTCTTCAAGAAGCGGTGAAGAACGAATTATGGAGAACGTCTTGAGATTTGTTCAAGACTATTGTAATCAATGCAATATATTCAATGGTTAAGATTGAACCGAATGAATTGCTTAACCTAAATGTTTAGGGTTTAGGGTTTATGCTACCGACCTATTTGTTTCCTATAAGGTTGATGTTGTTTTTCATGTTGAGGTTGTTGGCAAATATTGTGTGTGTATCTAAGTGCAGAGATACACTATTCTTTCTAAACTAGATAAGAGAATAGATACCTATAGAGTGTGATTGCAGAAGGAAGGAACTAAAGCAGATCTGCATTGGCATTGAAGTGCTGTTACCAGATCATTGTAATACTTGTTGACCTCTAACCACTTCAATAGTTGGAAAATCCCTTAACAAGGTAGCTTCAACTGGCTTGCTGTAAATCTTTTAATAGGGTGACTCAAAATATTTGAGTTCTTGAAATCCTCTAACAAGGTAACCTTTAACAAGGTTTAACCTGATGAATACTAAGAGGGGGGGGGTGAATTAGTATACCAAAAAACACTGCACTTAAACAGTCTAAAGATAAACTGGTAAAATAGTTTAACAGACAGACCGGTTATCACACATGCAAACCAAAATGCAAATAACGCATTCACCCACAAAAGCAATTCAACCATAACATAAGATATTTGACGTGGAAACCCAAATGGGAAAAACCACGGTGAGATGGAACTCACAAGTCACTATCTGTAGAATAGAAACCAGACCGGTTAAGGTCTTACAATGTTCTTCACCATAACAGATCCTGTTAGGAATCTCAATCTTTGTTATGAGATAAGTCCGATCAAGGACTACCTTGCTAGAGGATTTTAGATTCACAGAGGTGAACCACCTTGTTAGAGGATTTTACAAAAGGCTTTTGGGCCTACCCAGTTAAGGGCTATAGACTTGTCAAAGATGTGAGTAATCAACAAGTATTTGATCTATCTAATAGCACAGACTGCTCAGTTAGATCCTTGATAGCTCATTCTTAATGCACTCCTGCATTACTTCACTCTTCTACACATTCATATTCTTTTCAACTCCTCAACCACCTTAAACCCTAGTCACAACATAAACCCTTTCAGCAACAACCTAAAACCCTAGACATGATGTCCTTTTAAAGGAATCCGATTTCATGTCGGTCCAATAGGATTACATTTCAATTTCCTAGGCTCAATGAATCTAGACATACTCAGTAACATGACACAAGAAGCACCACCAGTGTCGACATTGTCAAATAATCGGTGGATTGATAACTCATCACAAAATGTTGGCTGGTAACTCATCACAGAGTATTACCGGTTCATACAAAATACCAGTTGCCGGTTCGTCAAAAATGAAGACTGGTAAAAATATGTTATGCTGTTGTAATCCCTCATACCGCTTGAGGTCAACATGCTACTTTAGACTAGTAAACACATTCTGCAAAACATCAATAGTCTAATGACTATAGTATAGTATACTTGCAACATATCGGTTGAAACAAATACTAGTTGTGCTCTAACTCATACATATAAAGAGGATCTTAATGCAAGTGTGTGTCCATCAATGACAATCACAACATAAGCATAAAAAATGCCAACAATCTCCCCCTTTGGCATTGATGACAACACTTAGGAAATAAAATTTTGACATCTAAGTGTTTTACAACAAAATCATGCTTTACATCAAAATCATGCCATTAGCAAAATTGCTCCCCCTAAGCATATACACTATCCCTTAAGCAATATAATGTATAGCAATTTTACATACAGAGCATATAGCATATATCAAAGCATTTAGCAAAATTTTAAATACCAGATACTTCTCCCCTATACTTCTCCAAAATAGAATACTTCACCCCCTTTGCCAACAATGACAAAGTGCCGTTGAACAACCCTGTTTCTATTTGATATATAAAAATAACAAAAGTTTATGACAACAAGGAATATTACTTGTCAAAAACGGATTTCTAGTCCTGCAAGAATTGTTTCATTGATAGAGACCAGGAATCAAGTAGGGAGGTGGCCACTTCTTTCTCTGTTTGCATCTAGGAGACCTATTCTTCCATGGCATCAACTGTTCTCATCTCCTATGTAACTGTCAAGGCATCCAGGTTCAGATAACACTTCTGAAGAATTTGCAGATGTGGAAGTAAAACTAGTTGAAGCTCCTACAAATCTCTAGACCGTGTGTTGATCTCTTGCTCCATTTTGGTGGACTGGATATGAAACCGGTGAACGGTTTGCCCATAAGTTGTGAAGGAATCATAGGGTGGCTTGAATGTGCTCAAGTAAGACTGTAAGTTTGTTTGAAGCTTTTGCTTCTAATCTAGCACATCATCGTAGAACAGATGGGGTTGGCAGATTTTGCTAAGTAGCAGATTTCCCTCATCCAAAGCGTCCCTTATATCCTTTTGGTCTTTCTGCAATTCAGACCAGAGCTCATTCAACTTCTTTACTAGAGCAATGTTAAGAGCTTTTTGATGCTCTTTCTTGACATTTGCCTCAGCTACTTCTTCCAAGCTCTGCACCTGATCATCCACTACTGTGCATAGGAGCTTTAGTCTAGCTAATGATGAATTGGTGTTCGGAAGATTTGTACCGGGTATCAAACCGGTAAGTGTGTCCACAGCCGCTTGAATTATATCCTGCTCCTTCTTCCTTTGAATGATTTCAAGGTGCTCTTGAGCAACCTTGATGCTCTGCATTAGCTCCGATTCACTTGCAGACTAGAGAGGTCAGCTAGTTTGGCTTGACTCCCGGTTGCCTTCGGAGTCTCCATCTGGGTGCTCTTCACCGCTTCTCCTGCCTTGTCCTCTCCCACTTTCTTCTTCTCTGCTTATCTCCTCTTCTCTACTTCCTTGTCCTCAACCTTTTTCTTTTCTGCTTCCTTCTTCTTCTCCTATTCCTTATTTTCTTTTTCTTTCTTCTTCCTCTCTACTTCCTTATTTTTCTCCTCTTCATCCTTCTTCTGCTTCTCCTCTTCATCTTTCTTCTTCTTCTCCTCTTCATATTTTTTCTTTTTCTCATCCTCATCCTTCTTCTTCTTCTCTTCTTCATCTTTCTTCTTCTTTTCATCTTCATCTTTCTTCTTTTTCTCTTCTTCCTTCTTCTTTTGCTTCTCTTCATCCTTTTTCCTCTGCTCTACCTCTTCCTTTGCCGCTTCCTGTCTATCCTTGGCTTGCTTATCAGTCTGTTTAGTCTATTTCTTCTATCTTGTTGCCTCAGATGGTGTCTCCTAGGTAACATCCTCAGCATCCAAAGCATCAACATCAATGTTCTCGATTGGTTTAACAACCAGATTTCCTTCATCATCAAATGCTTCATCTGGTTTAGATATAACTGATTCTTCTCCTGCTTGTCGGTTGGCCAAATGTGCTTTGTGAGTCTGGACAATGATTTGCATAAACAGATAGGTGTCCATTTCGACATTAGCAATTCTACCTTCTAATAGCTAGAGTCTTCTTTTTCTAGTGAAGAAGAGTCCTTTATTTAGATCAATAACATCATATAATTTAGAATTTGACAAGTTGAGAAAGTATTGTGCAAAAACCTTCTCTCTAATTTCCTGTTCTTTCCCTATGGCAATGCGCTAATGACATATATAAAGAATCTAGTGTCTAAGACTTAATCTCTGAGGGCGACCGGTCATTACTACACAGATACTGAATTATTTCCTTTTCAACTGCTTCCTTTTCATCCTCATTGAAGTCATCAAAACACTCGAGTAAATCATTTAACACTTTTCTCCTAATATTCTTTATTGTTCTTTGACAATGTGTCAAAGGTTTATAGGAGGAGATATCTATATTTACCAGTGCTGAAGATGCCGGTTCACTCTATGTCTTCTTTCTTGTCTGTCTTGCCTTTTTGGGCTGCTCCTCAAACACAGTTTCTTCTGAGTCTAGAGAGTTGCTTCTTGTCTAGAACACTTTAGCTGGTGTAGCTTCCGGTTTCTTCTTAGCTGGTGATCGCTTGGTCACTTTTGGAGTTGCAGTAGTAACTAGTGCTGATGCTGCAGGCACTGCCTTTTCCTTCTTCATTGTCGGTCCTTTCTCTTTCACTGCTGGTGGTTCCTCAGTCAGTGCTATCCTCTCCAGGTAGGTGCCAATTCTCTTCGCCTTTGGATCAAGCGGCAAGGCAATAAGGGTAGAGGCATACCCTTCCAGCATGTCAAACATCACCTCATAGCCCATTGGCTCCACTTCTTCCATTCTAGGCTCAACAGCCTCCATTACACATTTGTCTACTTGGATGGTGAAGCAGATATCGTCTTCATATTTCTTGATGATGTCTCCTGATATCCTCACTCTTTGGCTCATCTTCCTTCTGAACTCATCAAAATACTTGTTCAGAATATTAGGGTAACCGGTTCCGTGTGCTTCAATGCTTTCCTTGATTTTCTTGGTTAACGGTTGGTCACCAGACCATTGAACGTCTCCTACTCCTAGGAAGTATCCTTGAAAGTAAAAGATGTTGGCATTTTTGATGTTCATGTTGTGATTGTCATTGATGGACACACACTTGTACTAAGAACCCCTTCATATGTATGAGCTAGAGCTCAATTGGTATTTGTTCCAACCAGTATGTTGTATTCTATTCTTTAGACTAATGATTTTGCAGAATGTGTTTCCCGGTCTGAAGCGGCATGATGACCCCAAGTGGTTTGTAGATCTCAACCGGTACAAAGGAGAAAAGCAGCACAACACATTGTTACCAGTCTTCATTTTTGTCAAACCGACAATCGGTATTTTGTATGAACCGGTAATACTCTGTGATGAGTTACCAATCCGCATTTTGTGATGAGTTACCAACCCACCGATTGATTGATGGTGCCGACACACTGACGGTGCTTTTTGTGTCGTGTTACTGAGTATGTCTAGATTCATTGAACCTAGGAAATTGTAATGTAATCCTATTGGACTGACATGAAATTAGATTCCTTTAAAAGGACATCATGTCTAGGGTTTTGAGTTGTTGAAACTATTGCTAAAAGGGTTTATGTTGTGGCTAGGTTTTAAGGTGATTGTTGAGTTGTTGTAAGAGTGATCTTATCTGAGAAGATCGAGTTGTAAACAGAAAGAGATAGAGAAGACTGAAGTAATGCTGGAGTGCATTAGCAGTGAAATATACTGGATCTAATCAAGCAGTTTGTGCTATAAGATAGATCAAACACTTGTTGATTACTCACATCTTTGACAAGTCTATAGCCCTTAACCGGGTAGGCCTCAAAGCCTTTGTAAAATCCTCTAACAAGGTGGTTCACTTCTGTGAATCTGAAATCCTCTAACAAGGTAGTCTTTAATTGGACTTATCTCCTAATAGAGATTGAGATTCCTAACAGGATCTATTCTGGTGAAGAACATTGTAAGACCTTAACCGGTCTGGTTTCTACTCTGCAGATAGTGACTTGTGAGTTCCATCTCACCGTGGTTTTTCCCAGTTGGGTTTCCACATCAAATATCTTATGTTATGGTTGTATTGGTTTTGTGGGTGAATGCTTTATTCACATTTTGGTTTGCATTTGTGATAACCGGTCTGTCTGTTAGACTGTTTTACCAGTTTATCTTCAGACTATGTAAGTGTTTAAGTACAAAGATTTTTTGCATACTAATTCACCCCCCCCTCTTAGTATTCATCAATTGGTATCGGAGCCTACCTTTCTATAAGTTTAACCACTTGGAAAGAGATATGGGGGAATACACTTTGAGGGAACTTACTCAGTGACTCACTAAGTCTGAGCAAGCCTGTGATGATCTTATGGTCAAATACAAGGCATCTCAAGCAAAAAGGAGAGAACATGCAAAAAAGCTGATGGAGCTATCTGAAAGTAGTTCTGAAGATGAAGCTAATATGGAAGCCATGATTGTAGAAGTGAATAAGCTGAATGATTCAAACTCTAATTTGAGAAAGGAGTTGGAAGGAATGACTATCCGTTTTAGTCAAGAGCTTGAGAGCCATAGGAAAGCTAAAGATTGGATGAAGGATAGAGATCATGAGATCTCCAAGTTGAAACAAGAGATTAGTGCACTGACTACTCACCTTCATGAGAGCAGGATGGAAAAGGAAGACATGCAAGGTGAACTGAACATAGCCGTCTCTGAAAATGCAAGTCTAATGTAGACAAATACTGCTATTTCCAAAGAACTCTCTGAGTCAAAGGAAATACTTGCTAAGTTTGGCAAAAGTACTATCAAGCTAGAGCAAAAGCTTGAGTCGTCTAGACCGGCAAAGAATACCAATGGTCTTGGTTTCTCTCGACATGAGGAAGCAGAATCCTCAGGAACAAATACTGAAGCATCAAAGAAGCAACCGCCACTCAAAGGAAAAGGTAAGCAAAAATTCAAACCTGTTTGCTTTAACTGTCTTAAAGAAGGACACACTGCCAATGTATGTAAGAGCAAAGCCTACAATAATTTTCCATATTTTATCAACAATGTACCTAGATCCAATAAGTTCAATGGTCATTGTTATGCATGCAACAAGTTTGGGCATAGAGCATCTAAATGCAGGTCTGTCATGAACAATACCAGAAGATATCCTCAAAGGAGCCAAGGAGCTAGTCTGGAATCTTTTGTAAACTAGAACCCTAACCGGTTCGATGCCTACAATTATCAGTCAAGCAACAATGGTTATCAACCGGCAACCGGATGGAGAGAAAATTGTTGGATTTGTCATGGCCATGGACACACTATGGCTACATGTAGAAGGAAGAATGGAAATATGAACAATGGACCTTGGAGAGCACCTGGATTGGTTTGGTATCACTGCAACAAACTAGGTCACATTGCAAGATTCTGCAAAAGCAAAAAGAGTATATCTGATGATATACTGGTCACTCAGAAAGGAGAAGTTGATGTTGAAAAAGTTCAAGTGGACATGAATAGAACCTGGAGGAAGAAACAAATAATGTTGGAAGAGCAACCAGTTTCTGCACCTAGTGTGGAAATATTGGAATCAGTAAACTAAGCTCCAAAGAGGCTTAGGGGGAGAAAATGGTGAAATGATTGTGAACCCTTGGTTACATCAGTAAAAGACCTTAACCGGTACATGATACCTGTCGCTTGGCAGAAGACCAAAAATGGTAAAGGCAAATTAGGGTTCTCGCCCTAATAGAGGAGCATTAATGGCGATAGGTGAGAGACATGTATAAAAGCATATTTCAAATCATTTCTCACTATCTGTTTTCAAGCAAAGAAAAGTTTTCAAGTGCAGAGCGAAGAAAAGGCGATTTGAGCTAAGATTTCAAGAAATTGATAAATCTTGAAGGAGATTCAAATCCAGTTTGCAAGCGGTCATGGAGAACACAAAGCAGTGATTTGACAACCAATGGAGAGTGGAGTGAAGCAGAACCAGGAATTCCTAAATTTGTGTTGTAAAGGTATTTTTCATGTTCTTGAAAATACTCAACAATGGCTTCCGCATTTCATACCAATTCTAGTACATCCATTGAGTCGGAAAGTTTTATTTAGAGGAAGTCTAGATATAATGCCTTATCACAAGTTCTGGTTGGAGTCATAGTTGAAGAAGGAATTTTTGATTATATTGATTGCAAAATAGAAGACCTAGGGTCTTTAGCTATTCACACCCAATTAGGTTTATTTTGCGGCAAGGACAAAAAGATCAAACCGGAGTTTAGTATCCTAGAGAAGAAGAAACTCCATAATGCAGTATACTTTCTAGAAGATTTTATGGAGGATCACATCAGGATCATTTTGAGCAGAGTCCACGGTGACAAGATGTACTTGAAGAGGATGCATGATATCACACCTCAGGCAATTCATGTAGTCACCAGTTTTTGCAACATAGGGGAAGTGCCAACCCTAAGAACAGTAAGCAAAACCAAAATGGCCAAGCTCACCGGTTCAACAAGTGACTCACAAGGTATGATAGTTAATCCTATCAAGGACGATCTGTTGAAATACGCCTGCATGGTGATAGGCTACAGAACATTTTTAGCTAGCAGGATTAATTATGTATCTACTGCAGCAGTAAATGCCACTTACCAGATGATTAAAGAGGATGTATCTTTTGACTTATGCACCAGTATGTAGAGGCAACTCTTGTTGAATCTAAAGGCAATCAAATAGGACAATGCACTGAGGTTTAAGTTTGGACAACTATTGATAGGGTTGTTCTTCTATTTCCAAGGCTACTTTCTTGGAGTAGGAGATGTCCAGTGGTCTCCTGACCAACCGATAACCAAGCAGATCAAGGAAAGCGTACAAGCCATTGGAACCAATTACCCTGAAGTACTGAACAAATATTTTGATGAGTTCAAAAGAAAGATGAGTCAAAGGGTAAGGATATCAGGTGATAAAGTTAAGAAATATGAAGATGACATCTATTTCACCATTCAGGTGGACAAATGTTTAATGGAGGCTGTTGAGCCTAGAATGGAGGAAGTAGAGCCAATGGGCTATGAAGTTATGTATGATATGCTGGAAGGGTATGCCTCAACCCTTATTGCCTTGCCTCTTGATCCAAAGACTAAAAGGACTGGAACCTACTTGGAGAGGATTGCACCGGCTGAAGAACCATCAGTTAAGAAAAGAAAAGAACCGGTAGCAAAGAAAGCCAAAGCAGTGCCTGCAGCATCGGCACCAGCTACCACTGCAACTCCAAGAGTGACCAAGCGGTCACCAGCAAAGAAGAAACTAGAGGAGACACCGGCAAAAGTCTTTGAAAGAAAAAGGAAGACGAAGACAAATGAACCGGACTTTGAAGAGACCGAATCTGATGAAAAGCCAAAGAAGGCCAGATAGACAAAGAAAATGAAGAAGAATGAACCGGCAGCATCTGCATCGGTAAATATTGACATCTCCTCATACAAACCTTTGACACATTTTCAAAGGATAGTTAAGAATATTAGGAGAAAATTGGTTCATGATTTAGTAGATTATTATGATGATTTTAGTGATGAGGAAAAGGAAGAAGTATTACAGGAAATCATCATTTATTTGTGTAAAAATGACCAGTCGCCATCAGAGATTAAATCTTAGACACCGAATTCTTTATTTAAAGCATTAGATAATAAATGGTGCATTGCCATTGAAAAGGAACAGAAGATTAGGGAGAAAGTCTTTGCACAGTACTTTCTCGACCTCTCAAATTTAGAATTCTTTGATGTGTTGGACCAAAATAAAGGTCTATTCTTCACAAGGAGAAGAAGACTCTGGTTATTGGAGAGGAGAATTGATGATGTTGAAAAAGATACTCATCAGCATATGGATTATGCTATCAACTCTCACAAAGAAAAAATGGCTAACCTCCAAGCGGAAAAAGAACCGGCTATTTCCAAACCGGATGAAGTCTTTGATAAGGAAGGAAACCTAGTTGAAGAACCAATCGACACTATTGATGTCGATGCCCTAGATGTAGAAGATGTCACTCAGGACATACCTTCTGAGGGAACAGAACAAGAGCAACAAGCCGAACAGGGTGGTGAGCAAGCTAAGAACAAATAGGAAGCGACTCAAGAACATAAAGAGAAGAAGAAGAGGGATGAAGATGAGAAAAAGAGAAAAGAGGAAGAGAAGAGAAAAGAGGAAGAGGAGAAATGAAAAGATGAAGAGGAGAAGAAGCAAGAAGAGGAAAGGAAGAAGAAAGAAGAAGAGGATAAGGAAGAGAAGAGGAAGAAAGAAGAGGAAGAAAAGAAGAAGAAGGAAGAGGAAGAAAAGAAGAAGAAGGAAGGGGAAGAGAAGAAAAAGATGAAGAAGAAGAAAAGAAGAAGAAGGAAGAAAAAGAGAAAGAAGAGGAAAAGAGGAAAGAAAGAAGAGAAAGACAAGGAACAAAAGAAAGAAGCAGAGAAAAGGAAGAAGGAAGAAGTAGACAAGGCAGCAAAAGCAATGGAGAGCACTCAGATGGAGACTCTGAAGGCAACCGGGAGTCAAGCCAAACCGGCTGATATCTCTAGTCCTATTGATCTCCAATCTGCAAGTGAGTCAGAGCTTATGCAAAGCATCAAGGTTGCTCAAGAGTGCCTTGATATCATTCGTAGGAAAAAGGAACAAGACATAATTCAGGCGGCTATAGACATCCTTACCAGTTTAATCCCCGGTATCAATCTTCCTAACACTAAATCATCACTACCACAACTCAAACTACTATGTATTGTAGTGGATGATCAGGTGTAGAGCCTGGAAGAAGTAGCTAAGGCAAATGTCAAGAAAGAGCACCAAAAGGCTCTTAACATTGCTCTAGTGAAAAATATGAATGAGCTTAGGATTGAACTGCTGAAAGACCAAAAGGACCATAAGGAATGCCTTGGATGAGGGAAACTTGCTACTAAGCAAAATCTATCAACCTCATCTGTTCTGCGATGATGTGCTAGCCAAGAAGTAAAAGCTTCAAATGGACTTACAGTCCTACTTGGGCACATTTAAGACACCTTATGATTCCTTTGCAACATATGGGAAAACCGTTCACTGGTTCTAGATCCAGTCAGCGAAAATGGAGCAAGAGATCAGTACACAATCTAAAGATTTGCAGGAGCTACAACTGGTTTTACTTCCACATCTGCAAATTCTTCAGAAGTATTATCTAAACCTGGATGCCTTGACAATTAAGCAGGAGCTGAGCATAGTTGATGCCATGGAGGAACAAGTATACCAGATGCAAACAAAAAAAGAAGTGGCCACCTCTTTACTTGAGTCCTGGTCTCTATCCATGAAACAATTTTTGTAGGACTATAAATTGGTTTTTGACAAATATTATTCATTGTTGTCATAAACTTTTTATTTATATCAAATGGAAACAAGGTTGTTCAGTGGTACTTTGTAATTGCTGGCAAAGGGGGAGAAGTATCTATTTTTGGTTTTAAAATTTTGATCTTCTAATACAGGGGGAGAAGTACTCTATCTATTTTGAAGACAAATAGGGAGAAGCATCTATTTTTGAAATTTTGATATATGTTTTGATATATGCTATATGCTCTGATGTCTCAATGATTATGCTCTGTATGCAAAATTTCTATACATCGTGTTGATTAAGGGATAGTGTATATGCTTAGGGGGAGCAATTTTTTTAATGGCAATTTTTTGTTGTAAAACACTTAGATGTCAAAATTTTATTTTCCAAAGTGTTGCCATCAATGCCAAAGGGGGAGATTGTTGGCATTTTTGATGTTTATGTTGTGATTGTCATTGATGGACACACACTTGTACTAAGAACCTCTTCATCTATATGAGCTAGAGCTCAACTGGTATTTGTTCCAACCGGTATGTTGTATTCTAGTCTTTAGACTAATGATTTTGCAGAATGTGTTTCCGGTCTGAAGCGACATGACGACCCCAAGCGGTTTGTAGATCTCAACCGGTACAAGGGAGCAAAGCGGCACAACACATTCTTACCAGTCTTCATTTTTGTCAAACCGGCAATCGGTATTTTGTATGAACCAGTAATTCTCTGTGATGAGTTACCAACTAGAATTTTGTGATGAGTTACCAACCCACCGATTGATTGATGGTGCCGACACACTGACGGTGCTTTTTATGTCATTTTACTGAGTATGTCTAGATTCATTGAACCTAGGAAATTGTAATGTAATCCTATTGGACTGACATGAAATCAGATTCCTTTAAAAGGACATCATGTCTAGGGTTTTGAGTTGTTGAAACTATTGCTGAAAGGGTTTATGTTATGGCTAGGGTTTAAGGTGATTGTTGAGTTGTTGTAAGAGAGATCTTATCTGAGAAGATCGAGTTGTAGAGAGAAAGAGATAGAGAAGATTGAAGTAATGCTAGAGTGCATTAGTAGTGAAATATACTGGATCTAATCAAGCAGTTTGTGCTATAAGATAGATCAAACACTTGTTGATTACTCACATCTTTGACAAGTCTGTAGCCCTTAACCAGGTAGGCCTCAAAGCCTTTGTAAAATCCTCTAACAAGGTGGTTTACTTCTGTGAATCTGAAATCCTCTAACCAGGTAGTCTTTAATCGGACTTATCTCCTAACAGAGATTGAGATTCCTAACAGGATCTGTTCTGGTGAAGAACATTGTAAGATAGTGACTTGTGAGTTCCATCTCATCGTGGTTTTTCTTAGTTGGGTTTCCACATCAAATATCTTGTGTTATGGTTGTATTGCTTTTGTGGGTGAATGCTTTATTCACATTTTGGTTTGCATGTGTGATAACCGGTCTGTCTGTTAGACTATTTTACCAGTTTATCTTCAGACTATGTAAGTGTTTAAGTACAGAGATTTTTGGCATACTAATTCACCCCCCCCCCCTCATAGTATTCATCAAAAGAACAACCCAACCAATAGTTGTCCAAACTTGAACCTAAGTGCATTATCTTGTTTGATTGATTTCAGGTTCAATAGGAGTTGCCTCTGCATACCGGTGCATAGGTCAAATGATGCATCCTCCTTTATCATTCGGTAAGTGGCATTTACCACTGCAGCAGATATAGAATTGATTCTAATGGATGAGAACGTCCGGTAGCCTATCACCATGCAGACATACTTAACTAGATCCTCCTTGATTGAATTTACAGTCATGCCCCGTGAGTCACTCACTGAACTGGTGAGCTTGGACATCTTAGTTTTGCTAACTGTCCTTAGGGTTGGTACTTCCCTTGTATTGTAGAAACCGGTGATTGCATGAATTGCCTGTAGCATGATATCATGCATCCTCTCCAAGTACATTTTGTCACCATGGACCCTGCTCAGAATAGTCCTTATATGTTCTTCTGTGAAATCCTCCAGGAAGTAAACAACATTGTGGAGTTTCTTCTTCTCTAGAATACTATACTCTGGTTTGATCATCTTATCTTGTCCACAAAATAGAGCTAGTTGGGAGTGGATGGCTAGAGACCCTAGGTCTTCAATCTTGCAATCTATGTAGTGAAAAATTCCTTCTTCTACTATCACTCCAGCCAGAACTTGTGATAGGGCATTATACTTTGACTTCTGTTGAATAAAATTTTCAAACTCAATAGATGCACTAGAACTGGTATGAGATGCAAAAGCCATTGTAGAAATTTTAAATTTGAGAAATACCTTTCAAAACACGCGAATTTAGGGCTTTTTGATTCTCCTTTACTCCTCACTTCGTCGGTAGCTGAATCACCACTTTGTGTTCTCCACTTGACCGTTTGCTATTTGAATTTGAATCTCCTTCGTGATTTCTCAATTTCTCCAAATCTCTGCTCAAATTGCCTTTTCGTCGCTCTACTCTTTGAAAAACTTTTCTTCGCTCAAAAAATAATAGTGAGAAATGATTTCAAAAATTCTTTTAAACATAGTCTTCACCTACCGTCATTAATGCTCCTCCATTAGGGCATAAACCCTAATTTGCCTTTTTACCATGTTCGGTCTTCTACCAAGCGATAGGTATCATATACCAGTTAAGGTCTTTTTTTGTTATAAACTGGGGGTTCGAAAACATTTTTCCATTTTCTCCCCCTAAGCCTTTTGAAGCTTAGTTTTCCGAACCTGATATTTCCACACTAGGTGCAGAAACCGGTTCCTCTTTCAGGTTTGTTCATGTCCACTTGAACTATTTCAACATCATTTCCTCCTTCCTAAGTGACCAGTATATCATCAGATATACTCTTTCTTCTTTTGCAGAATCTTGCAATGTGACCTGGTTTGTTGCAGTGATAGCAAACCAATCCAGGTGCTCTCCAAGGTCCATTATTCATGTTTCCATACTTCCTTCTACATGTTGCAGCAGTGTGACCATGACCATGACAGATCATACAATTTTCTCTCCATCCAGTTGCCACTTGATAGTCACCGCTTCTTGGCTGATGATTGAAGACATTAAACCGGTTGTGATTCTGGTTCATAAAAGGTTCAGAACCAACTCCTTGGGTCCTCTGAGGATATCTTCCAGTGTCATTCATGACAGGTTTGCATTCAAATTCTCTATGCCCATACTTGTTGCATGCATAACAATGACCATTGAACTTATTGGATCTAGGTACATTGTTAATAAAGTAAGGAAAATTATTGTAGGTTTTGCTCCTACATACATTGGCAGTGTGTCCTTCTTTAAGACAGTTAAAGCAAACAGGTTTGAATTTTTGCTTACCTTTACCTTTGAATGCCGATTGCTTCTTTGATGCTTTAGCATTTGTTCTTGAGGATTCTCCTTCCTCATGTCCAGAGAAACCAAGTCCATTGGTATTCTTTACCGGTCTAGCCAACTCAAGCTTTTGCTCTAGCTTGACAGTACTTTTGCTAAACTTAGCAAGTATTTCCTTTGACTCAGAGAGTTCTTTGGAAATAGCAGCATTTGTTTCCAATAAATTTTCATTCTCAGAGATGGAAGCATTCAGTTCTCCTTGCATGTCTTCCTTTTCCACCTTGCTTGCATGGAGTTGAGCATATAGGGCACTCATCTCTTGTTTCAACTTGGAGATCTCACAATCTCTTTCTTTCACTAGGTCTTCAGTTTTTCTCCGGTTCTCAAGCTCTTGACACATCCGAATAGTCAGTCCTTCCAACTCCTTTCTCAGGTTGGATTTTCATTTATTCAACTTATTTACTTCTGCAATTAGGGCTTCCATGTCTGGTTCATCTATAGAACTATTTTCATATAGCTCCATTAGCTTTTCTACATGTTCTCTCCTTTTTGCTTGAGATGCCTTGTATTTGACCATAAGATCATTATAGGCTTGCTCAGACTGAGTGAGCTGTTGAGTAAGTTCCCTCAAGGTGTATTCCCCCATATCTCTTTCCAAGTGATTAAAATTATAGAAAGGTAGGCTCTGATACCAATTGATGAATACTAAGAGGGGGGGGGTGAATTAGTATACCAGAAGACACTACACTTAAACACTTAAACAGTCTAAAGATAAACCGGTAAAATAGTTCAACAAACAGACCGATTATCACACATGCAAACTAAAATGCAAATAACGCATTCACCCACAAAAGCAATTCAACCATAACACAAGATATTTGATGTGGAAACCCAAATGGGAAAAACCATGGTGAGATGGAACTCACAAGTCACTATCTGCAGAATAGAAACTAGACCGATTAAGGTCAGACCGGTTAAGGTCTTATAATATTCTTCACTAGAACAGATCCTGTTAGGAATCTCAATCTCTGTTAGGAGATAAGTCCGATCAAGGACTACCTTGCTAGAGGATTTTAGATTCACAGAGGTGAACCACCTTGTTAGAGGATTTTACAAAAGGCTTTTGGGCCTACCCGATTAAGGGCTACAGACTTGTCAAAGATGTGAGTAATCAACAAGTGTTTGATCTATCTAATAGCATGGACTGCTCAGTTAGATCCTTGATAGCTCGTTCTTAATGCACTCCTGCATTACTTCACTCTTCTACACATTCATATTCTTTTCAACTCCTCAACCACCTTAAACCCTAGTCACAACATAAACCCTTTCAGCAACAACCTAAAACCCCAGACATGATGTCCTTTTAAAGGAATCTGATTTCATGTTGGTCCAATAGGATTACATTTCAATTTTCTAGGCTCAATGAATCTAGACATACTCAGTAACACGACACAAGAAGCACCGCGAGTGTGTTGGCACCGTCAAACAATCGGTGGATTGATAAATCATCACAAAATGTCGGTTGGTAACTCATCACAGAGTATTACCAGTTCATACAAAATACCGGTTGTCGGTTCGTCAAAAATGAAGATTGGTAAAAATGTGTTATGTCGCTTTAATCCCTCATACCGCTTGAGGTCAACATGTTGCTTTAGACCAGTAAACACATCCTACAAAACATCAATAGTCTAATGACTATATTACAACATACTTGCAACATACTAGTTGAAACAAATACCAGTTGTTCTCTAACTCATACATATAAAGAGGATCTTAATGCAAGTTTGTGTCCATCAATGACAATCACAACATAGGCATAAAAAATGCCAACATAACCCTTAACCAGGTATTTTAGCCATCCCTTAACCAGGTGATCCCTAGCAGGATCGGTTCCTAACAAAACCTATTGTAAAAGTCTCCAACTGGACTAGGCTCCTAACAGAGCGGACTTCAAAAGGGTTCAAAGAATAGCTTGTGGGTATTCATCCCCACCGTGGTTTTTTCCAGTTGGGTTTCCACATGAAAAATATGTGTGTTATGTGTGATGCTTTGTTATTTTCTATCAAGCGGTGAAAAATGTTGAACTAGTAAGTCTTTACAGTTCTGTTAATGTATCACTAGTGTATGCATATGGGTGAAGTGGAAATAAGATGTTAGATTGTGTGGAAAGTTAAGAGTTACCAATTTATGTCTTTCACATTCTTACTATGTTTAACTGGTAGTAATCTAGTTTAGACCAGTGTTATTTCTTGCTAGTCAAGTGCAGAGTTTTCAGTCAAACCGGTTTAAGGAAAAGTGTTTTTGCCTATACTGATTCACCCCCCCTCTCAGTACCAGTTTGGTACTAAATATTCATCATTTATTCATCAGCAACTAGTTGGAGAGAAACCTATCTAATCTGTCATGGTAGCGGTCACACTGCTGCAACATGTAGAAGGAAGAATGGAAATGTGAACACTGGACCATGGAGAACACCTAGAATGTTATGCTATCACTGCAACAAACTGGGACACACCACCAGAGCATGTAGACTGACAAAGAATCCATCAGGAAACATATCGATCAACACTGAAGGGAATGCTGATATTGAAACCATTCAAGTAGATATGGACAAAACTTGGAAAAAGAAATCTGAAGTGAAGCCACATGATGAACTAGTTTTTGCACCAAGTGTGGAAATCCTTGAATCAGTAAACTAAGCTTCAAAAAGATTAGGGGGAACATATCGATATAAATATTTAGAAACCCCTGGAGTATATCAGTAAGGCACTTTTATCGATAGTTGTTACCTATCAACAGATAGAAGAATTGAAGCGGTAAAAAGTAAAATTAGGGTTTGAACCCTAATAGTGATGCATTTATTATGGTAGGTGGGAGCGTGTTTAAAAGTGACTTTTGTCATCATTTATACTAACCTAGCTACCAAGAAACTTCATTTAAGCTGAGTAGCGCAACTAGAGAAATTCATATCTCATTTGAAAGAATTCAGAAAGAAATCTTGCACAAATCTTGCAACCTTTTCATAATATCAATGTGAAAGTCAAAGTGGTAATCAAGCATCTAGAGAAGTGTGTTTTTCTTGTCATCGACAAACCCTAAAGCTCAGAGAATAAAGGTGTTTCTCTTTGAAACATTCTTATCATTTGGAATCAGTTTGATATGGCATTTGCATATAATGTCCCCTCTAGTTCTACTGAACCTGAGGACACACTCGAGCTTCTTAAGATGAGATATAATGCCCTATCCCAAATTCCTGCCAGAGTCATTGTCCAAGGCAATGTTACAGAATATATTGATTGTAAACTAGAAGACCTAGGGTCCCTAGTAATTCACTCCCAGTTGAGTCTATTATATGGAGATGATAAAAATATTAAACCCGAATATAGCATAATAGAGAAGAAGAAATTGCACAATGTAGTTTACTTTCTTGAAGAATCTATTGAGGAACACATCAGGATTATCCTCAGTAGGGTTCATGGTGACAAAATTTACCTTGAACGAACACTTGACATTACACCGGAGGCAATTCATGTCATGACCAGATTCTGCAATATTGGGGAAGTGCTTGTTCTTAGGAAAATCCCTAAATCGAAAGTAACAGAGCTCACTGGTTCAGTAAGTGATCAACGAGCAATGACTATCAATACCATTAGAGATGATTTGGTGAAATATGCATGTATGGTAATTGGGTACAAAATATTTTATGCTAGCAGAATGAATTTTGTTCCTTCAACTGTGGTGCATGCCGCTTATAGAATGATAAAAGAGAATGCAGAATGTGATCTATGTACCTATATGAAGAATCAACTCTTAGAAAACCTGAAGTCGATCAAATCAGATAAAACTCAAAGGTTCAAGTTTGGTCAATTACTAATTGGTTTATTGTTCTACTTTCAAAGATACTTTCCTGGAGTCGGTGATGTTGAATGGTCAACTGATCTATTGGTTACCAAAAAAATAAAGGAGAGTCTGCAAGCAGTAAGAACTGCATATCCAGAGACTTTGAACAAGTATTTTGGTGAATTCAAACTAAAAATGAACCAGAGAATGAGAATATCTAGTGATTTAGTTAAAGAATATGAATATGACATATGTTTCACCTTTAAAATAGATGAATGCATAATGGAAGCAGTTGAACCCAGAAAAGATGTAGTTGGGCCTATGGCTTATGAGGTGGTAAATGATATATTGACAGGATACTCCTCAACCCTACTAGCCTCACCACTGGAACCCAAAAAGAAGAGGACTGGTACTTATTTAGAGAGAATCAAATCTAGTGAGGAAATGAAGGAAATAAAAGGTAAAGCAACACCATCAACATCAGCACTGGTTACATTTGCTGCTAAACTCAAAGTGACCAAAAGGTCACCTGCTAAAAAGAAACTGGAGGCTATTCTGGCAAAGGTGTTCAAACGAACATGGAAAACCATGAATCACTCACCAAATCTAGAAGACTCTAAATCAGAGGTAGAAGTAAAGAAGACAAGGCAATCTACCAAGAAAATGAAGTCAATCGGTAATGTACCTACAATCTCAGCATCGGTAAACTTAGACATTTCTTCTTACAAGCCTATGACACATTGTCAAAGGACCATAAAGAATATTAGAAGAAAATTCCTTGATGATTTAAAGGAGTATTTTGATGATTTCAATGATAATGAAAAGGAGGAGGTTGAACAAGAACTCATTAAATATCTATGCATAAATGATCGGTCACTTTCTAAGATTAAATTTGTTACATTTAAATCCTTGTATGATTCTTTGGACAACAAATGGTGCATTGCTATTGACAAGGAGCAAGACATAAGGGAGAACATTTTTGCTCAATATTTTCCAGATGTCTCTAATTAGAATTGTTTGAACTCATTGATAAGAACAAAGGCATTTTCTTCATGCAAAGAAGAAGACTTCTGCTACTTGAAGGCAAATTTTCTGAAGTGGAAAAAGACACCCATTTGAAGGTGAAAACTATTGTCGACATGCAAAAAGTACAAGGAGCTAATCGGCTAGCTAAAAAAGAACCTGATCTATCCACAGCCAAACCCAATGTAATCTTTGATAGTATGGGTGAAAGAATAGCATAAAAAAATGACCCTATTGATGTTGATGCACTAGAAATGGAAGATATCACTCCAGATAAGGAGCAAGATGAAAAAGAAAGATTAGAGAAAGAAAAGGGAGAGAAAGTGAAAAATGAGAAACTTGAAAAGGAGAAAGTAGAGAAAGAAAAACAAGAGAAAGAACAAGCGGAGAAAGCGTGACACGGAAAGAAGAAAATGGAAGAAGAAGAAAAGAATAAAAAGGAGGAAGAGGAGAAGAAGAGAAAGGAAGAAGATGAGAAAAAGAAAAAAGAAGAAGAAGAAAAGAGGAAAGAAATAGAGAAGAAGAAGGAAGAGGAGAAACAGAGAGAAGAAGAGAGAAAGAAACAAGAGGAGAAGGATGTCAAGCTAGCCCAAGAAAGAGATGAAGAGGAGAAGCCAAGACAAAAGGAGGTCAAAGCCAAAGAAGGAGAATAGATTCCTAAGGCAACTAGAGATCAAGCCAAGCAGGTTGATTCCACCAGTTCCACTAATTTGACTCTTGCTTGTTTGACCCAATCGGCTAATAAAATTGAGCTACTACGAAGCATTCACTTAGCGCAGGAAAGATTGGAAGAACTAAGGAAAAAGAAAGAACAAGATGTCATTTAGTTTGCCGTTGACACCCTCTCCAATCTAATCCCTAGTACTAATCTCCCTAGTACCGATTCCTCACTGGCTAAGCTCAAACTACTCTGCATAGTAGTCAATGACCAGGTACAATGTTTGGAAGATGTTGCCCAGGCCACTACAAAGAAAAGCCATGAAAAGGCACTCGCAGTTACCTTAGTACAACACATGAATGATGGTTGGGCAAAAATGGTTAAACAGAAAGATGATATAAGGTTAGCTATGGGTGAAGGTCACCTACTCTTGAGTAAAATCTATCAACCTCACCTATTCTATGAAGATACTCTGAAGTAGAAGACACTATTACAAATAGAGTTGCAGAAGTACATCGACAACTTCAAACTGCCCTATGATCTATTCACAGCCTATGGACACTCTATTCATCATTATCAACATCAAATTTCCAAGCTTGACTCATAAATCTACAATTAGACTCGATATTTGCAGGAGCTTCAGTTGCTCCTATTGCCTAAATTGCAGGTACTCCAGAAATCCTTTCTGAACCTAGAAGCTATCACTGTGACACAAGAGCTAAGCACCATAAATGCGATGGAAGAACTAGCCTTCCAAATGAAGACCAAGAGTGAAATTGCTGCCTCACTACTTGAGTCATGGTCCTCAGATATGAAGGACTTTCTGCAAAATTTTAAATCTCTTTTTGAGAAATTTTATTCTTTGTTGTCATAAACACATACTCTGTTTTTAGGTTATGCAAATTGGAAATATTTTGTATTTGCTTTTTCATTGTTGGAAAAAGGGGGAGTAGTGTATCTATCTTCAAATTTTGATGAGTATTTTTGCACATACTTGTAATTTTTGCAAAGGGAGTAGTGTATATGGTTAGGGGGAGTAACTCTGCTTATGAGATTTTTTTTGTGTTAAAGCACTTAGATGTCAAAAACTTTCCTAAGTGTTGCCATAAATGCCAAAGGGGGAGATTGTTGGTATTTTGATGATGTTTAGTTGTGATTGTCATTGATGGGCACACACTTAATTGATGAATGTATTATTCTCAATCGGTAGCTATTCTGACCGGTATTATATGTATAATCTTTATTTGATTGAAGACTGTCAGTCTTTTAAAGAACAAGCTTATCGGTCAAGTGGTATGAAGACCTCAAGCAGAACGGAGACCTCGGGTGACAGTTAATCTTTTGATCAGATCGATTATGATCAAGTTTTCCAGTCTTCACATGTTAATTGGTGATTGGTATATGTAATTAACCAATATACATGTAATATGTGATGAGTTATCATCCACCGACACTTTAGCGGTGTTTCTGTGCCATGTTACCAAATGTGTCTAGATGCACTGTACCTAGGAAATTGTAATCTAATCCTATTGGATCGACATGAAATCAAGTTCCTATTTAAGGACATCATGTCTAGGGTTTTAGAAGGAGAACAAAAGTTGATATGTGCGAGTCTTTGAGAGGAAAGGTATCTCGTGACTGAGATTGAGAGTGCAAAGCATAGAAGACTGAAGTAATTCTTGAATGCATTTACAAGGAGTTATCAAGGATCTAATCAAGCATTTTGTGCTACTATCTAGATCATTCACTTGTTGATTACTAATATCTTCGACAAGTCTGAAACCCTTAACCAGGTAGGCCCAACCAAGCCTATTGTAAATCCTCTAACAAGGTGGTTCATAGTCGTGGATCTAAAATCCTTTAACAGGGTAGTCTTTAATAGGACTTATCTCCTAATAGAGATCTGGATTCCTAACAGGATCAGTTCTGGTGAAGAACATGGTAAGACCTTAACCAGTCTGACCTTAACCGGCTTGGTTACTATTCTATACATAGTTGACTTGTGAGTTTTACTCACTGTGTTTTTTCCCATTTGGGTTTCCACGTCAAAATATCTTATGTTATGGCGATTGTTCTTTTATGGGTGAATGCTTTATTTGCTATTTGGCTTATTTATGTTTTAACCAGTTTATTATTTAAACTACTACACCGGTTTGCTAGAAATTTTTTTAAGAGTTTAGTTAAGTTCTTAGGCATACTAATTCAGCCCCCCCTCTTAGTATTCATCAGTGTTAAGGAAATCCTCATTATTCCTAAGTGATGCTTGAGGACAAAATATCACATCTAGAAATGAGGCATGCTATTGATGAGCATGGTGGTGTTTCCTCTGGTCTTGTGGGATGATTTTTCTCTGGATCTTGGATTGTATTTTTGAAGGTTAAGTGCCTTGGTCTTAGGAGAGACCAAAGGAATTTTAGTTTTGTATTTTTTTACCTTGTGGTGAGGCGTGGTTGGAATATTTTGGTGCCTTCTTTGGTTGTCGATGCTCCATTATATCCTGTAGCTATTCTAATTGAGATTGTATCTAGTGAGGTTATTGTGGCCTAGATTTGGAGAGTGTTGAGAGGTCCTTCTTGTGTGTTTGGTATGTTTAAGGATCAAATACTAAGTGTACAATATCCTTGGCTTGTGTAGGCTTCTAGGAGAAAGCCTATATTTCTAGTGAGGGAGGATGTAATGCCCTTCCTATTTGTGGCTAGGAGATGTGTTGATCTTAGCCTGGTTTTGTTGACTTGGTGGTTAGCACCTCCGTGGAGACTCATGACATGACTTAACCACTTCTCGTGGGTCGGGTTAAATCAGGCATTTGTATTGGGTGTTGATAGTTTGAGATTTTGGTGCAATGGAAAACAATTCTAACAATTGGTATAAGGGCCTTGGGTCACGGGTTCGAGTCTCTCTCGATTGGGTGTTGAAAGCTTAGTTAGTGTTTAGGGGGAGATTGTTGACTTGGTGGTCAACACCTCCATGGAAACTTGTGGCATGGCTTAACTGCCTCCCATGGGTCAAGTGAAATCTAATGTTTGTATCAAGTGTTGATAGTTCAAGATTTTGGCACAACGAAAAATGATTCCAGTAGGTTTGACTATGTATCTAGGGATGCATAGGTTGGGGTTATGTTTTGGCTCCTTAATGATTATTATATGCTCTATTTTAGTATGTTTTTGATGCCTTTATGACTCATGGTGTTATGGACCACCCACATGTTTGAGATGGTGTTCCTCAACATATTAGCCTTTTGTGTGAACTTCCATTGAGATGTGTACATGATTTTATGCCAAGCTCCTTGTGAGGACTTTATCTATTCTTTAATAATGTCAGTTAATATGATGTATCTAAACACAATGTTATACCTCATCTTACTATACTTCAATTAATGAGATGTGAGATGTTGGTTAAATGTTGATTAAAATGATAATAATTTCAGAGAAATTAAATGAAATAAAATTATATATGTGATATTTGACCCCATTAGGTGATTTTACAATTCTTTATATATTATGAACATGCACAAGTACACTTCATGTTTGTTTATTCATTATTGGTATAGTGTATCAACTCCACCTAGCTCCATAGGTTTGAGCATGCCCTAGTATTGGTTGTATGAAAGATGTAGCATTGGTTGTATCTATTTAGCCCTAATCCATTGTATGATTTTCAATATTGTGGCCTATGTTATATGTCAAACACCATGATCAATAATACTCAAAAAATTCCAAGCCCTATCTAGATGCCCAATAAAGAGTGCTTAGGTGTTTTGGTGCTAGATTATATTTCCCTTGATTTAAAGTATGAAAATGAGTTCAATGGTTCATATGGTATTTTTTTTGTAATTTGATGTATATATATGCTTATATGGATTTTAAAAAATGATAAATGTTGTGTGTAAAAGAATATATTTTAAGTTTTTTTAGGTCCAAGGGTGAAATTGGGTGGAAAGGAATTATTTTATTTATTTTAATTCAAAATTTTAAATAGTGTTTTGGGGGTTTTAAATGGTAATCTAACATTTGAAAATTAAAATGTGGAAAATGTATATTCATTTTAAATGTCTTGCATAATGAGGGTAAAATATATGTATTTAGAAACTAGCATACCTATATTTTATAAATAAAATTTATGTAGACAATGCCGAGAGATATCAAATTTAATTTTTTTACTTTAGCATAGATTAATTAATTTCATATGGTTAATATTTATTAAAATTTAATCTTATTTTAGAATATGAAAAAAAACAAATAGAAGTTTATTTATTTCTAGATTTAAAAACATAATTTTTTAAATTAGAAGTTTCTTTTATATCTAGATTTAAAAATATAATTTTTTGAGTTTTAATTAGAAAATGAAATGATTTGCATGCAAAAAAATATAGAAGTTTCTTTATTTCTAGATTTAAAAACATAATTTTTTAAATTAGAAGTTTTTTTAAATCTAGATTTAAAAATATAATTTTTTTTTGTATTTAATAAATAATAATAATAGAAAGTTGCTTTTTAATTTAGATTTTAGTCTTTAACTTATTTTTAAATTATCCGTTGTCATTAATTTAAATTTTAGTCATTAAAATTACACGGATAAAAGTTTGGGTGGGTGCCACTATAGTGTTACGCCTCTAGGCGTAATTACAAATTGTTATTGAATTATTAATTTTCAAAAGGGAAAAGTGAGATGGGTTTTAAAAGGAAAAAAGGGCTCGTTTGACATGGTAATTTTTTGAAGAAATTGGGTGCATGAAAACCCTCTTTTTGCTTGAAATTTGAATTGTGGATTGTGAATTTTGTTGGTTTTTCCAACTAATGTACCCAATTATCCTCTATGAGTAGCCAAATTCAATCTACAAGGGCTTGGATCAGAGGCCAACTAATAGGATAATGAATAGGGATAAGGGGCTAATCATAAGCCTCTACACTTTAGGCTCTATGATACCTAGGTGGGTGAACCTTATAGCAATACCTTTTGATCCTAATTTGTTTTGTTTAGGTAGTGCAAGAGATGTTTTCTCAACTCTTTGGAAAATTAGAAGGTGTATGCTTTAAATGGGTGTGGCTTTGTCCTTGACTAATGAGCTCTGAAAAACTTGAGAACAAATAGTCCTAATTCTAAAACTAAATACTCAAAATAAAAAATAAAAATGAAAAGATACTTTATTTGATTTTAATGATATGCCAAGGTTAATAACACAAGAAACATGATCAACTCTTATCCATTGGGCATAATGAACTACAACTACAATGCAACATATGGAACAACTACAATTTCTTTAATTAGAAACACCCACTTTCTCTTGATTAATACCTGATATTAACCATGATATGATAATGAATCCATAAGCCATACTTATTACCTAATAAGAATTTTACAAAACCCCTATGTTGGATCCAAGTGCATTTAGTCTTCTACCTTAGAAAAAGAAAAGATCAAACACACATGAGCAACACTGTACAAAGACAAAATAAGAAAGTCCTCAACTTTTGATTTCATAAAATTTTGTAAAACAAATTGGAGACAACTTAAGAATCATTGAAATTGATACCAATATGTTTTTGAAAATACATATTCTTCATATACCAACTATATCCATAGAGAAAACTAGAGAAATATATAGGGACCGAACATGTCACTATATTATAGACCTATAGACAAAATATACAGTACTACTTTCTATGAAGTTCTCTAAGAAAACCTATATGACTCGAGAGATTATAAGAGACTCAAAATAAGGCCTTGAATATCCTTTTATAAAAACAAGTATGTAAACAAGATTCAACCCTTGTACAAAATCTTTATGGCAGTTGGTGACCACCTGACACAAAAGAAGACAAAATTTTTTTGAGGAGTTGAAAGAGATAGACATTCATTTTCTCCCCCATAGGTGGTAGTTGTTGTAGATAGCCTAGGGTCTTATTTTCTTTGTGTGAGTTCACTTATGAGGTTGAAAATCTGATAAACTTGAAAACCTATTAAAATCACCACGACAGAGTGCAGCTTACTACACCTTTTAAAAGATATACATTTAATAATGAAATATTTTAATTAAAATATTCTCTATATGAGTATAAAATGATCTCCTAACAAGATAAAACCTATTTCCTATCCTCGTTCATCTAAAGGAGTAAGAAAATACAAAAATTCAAAAATAGCAAGAAACGACAGTTAGTTTCCAGTTCAAAATTTCAAAAACTTAAAACAACAAAATAGAGAGAACAAGAAAACTAGAAAACTCCCAATCCATTCTCTTTGATCTGCTAGATCAACTTGATGTGCCTATGGTAATCTTCATCATCCATGATACTCCTTTCAACCTCTACTCATGTCATTCCACCTACAATCTTTGATAGTGTATCCTGGTAGGTGCCAAGTTTCTTCATAGTCTAGGTCTCATCAATAAATATGTCCACTAGCATGGGCTCCAAAATTGTTTTTATCTCATATTTCCAATCTAACTTTGTTCGTATAACCATCTTCCCTTTTGGATCCCTCATCTCCTTGTCAAATAGAGTAGGCATATGACAAGTCATCAAACACTAAAAACCAAAGAGTTCTAATTTGATCCTCTTTGTATAAATTTGATGAGTGATGAAGACCTAAACTAGTATGTTCAATTTTGACCTCATGTCAAACATCAACTCATGTAGATGCAAAGGTAAAGACCTGATAAAAATGTCCTCAAGTGCATTGGTGATCTTCTGTAAAGATGAAATAGAACATGCTATAAATCTTTGCCACCTAAGATGGGATTGATAAAACTCCAAAAAGTCCCAATGCTCATCCCATGTTGCATCAACATGATCTAGAATAGAATCAAACTTTCATTCTAAAAGAGCCTTTGTCATCTCAGTGAATGCCTTCTTCTTTGCTCTTCCTACATCAAGACTCAATTGATTGATCTTATTTCTTCTATTTGAGACTTCAATCCTTAATCCCAAAGTGTATTTAGAGGATTGTTGTTGTAGGGTAGGAGGTTGATAGGTTGGCCTTGAGTATAATTGTGCTTCCAACTGAATCACTCTCTCCTTTAAGTACTTATTCTCTTCATTTGTCTTTATAGCTACCTTGCCAGCAAACCTGACAACATTGATAGACATATCAGTTGCATATGTAGCTTATGTATCTACTACTCTTTTAATGAGTAGATTCTCATAAATCTTATCCAATTATTGATTCATAGATGGCCTTAGTGTCACAAGGTATAGATACCATATTTCCAACAAATCCAAATGGTCATAAGAAATAGTTCCAAAGAATAATCTTTGTTCTTTCTCAAGATCCAAACTTTCCAAATCAATATCATGTCTTCTCCTAAGAGTATGAAAGGAAATGACAAAGTAAATGTCCCAATTCTCTAGTAGTAATACTCCACTCTCCCTTACTACTTGTCTCCCCATTTTAGGTGTCATACTTCCCAACTATTCCTTGACATTATTAAAGATTTTATCTTTTATGCTCAATATTTCTCCTTCATCGAGGTGATAAAGTTGTATAGCCTTCATTTTAGATGCATTTCCTCTGTAATATTCCTAAGCATATAAATTATTGAAATTATCTTCTATGAATGAAGTTGTCATCGCTCATAAATTCATTGTAGGAAATAAGGTTCACATCATCAGTAACATCTCCTCCCAATCTAAAAAACTCAAGGGCCATTTTAGGAGACAGGTCCTCTATCCTTACTCCAAGACTTGTGTCAAATCTATGAGGATGCCTAGGTGGTTCAACCTGAATGTTGAATCCATCATATGATTCAAAAGGAATGTCTCTAATATGAGATAAAGTATCTAGGGGTATCACTACCCTAGGACTCTTAGGGAAAAGGAAAGATTATACACTTAAAGATGAAGAGGCATCCATTAGATTCTTTGAATATGTTGCAATAAAGGATCTTGTGTTAGCTAGATCTGATACTAGGAGTAAACTGAGATGGGGGGGTGAATCAGTTTACCATCAGAAATTAGAACTTAATGCATATCAAAACCATTAAACTAGAGCACAAAAGAACCAACACAATGAAGAGCAAAACATGAAATCTCTATACACACAACACCAATATTTTGATGTGGAAAACTCAATAAAGGGAAAAACCACAGTGGGAAACCCTACCCACAATCAGATGAATACTCTGCAGTAGTATTGTGAACAATTACAATGGGGTCTACACTTGCAGAAAGGCCAACAAGCTAGAGTACACTGCTCATCACAAAAGGAAGTCTCACCGACTTACAAAAATATCGGACTACAATCTGGAAAGAGTGAACTGTGAAAGTAGCATCTCCTAATGCTTGATATAGTTCCAGTTAAGCACACATGTCTACCCTACAATACGAAAACCTTCACTAAATAATATATCACTTGTTCACACATAAACCTTTCTCTGATAATGCAGACATAACCATCCATCCCATCGATATCTAAATTACATGAATAAGTCACCTATAAATACAGATCATCAACCTTATTGACATGGTCGACTAAACCCTAAACCCATAAACCCATAATAACAAAAATTACATTACATGGTATCACTAAACCAATATTATGATTTACTTTACATAGCATGGACCTAAAACAAGTAACCAAACAATTCCATCTACTAGAAATTCCGCTAAGACCAAAATCCAACACACTTCACCAGCCAACAGAAACCCTTAGTGAAGTAACATAGAAAGTCTAACCAGATCCAAATAGGACCACCATAACAGTATGGAAGCCAATTCAAAGTCACCAAACACTTGGAATATGATCAAGAAGCACCTTTAGCATGATAGAAACCAATTCCATAATCCGGACCAAGATTGTCTAACCAAAACACCAAATATCACTTATCAGTAAAGCTAATCAGGAAAGCTAGAAGCTAGCCAATATCGGTAAATACCAAAAGTGATAACAACCAAAGCACTAAATCATGAACCAATAGAATATAGCAAGCATATAACCATCTAGAGTAAGGATACAAAACTGATTCCAAAGATCTGATCATATCGGATCAGAATCATAGGCAAAACTAAGATGATCACCAAGACTAATAGGGATAGGTCCAACTGGGTACAGTGTTGACATCATGACAACACTTAACCAAATATAGTATATTGCCAACAATCTCCCCCTTTGGCATTGATGGCAATACTATATTTGAAAAACATCCAAGTGCCAAGGAATGCCAATAATCTCCCTCAAAGATATGACTGATTTTCACATGAATACCACCTCTCCCCCTCAATGACAAAGAACGGATACCAGATAAAAATATTGAACCAAATATCTGACTACTCCCCCTGATTAGTAGCATCATCTCATCAACTTGGACCAAAGAAAATATCTGATAAGTTTACCAGATAGATGCATTCTTGCATCTCTAAGTCTCTTTCAGAGGGTTGATAACCCCCAACTGAGCTATGAGATATTCAAAAGTATCTTTAGGAAATAGTTTAGTTAGAATATCCACAATCTTCTCCTTAGTAGGCATATAAACCAATTTGACTTCCTTTTCTTCCACCCTTTCCTTCAAGAAATTGTACCTTATAGAAACATGTTTTGATTTGGAATGAAATACTAGATTCTTTGACATATCAATAGCACCAGTATTATCACAGTGAATAACAATAGGCTCATCATAACTTACCCTTATATATTTTAACTTTTATTTCATCCATAAAATTTGAGTACAATTGGTAGCAACAACTACATATTCTGCATCAATAGTAGATTTTGAAGTACATGATTGTTTGCTGCTAAGCCATGAAACCAATTTATTCCCAAAAAAGAATGCACTACCGATAGTGCTCTTCCTATTCTCCACATCTCTTGCCCAATGATAATCTGTATATGCACATAACCTAAAGTTATCATTCTTTGGATACCATAACCCAAGGTTTGTTGTACCTACAAAATACTTGAATATCCTCTTAACAACAATATCATGAGTTTCTCTAGGATTTGACTGAAATCTAGAGGCAATACAAATAAAATTCATAATATCAGGTCTAGTCTGAGTTAAGTAAATCAAACCACCAATCATTTATTTGAATCTACTTGGAATCACTTTAGAGGATTCGTCATCTTTTGACAATTTGCAACTGGTTATCATAGGAGTACCGACATGTTTGGAATTCTCAATTCCAAATTTCTTAAGTAACTACTTCACATACTTAGTTTGACAAATGAAAATACCTTTATCAATCTGAGTGATCTACCAACCTAAGAAAAAATTCATCTCACCAATCATAGAAATTTCATATTCATTCTTCATATCATCAACAAATTTCATGCATAGAATATCTTCTCCTCCAAAAATGATATCATCCAAAAAGACTTCAATGATCATTATGTCATCATGCTCAATTTTGTAATATAAGTTACTATTGTTGGCATTGTATTAAGATTGCATTGATTAAGTATAGTGTTGGCATTGGTTTCAATAGAAATCAGTAATCGAGTTGTATTGCAACCGATAGTGATGCAGTAATGCAACCGGTAGTAAAGTAGTGATAGAAACTAGTATTGGTATTTCAATAGAGTGATCAATTGGTAACCCTAACCAGTTCATATGCAAAACCCTAACTGATGGAGCTTGGTAAATCGATTGTGATGATCTATGATCAAATGATGATCAGAGATAGAGATGCCTCATATGCATGATGCACATGATGAGTTTCAAAGTGGTTTTGGCGTGTAGTACCCCTACTCGTTTGAACTCATTAGACTCATATTTTATTATTGTTTGTTTTTAGTGGATACATTACCATGATGTATTATTCAAACTTCTATGATATTATTTCATGCTTTATTTGGATATGAGATGCATAATTTATTTGCAGTATTTCAGTACTTGTGATTTATGGCATTTTATGGATTATTGCTATATACTGACACTTTACTTTATCTATGCAATGTGGAATTTTATGTTGTGTGTCTACGAGTGTATTGGATGCAAGGGGATGATTTTCCTTCACTCATTTCAGTGAGACATGGAACATCGCGATTCTCCTTCAGCGGTGTGTATGTCATGTTTTCTATATTGTATATATGCATGTGTGGTTCGGTGATGCATGATATTGCAGGTACAAGTACCGGGTAGGTACGATGTATCGTCTCCACCTGGCTTCACAGGTTTGAGTGTGCCTTATATTTTCTGATGGAAGTGGAGGAGATAGTAGTTGACCCTATTTTTACTCAGTTACACTCATGTGAGTGTCGTTAGCTGGTTGTCCTGTCAGTTTGTTCGACCTTCGTATTTCATCGTTTGATCTTTTTATGAGTATGTGCTTGAGGTTTGTCTAGTTGTGTGTTTAGTGGTTTTAATTAATTAATTAAATTTATGGATTTATCTCATAGTTGGTATTCTTGGTAATTATGTATTTTATGCATTGAGATTATAAATTTAGTTAATTAAAATAAATTGTTCAATTAAGTTGCAAGTTGCATGATATTAGAAATATATTTTATTTAAATTTTAGTGGAAAAATAAAATAGATTAATTGCATTTATTGTTTCCTAGAATTTAAAATAAATAAAAGAATAAAAGAATAAATAAATGAATAAAAGAATTCATTAAAATTATAGTATTGCTTTAATTTCTTTATTTAGAAAATTAATTAGAGTTGCATGAGAAAAGAAAAGAAAGAAAAGAAAGAAAAATAATTTTTAATTATTGCATGTTAACTTATCCCTTTGTTAGAAAAATTAGAAAAGAAAAGAAAATTGCTTTTATTACTAAATTTAGGTTTTTGGGGAAAAAGATATTCAACCTAGAATTTTAGTTTAAAAGGGGATTAGGTCTTTATTTAAGGGATAGATAGGAAACGGGTCAGGGATTTAGGTGAAGAAATTTATTTGGAAGCTTGTTGAAGGATTGGTGCTCTTCTACAAATTTCTTCTAGGAAAGCTATACCAGGGTGGGTGGCTTCTGTTGATTGTTTGTTTTAAAGAAAATATTTCTATTTCTTTTATCTTTTGAATGATGTGTGTGTTAAGATGTTTGTCATATCTTGTCTGATTAATTCTTGTTCTTGGCTAAAGTCCATTCCTGAAGTGAATTTCTGGTTTATGGAAAGAAGATGTTTCCTGGGTGTTTGTAGATTAAATTTTGAGAAAATTGGGAAAAGTTATTATGGTAAATTTTGCCAAGATTTTTATTGTGCATGGAAATTGCAAGATTTGGGGAGAAATGATATTACCAGAGAACATATTCCCTATTGTTTGATTTTTATTTCGATACGTGGCTATGACAGTTCTTTATAATATTGTATATCTCTGTGGAATTATTTATTTATCATAGAAATAAATTTAATCATTAAATAAATTCATTAGGATATTAAAAGTTAAAGGAAATTGTTTTATTACATTATTTTGGAAAGAAAATATGTATTAATTAATTCCCTGTAAATAATTTAACTAGAAATGAATTTTTGGTTGAAATTAGAATATACTGGTTAATATATTAAAAAAATAATAATTAAAAAAAAAAAAAACCTCGGTAGCCACTACCGATGGTAGTACGACTACCGTACAGTAGTAGTGCTACTTACGGTAGCACCTACTACCGACAGTAGAATGTGCTACCAGTGGTAGCATAGGCTACCATGCGTAGCATGGGCTACTATGTGTAATTTCTTCCTTGGGTTTTTCTCATGCAGACTGAAATTTAATATTTCGGATTTTCGTGCAGGGTTGTTAAAAGTTGAGTTTTTAAAAATTAAATAATATATATATATATATATATATATATATATATATATATATATATATATATATATATATATATATATATATATATATATATATATATATATATTCATATATAGATTTATTTTATTATGGGTATTATGTTATTTTAGTATTATTTTAATACTATGAAAATTAATTTATGAGTTGACATATATAATGTATATATATATTTAATTTAAAGTTTGGGCGTTTCCAGAAAAGCTTGAAATTGTTAGATTTTATATTTATGTTGGAAACACATTAGGAGATTAATTTTTGTGTGATTGATTTAAACCTTATTGGACAAATGACAAGATTGATTTCTTTGTATTAAAATAGTTGTAATTTCTTATTATTTGGAAAATCTTTATTTGCAAGTTATTTATGCTTTTGGTTGTTGTAAGAAAAGATTGCCTGTATTAGGATCTTGTGTAAATGGTGTTTGTAGTTAAGCTTAATTCCGTTGCAATTCTGGTTGAGTTGTCATTGTGTCATATGTTATGAAATCTCCTTGGTCATGTGTTGTTGTATAACCTTATTGATGTGAGCCATTGTGTGTTTTGTCCAAATGGTCAATCTTGGGTTAGTGATTGTGTATCCTTCACCTATGGTTTGTCAGGATTAGTTATGGCTGTCTGTTTCACCATAGAGTTCTCGTAGAGAGACCTTTCTTGTTAGTGTCCTATGTGAGAGAGTCGCTTTCGAGCGAGGGCCTTGCACAAAGTGGATGGTAGGATAACCCCTCGAAAGTCAGTTAAGAAGTGATAACCTAATAATTGATTAAGGGGTGGGTAGAATAAATATTAATTAAGATAATGTACCTCGTGCATAGGTGAGTGCTAGTACAGGGCTCATAATGTTGCGAGAAGGGCTAAAATGGCAAACTTACCACCTTGTCTTCACGAAAGGATAGGTAGGGTCCGCATGAGATTTAGATGGAGCCAGAGGTTCGGGAGAGGTTACCAAGATAACCCTGGATGGGGTTCGGGACCTATGGAGGCCTACCATGGTAGGCACCATAAGCCATTTGATGACACTCTCTCCTTAGAGTCACTAGTGTTTGTGAGTTGAGTCACATGGATGTTTGCGGAGTCATGTAGTTCTTTCGTACTTGTCTTATTTTGCTTGCGTGAGAGTTTTCTACTATTTCCTAGCACAGTGGGTGGTTCCATTTCGAGATCACATGGTCAGGTGGTAGTGCCACTTCCCATCGGATGTTCTGGATTGTATCTTCAGGTGACGTAAGGCTTCGTTGGTGTTTCTTGGTTCGTGGTTAATGTACCAGCTCATGTTCGTCATCATTGTTCAATTGAGACCTTGTGGTCATTGTATCAGACTTTTATGTAACCTTGATATTGTAACTTTGGATTCCGTGGTGTTTTTGGAAGCCATGTATTTATGGATATTGTAATATTATGTCAGTAGAATGTTTGTTAGATTTAGTTGCTTTGATCTTATGTATAAATGATTTATGGATAAATTGAATGCATGGAATACTTTGATTCTTTCATTTTGGAATTTAGATGTATGTGTAGTTTTAATCATAAGCATTTAATTTACCTAATTAAATGGACAATTGGATTAACCGTGGTGTTAATATAATCTATGAATTAATCTTCATTGGTAACCCTTAGGAAATCATGTGTTAGACTTCTGCTGTGTTATTAAACGTGCAACTGTTATAATTAATGTACTTAATCTTTAAAAATAAATTATTTCACCCTTTAGTTGCCTAGTTGTATTGTTTTCCTTTAGGGTTCCTAGGGGGCATTACATTTGGTATCAGAGTCCAAATTTCAACACTGGATACTCTAGGTTTGTAGTGTGCCTTTCAGTTGACTATCTTGCTTAGGTCTAAATGTTTGTATCTCTGTTGTCTTATCCTTGCTGTAGATCTAAACCATTTCTATTTTATGGTACCAAGTCATGGCTAGGAAAGATAGGGGAGGTGGCCATATGGGTGGTCGCAAAGGAGGCTTAGGTGGAGGATGGGGCCATGGTTCTGACCGTCATAGTCCTTCACCACCACCCACTCATGTGAGTGTTGAGCTGAAACAATCTATTCATTAGGATTCTCAGCATGCAGAAGAGCAGGTTCTCAAAAGGGAAGAGTTGAGACAGATGTTTTAGGAGGTTCTGGCTAGGTTAGGCTAAAGGCCTGAGTTTGAGTAGCCTATTCATGCTCAGGTTGAGGAGTCGCATCAATAGGTTCTAGAGGAGAGAGAGAGAGATCACCCAAGAGGAGGGAGATTCCAGTTGACCAAGATCCACCTTCTTTGGGTCACATAAAGGACTTGATGACATCCAACCCTCCTTACTTTGATGGTATGGGTACCGGTCTTGAGGTAGAGACCTGGCTTATCGGTTTGGACTAGTGTTTCGCTATGTTCCCATATAGTAGCAACACCAAGGTGAGATGTGTTATTATGCATCTCAATAATTTTGCTTCAATCTGGTGGAGATTAGAGGAGGAAAAGATCAGTGTATGCATTAACACTGTTACATGGGAGCTATTTTTGGAGAGATTTAGGGCATGATTTCTCTCACCCCAGTGGAGGAAGACTCAAGCAGATGAGTTCACGCCTTGCGTCAGTATGGTATGACAGTAGACCAGTATGAGCATAGGTTCTATGAGCTAAAATAGTATGTCAAGATTGGTAATGATGAGGCTATGCTTGTTCAACATTTCTTGAGAGGTTTGAATGACCGCATCAGTGGAGGAGTGAGGGTGTTTCAGCCATCTTCAGTTGAGATAGTAGTGGTGAAAGCCAAATTGGTTGAACTGAACCTTAGCTGTGCACTTGGTGGTTAGACAGGTGTGCAGATAGGGAGTGCACCTTCTAGTGGGAATAGAGCTTGGGGAAATTAGTCCCAGTTAGCTGCACCATTTAGGACTCCTCAGGCACCCACTAAGGGTGGATAGAAGCAGCAGCAATAACCATCGAAACCAAAATAGTTCCAAGGCCAACAACGTGGCAACTCTTAGTATAGGAAGAATAGGAACTGGTAGAAGGGCAAACAAGGCCTGATAGGGCAGTCCTCACAGAGTGCATCTCACGACCCTAGCTAGGGAAGTTTCCAGTAGTCTAGTGGGCTGATAGGTAATAGAAGAGCTTACTTCTCTTGTGGGCAGTTTGGTCACAGAGCCACACAGTGCCCTTAGTGTTTCCACAATAGAGGTAGTCAGAGGCCAGCAACATCAGAGCCTATAGTGGGAGATACAAGGAGATCCCATAGAGTGTTTGCAGCAGTGGATGACCGCCAAGCTAATCATCAGGGTATGGTTATTGAGGCAGTAGGTATGTTGCATGGAATCCCTATCTCTGTACTTTTTGATTCTGGTGCTTTGAATTCTTCCATTTCTTCATCCATTATGGAGCGGTGCGGACTTGCGTCTACTAAGCAGGCGGATAGGTGGCAAGTAGAGTTGGCTAAAGGTGTCCGTGTCTCTATAGATGCCTTTATTCCTAGTTGTGAGTTGGACCTAGGAACCATAGTTACTTCATTGCTTTGGGTTCTTATGGAGTTGTGTTGGGGATGGATTGGCTATCATCTCACAGTGCTCATGTAGATTGTCACAAAAAGACAGTGGAGTGTTTAGATGACCTTGGCAGAGAAGTGGAGATTGTTGGAGTTCAAAGACCGATATCCCTACATATGATTTCTACTATACAATTTAAGTGGTGCATGCGTAGAGGGTGTCAGCTTTTTGTAGTTACTCTTGAGGATTTGGATGAGTCAGAGAGTCAATAAATCACTCTTGATAGTCACCCTGTTCTTAGAGTGTATGCTGATGTGTTTCCATTGGATATTCCTGGTATGCCTCCGAAGCGAGAAATAGAATTTCGTGTTGATTTGGTTCCTAGTGCTAAAACTATTTCGAGAGCTCCATATCGGATGACTACTCAGGAGTTGAGTGAGTTGAAGTTTCAGATAGAAGAATTGTTGGCCAAGGGATTCATTCGTCCTAGTGTTTCCCCTTGGGGTGCACCTATTATCTTCGTTAAGAAGAAAGATGGTTCTCTTCGATTATGCATTGATTACTGACAGCTGAATAAGGTGACCATCCAGAATAGATATCCATTGCCTCGTATAGATGACCTTTTTGATCAAGTTAAGGGAGCCAAGGTGTTCTCTAAGATTGACCTAAAATCTGGATACCATCAGTTGCACATTCAGGATGTAGACATTCATAAGAGAATGTTTCATACTTGTTATGGTCACTATGAGTTCATAGTGGTGCCATTTGGGTTGACGAATGTGCCTTTAGTCTTCATGAGCTTAATGAATGGGGTTTTTCGCACCTACCTTGATCGTTTCGTCATTGTATTCTTGGATGACATTTTGATTTATTCTAGATCTATGGAAGAACATGAGGGTCACTTTTGTCAGGTATTGCAGTGCTTGAGGGAGAATCAACTATATGCCAATTCGGCGAAGTGTGATTTCTTCTAGTCTGAGGTGAACTATCTTGGTCATGTGGTTTCGGGAGAAGGTATATTCATGGATCCTTCAAAGATCCAAGCCATTGTTGATTGGCCAGTGCTAACAAACATTTCTGAAGTTAGGAGCTTTATGGGTTTGGTCAGATATTACCATTGCTTTGTTGAGGGCTTTTCCCGGAGAGGACACCCGATTACTTCTCTTCAAAGAAAAGGGAAGAAGTTTGTTTGGTCAAAATAGTGTGAGGTATCTTTCAAACCTTGAAGGAACTCCTTGTCAGTGCTCTGATTTTGGCAGTTCCTGATCCATCTAGAGATTTTATGGTATGCACAGATGCCTCTTTGGAAGGTATAGGTGCAGTGCTTATGCAAGATGGACGTGTGGTTTCTTATGAGTCTCGCAAACTCAAGAACCACGAGTTGAACTATCCAATTCATGATTTAGAGTTGGCAGTTGTAGTTCATGCTTTGGTTAGATGGCGGCATTTCCTGTTAGGGCGTCGGTTTGAGATGCATAGTGATCACCGCAGTCTGCAGTATATATTCACGCAGCCGAACTTGAATGCTCGACAATGAAGATGGATGGAATTCTTCTATGAGTATGATTTTGAGGTTCGTTATATTTAAGGGAAAGAGAACCTAGTGGCAGATGCTTTGAGTCGTAGGTGGCATGAAGTTTCAACATTGTCCCTTGGATTAGACTTGAGAGAGAGGATTCTAGGAGTTCTTCCTTAGGATACTTGGTATCACGATGTTAGAGTCGTGATAGAGTTTGGAAGGCCTTTAGAGGGTATATTTTATAGATATAACCTTGAGGCAGATGGACTTCTTCATCACCTTGGACAGATCTATGTACCTCCTTTGGAGGGTCTTCATGTTTTGATCATGACTGAGGCCCATTGTGCACCTTATTCGGCACATCTAGGTGTCAAGAAAATGCATGCAGATCTTAGATAGATTTATCATTGGGCTGGTATGAAATGTGACATTGCTGATTTTTTGTTGAAGTGTTTAGAGTACTAGCGGGTGAAGATAGAGCATCAGCACCCGGTAGGGCTTTTACAACCTAATTTGGTACCGAATTGGAAATGGGATATCATTTCCATGGATTTCATTGTTGGTTTTCCTGTCTCTTCATGTCGTCATGATGATATCATGGTCATTGTTGATAGATTGACTAAGGTTGCTCATTTTGTTCCTATTCGAGCTTCCTATACGGCAGTAGTGGTGGCACAAGTCTTCTTGGAAGATGTAGTGAGATTGCATGGGATTTCGAGGTGGAACATTGTTGGTATTTTGGAATGGTTTTGTCATTGATGTCAACACCTACTAAAAACTAGCACTTTGAAGATCCAACAACATTCACCGGCAAGCAAGTAACTATTGCACAGTTACTGGTATATGGTTCACCGACAGGATATAATGTTCACTAGTACCTGGAATGATATGGAAGACACTTGGTAATGTCAAAAACATCATGTGGACACTTTGTTTTGAAGAATTAATCATTGGTATATTCATATTTGAATATTTTCTTTTACCGACAAATAGGTCCAGGTTATCTAGGGTTACACCGACAGGTTTATCTTTTCCAGATCAGCATGGCACGCTATGGAGATGATTTATTATTGTTGTAAATGCATTAAGCCAGCATGTTCAATCGATTATTGCATCGAATATTATATTGTTTGTAAAATGATTTTATTTTAATATCTTGTAGAGCCAACCTACTAAAATTGGTCTTAGGGTATGGTATATATGTAAGATCTTATTTGTAAGATCAAGTGTGGAGTGCGAAAAAGAATTGAGTGAAGGTATATGCGAGATCAAGTAGAGGTATACATGAAGACATCATTTGAAGGTGAAGCTAGGTTTTTGTAGAAGCATATCAACATTACACCGATACTGAATCCAGCATATGAAGATGCTATTTTGTGCAGTACATTCTTATTGGATTTAACCATCCATTTGTAGTCAGTGTGACTCCCATTTTTGAGCAATGAGCTTTAGGCTATTGGCCTTTCTGCATGTGCAGACCCCATTATGTACACTTACTATCTGCAGTAGTATCATCTGATTGTGGGTAAGGTTTCCCACCGTGGTTTTTCCCCTTACAGGGTTTCCACGTACAAATATTGGTGTTATGTGTTGTGGATGACTTTATGTTTATGTTTCATGCATTAATCTTTACCGATATAGCAATTTACTATTAACACTGTCTGTCGACATACTTAACTGGTTTACCAGTATTAAGCATTAAGTTGGTTAATTAGTTTTTGTTTTGAATTTATTATACAATTGATTCACCCCCACCCCCCCCCCTCTTAGTTGTCTCTGGGACCTAACAATTGGTATCAAAGCATAGTCCTCTTTTGCAGAAGTTTAACAACTTGAGGAGATCCAATGTCTACTAATTATTTTAGGAAGGACAATCTTAAACTTGATGGAACCAACTATGGGATATGGAAGATCAGAATAGAGACACATCTGAATTGCATTTGTAAAGACATCTGAGAAGTTACAAAGAATTGTTATACTGCTGCTATAGTTGGTCAGACTGCTCCAACAACTTTAGCCAAAGATGAAGAGAATGTTTGCAAAGCAAGAGAAGCACTTTTGAGCGCATTATCAGATCAACAAATAATGGGATTATCAGATAGGTCTACTGCTAAAGCTATTTGGGATCATTTTGAAACACTGAATGAAGGAGATTCCATAGTCAAAATTGCAAAACTAGAAAGCTTCCGAGTCAGGTATGAACATCTGAAAATGGAAGAAGATGAAAGGATTTCTGCTTTTATGGAAAGAGTAAATGAAATTGTTTTGGGTATTAAATATTATGGAGGAACTCTGAGTGAGGATGAAATTGTTTCAAAAATATTAAGAGGTTTTCCACCGGCATATAAAATGAAAGTTACTACTATAAATGAGTTGAGAACAATGCCTAATAAATCAATAACTAGGGATACATTGATTGGAAAACTTTCAGCCTTTGAAATTGAGGAATTTGGTCCTGTTGCTACTATAAAGATAGATTTGGCCTTGAAAGCATCAACATCATCTGCTCCATCATTTGACAAATCAAACTGGAGAGCCTTTTATGCAAGAGAACTTGAAGAGTCCAGAAAGGAGAATGAAGAGCTTGAAGAACTTGAAGCACTATTTGCAAGGAAAATGCCAAAAGGTCCAGTTGGAAGTAAGTATGAAGGTAAAGCACCCTTTAAATGTTTTAACTGCAATAAGATTGGTCATATGGCGTCAAGATGCCCTGATAGACATGCTAGACTAAGAGAAGAAGCTAGAAGAACATACAAGCCTAATCCTGAATATCAGAGATACAGATTTAAGAAGAACAAAGACAAATCTTGTTACATTGTTGATGAAGGTATGACTGATGTTTCTGATGAGGATCCAACAGACAATGGATGGGTTTTTGTTGCTATAATAGAAGATCAACTGGTACCTACTACTCAATCTGTAGAACAAGCCCGAGCAGATAAAGTTGAAGCAAAGGATGAATGGATCATTGACTTGGGATGCTCACATCATATGACTATAGACAAAGGTAAATTCTTGAACTTTCAAGAATACAATGGAGGTTTAGTAAGATTTGGAGATGACAAAGCCCATTCAATCAAAGGTAAGGGTTCAATATCTCTTGATGGTAAGCATAACACTGACAATGTCTACTATGTTGAAGGATTAAAGCATAATCTTTTAAGCGTTGGTCAATTAGTTGAGAAGGGATTTCAGTTACAATTTAAAAATGGAAAATGTAAAATCATGAATAGAACTGGTTTGGAAATTGCAACCGGTAATTAGACTAGAGGCAATATCTTTCATTTGAATAACAGTGAAAAGACATGCTTAATTGCACATATAGATGAAAGTTGGTTATGGCATAAGAGACTATGTAATGTAAACTTTGATTGCATGGTAAAAATCAGTACTTCTAAGGCAGTTAGAGATCTACCTAAAATTGTGAAACCTCAAAATACAATTTGTAAGGAATGTCAATTTGGAAAACAAGTTAGAGATAGTTTCAAAAGTATTTCAAAAAAATCCAATAGTGCTCTTGATTTAATTCACACTGATTTGTGTGGTCCAGCTAGAACTATAAGCTTACAAGGTGATAGATATTTCATGCTAATTATTGATGATTATTCTAGAATGTGTTGGGTTACTTTTCTCAGAGAAAAATCAAAAGCACTTGGAAAGTTCAAACTATTCAAAGCAATGGTTGAAAATGAAATCGATAAGAAAATCAAATGTTTAAGATCAGATCAAGGAGGAGAATTCACATCTAAGGACTTTAATACATTCTATGAAGTGAATGGAATCAAAAGACAATTATCAGCACCTCGGACACCACAACAGAATGGAGTTGTTGAAAGGAAAAATAAAACTATCTTAGATGCAACAAGAAGTATGTTATCAGAAGCAAATCTACCACATGTGTATTGGAGAGAGGCAGTTAGCACTGCTGTCTATACATTCAACAAAGTTCACATCAAAGGTGAAACCGGTAAGACCCCTCATGAACTATGGTTTGGTAATACTCCTACTCTTAAGTATTTCAGAATTTTTGGAAGTAAATGTTATATTAGAAGAGATGAGTATATTGGCAAATTTGATCCTAGAAGTGATGAAGGAATATTTCTTGGTTATTCATCTAAGAGCAAGGCATATAGATGTTTTAATAAGAGATTGCAGAAAATTGTAGAGAGTACAAATGTAAAGATTGATGAACAATTCAGAGGAACTTCAAGGTATATAGACTTTGAACCAGCAACAGAAATTGTGACAAATGAAACTATACTAAATCCACCGGTACAGAATGAAGATCCAGTTACTCTGGTATCATAAGAGGATTCCACAGTAATTGAAGAACAACAACAAACTAAGACACCTCAGTATGTAAGATTGAATCATTCTAAAGATCAGATAATTGGAAACAAATTTAAAGGAGTTATGACTAGAGGAAGATTGGCAAATGAAGAGGTATGTCTTATTTCTCAAATTGAACCATCATCTATCAATGAGGTATGTGAAGATAAATTTTGGATTAAAGCAATGGAAGAAAAACTAGGACAAATTGAGAAAAATAATACTTGGACATTAGTTCCCCGGCCTAAAGATAAAAATGTAATTGGAACCAAATGGGTATTTAGAAACAAACTTAATGAAGATGGTAAGGTTGTCAGAAATAAAGCAAGACTAGTGTGTAAGGGATATTCTAAAAAAGAAGGAGTTGATTACAATGAAACCTTTGCACCGGTAGCCAGAATTGAGGTAGTTAGATTATTCTTGGCTTTTGCAGCTCACAAGAACTACAAAGTTTATCAAATGGATATTAAATGTGCATTTTTGAATGGAGATCTTGAAGAAGAAGTATATATTGAACAACCTGATGGATTTTCTTTGACAGATGACAATGATATGGTTTGTAGGTTAAGAAAAGCTCTATATGGATTGAAACAAGCCCCAAGAGTTTGGTATGCAAGGTTGGATAAGTATCTTTTGAAGATTGGTTTTACTAAAGGAAATGCAGATAGTGATTTATATTACAAAATAACTAATGATGACATCTTGATTATTGAAGTATTTGTTGATGATATAATCTTTGGAGGAGAAGATGGATTATGCAAGGAATTTTCTATTAAAATGCAGCATGAATTTGAAATGTCTATGATTGGAGAAATAAAATTCTTTTTAGTTTTGCAGATTTCTCAGACTGATAAAGGTATATTTTTGAGTCAATCCAAGTACTTAAAAGAATTACTAAAGAAATTTGGGATGGAGAACTCTAAACCGATAAGTACACCTATGACTACAAATGACAAATTATCTCAAAGAGATGAATCTACACCTATTAATCCAAGTAGATACAAATCTATGATAGGAGGTTTACTATATTTGACACAAACCAGGCCTGATATTATGAATACAGTATGTATTGTTTCTAGGTTTCAGAGTAATCCTAGGGAAAATCATGAATCGGCAGTAAAAAGGATTTTCTGGCACTTACAAGGCATAGCAAATCTTGGATTATGGTATCCTAGAAATGAAAATTTTGACCTATGTGCATACACAGATGCAAATTGGGTAGGAGATGTGGATGATAGAAAGAGCACCACTGGAGGAGCATTCTTTCTTGGAAAGAGATTAGTTTCTTGTTTGAGTAAGAAACAGAGTTGTACATCTTTATCAACAGCAAAATCATAATATGTTGCAGCAGCAACTAACTGTACATAGGTATTATGGCTTAAGCAAATGTTGAAAGACATTAAGGTAAAATGCAAGGAACCCATTACTATATATTGTGATAACACTGCAGCAATTGATATATCTAAGAATCCGGTATTACATTCTAAAACAAAACATGTTTCTATCAAATTGAATTTTCTAAGAGAAAAAGTTGAAGAAAAAGAGATAAAACTGGTTTATGTGAATACTAAATAACAACTTGCAGATATTTTCACAAAACCTTTGCCTAAGGAGACTTTTGAATATCTCAGAGATTAGCTTGGAGTCATACCACCACTGGTAGAGACTTAGACAGTTGATGATTGTCATCAATCGGCAGAATTAAAAGACAAATCTTTTATTCTGGTATTTGATGAGGAAGCTAGTTCTCAGGGGGAGTAGTTGGTAAGGAAGCTACTTCTCAGGGGGAGTAGTTGGTATTTTGTATGGACTTGAAATCTATAGCTTTGGCATTTGATGTCAAAGGGGGAGAGATATCTATGGAGAAACACATTATCTTTGAAATGGAGATTGTTGGTTTTTGGTATTTGGTATTTCTGTTTTGGCACTTTGATGGTTTTCCATCTTGTGTTGCCATCAATGCCAAAGGGGGAGATTGTTGGTATTTTGGTATGTTTTTGTCATTGATGCCAACACCTACTAAAAACTAGCACTTTGAAGATCCAACAACATTCACCGGCAAGCAAGTAACTATTGCACAGTTACTGGTATATGGTTCACCAGCAGGATATAATGTTCACTGGTACCTAGAATGATATGGAAGACACTTGGTAATGTCGAAAACATTGTGTGGACACTTTGTTTTGAAGAATTAATCATTGGTATATTCATATTTGCATATTTGCTTTTACCGACAAATAGGTCCATGTTATCTAGGGTTACACTGGTAGGTTTATCTTTTTCAGATCAACATGGCACGCTATGGAGATGATTTATTATTGTTGTAAATGCATTAAGCCGACATGTTCAATCGGTTATTGCATCGGATATTATATTGTTTGTAAAATAATTTTATTGTAATATCTTGTAGAGCCAACCTACTAAAATTGGTCTTAGGGTATGGTATATATGTAAGATCTTATTTGTAAGATAAAGTGTGGAGTGCGAAAAAGAATTGAGTGAAGGTATATGCGAGATCAAGCAGAGGTATACACAAAGACATCATTTGAAGGTGAAGCTAGGTTTTTGTATAAGCATATCAGCATTACACCGGTATTGAATCCAGCATATGAAGATGTTATTTTGTGCAGTACATTCTTATTGGATTTAACCATCCATCTGTAGTCAGTGCGACTCCCATTTTTGAGCAGTGAGCTCTAGGTTGTTAGCCTTTCTACATGTGCAGACCCCATTATGTACACTTACTATCTGCAGTAGTATCATGTGATTGTGGGTAAGGTTTCCCACTGTGGTTTTTCCCCTTATAGGGTTTCCATGTACAAATATTGGTGTTATGTGTTGTCGATGACTTTATGTTTATGTTTCATGCGTTAATCTTTACCAGTATAGCAATTTACTATTAACATTGTCTACCGACATACTTAACTGGTTTACCGATATTAAGCATTAAGTTGGTTAATTAGTTTTTGGTTTGAATTTATTAGACAACTGATTCACCCCCCCCTCTTAGTTGTCTCTGGGACCTAACAATCATATCTGATAGAGATCCTATCTTTACCTCAGCATTGTGGACCTCACTTCAACATGCTTTGGGGACTGAGTTGAATTTTAGTTCAGCTTATCATGCAGAGATAGATGGTCAGACAGAGCGAGTGAATCAGGTGTTAGAGGACATGCTTCGCATGTATGTGATGGACCAGCAGTCGCGCTTGGAGGACTATATCTATCTAGTGGAGTTTTCTTATAACAATGGATATCATAGCTCCATAGGTATCTCCCCCTTTCAAGCATTGTATGGTCATCCTTGCCGCACTCCTTTGAGTTGGGATCGGCTAGAGGATAGGGTGCTTATAGGACCGGATATTCTTTGGGAGATGGAGCAGCAGGTAGAGCGGATTCGTGAGCATTTGGTAGCTGCACAGGATAGGCAGAAGAAGTATGCAGATGCTCATAGGGTAGATCGTCAGTTTTCTGTTGGCGACTATGTGTTTTTTAGAGTACATCCATTGAAGAGTCCGATCTATTATGGAAAGGGTTCTAAGTTGGCATCTCGGTTTGTTGGACCTTTTGAGATCCTTGAGAGGATAGGACCTGTTGCCTACTGTCTAGCCTTACCACTGAGTCTATCTTGCATCCACGATGTCTTTCATGTTTTAGTTCTTCGACCTTATCATCTTGATGTGACACATGTTCTTGATTAGAACTCTTTGTAGGTCAAGGATGGGCAGCTTTCCATGAAACTCGTGCACATTCTTCAGCGTCAGGATTTGATCCTCAAGGGTCCCACCATCGACTAGGTAAGGGTCTTATGGGACCTAAATGATGAGACCTCGATGACTTGGGAGGATGCAATGAAGATGAGAGAGTTGTATTCTTATTTGTTTTAGGCTTCCAGGAGTAAGCCTAGTTTTGGGGGGGATAATGTAGTACCCCTACTCGTTTGAACTCATTAGAATCATACTTTATTATTGTTTGTTTTCAGTGGATACATTACCATGATGTGTTATTCAGACTTCTATGACATTATTTCATGCTTTATCTAGATATGAGATGCATAATTTATTTGCAGTATTTCAGTGCTTGTGATTTATGGTATTTTATGGATTATTGCTATATAATGACACTTTACTTTATCTATGCAATGTGGAATTTTATGTTGTGTGTCTGCGAGTGTATTGGATGCAAGGGGCCAATTTTCCTTCACTCATTTCGGTGAGATAGGGAACGTCGTGATTCTCCTTCATCGGTGTGTATGTCGTGTTTTTTATATTGTATATATGCATATGTGGTTCGATGATGCAGGATATTGCAGGTACAAGTACCGGGTAGGTATGGGGTATCGTCTCCACCTGGCTTCAAAGCTCTGAGTGTGCCTTATATTTTCTGATGGAAGTGGAGGAGATAGTAGTTGACCCTATTTTTACTTAGTTACACTTGTGTGAGTGTCGTTAGTTGGTCATCCTGTCAGTTTGTTCAGCCTTCGTATTTTGTCATTTGATCCTTTTATGAGTATGTGCTTGAGGTTTGTCCAGTTGTGTGTTTAGTGGTTTTAATTAATTAATTAAATTTATGGATTTATCTCATAGTTGGTATTCTTGGTAATTATGTATTTTATGCATTGAGATTATAAATTTAGTTAATTAAAAGAAATTGTTAATTTAAGTTGCAAGTTGCATGATATTAGAAATATATTTTATTTAAATTTTAGTGGAAAATTAAATTAGATTAATTGCATTTATTGTTTCCTAGAATTTTAAATAAATAAATGAATAAATAAATGAATAAAAGAATTCATTAAAATTATAGTATTGCTTTAATTTCTTTATTTAGAAAATTAATTAGAGTTGCATGAGAAAAGGAAAGAAAGAAAAATAATTTTTAATTATTGCATGTTAACTTATCCCTTTGTTAGAAAATTAGAAAAGAAAAGAAAATTGCTTTTATTACTAAATTTAGGTTTTTGGGGAAAAAGATATTCAATCTAGAATTTTAGTTTAAAAGGGAATAGGTTTTTATTTTAGGGATAGATAGGAAACAGGTCAGTAATTTAGGTGAAGAAATTTATTTGGAAGCTTGTTGAAGGATTGGTACTCTTCTACAAATTTCTCCCAGGAAAGCTATACCAGGTTGGGTGGCTTCTATTGATTGTTTGTTTTAAAGAAAATATTTCTATTTCTTCTATCTTCTAAATGATGTGTGTGTTAAGATGTTTGTCATATCCTATCTAATTAATTCTTGTTCTTGGCTAAAGTCCATTCCTAAAGTGAATTTCTGGTTTATGGAAAGAAGATGTTTCCTCGGTGTTTGTAGATTAAATTTTGATAAAATTGGGAAAAGTTATTATGGCAAATTTAGCCAAGATTTTTATTGTGCATGGAAATTGCAAGATTTGGGGAGAAATGATATTACCAGAGAAAATATTCGTTATTGTTTGATTTTTGTTTCAATACTTGGCTATGACAGTTCTTTTTAATATTGTATATCTCTGTGGAATTATTTAGTTATCATAGAAATAAATTTAATCATTAAATAAATTTATTAGGATATTAAAGTTAAAGGAAATTATTTTATTACTTTATTTGGAAAGAAAATATGCATTAATTAATTCCCTATAAATAATTTAATTAGAAATGAATTTTTGGTTGAAATTAGAATATACTAGTTAATGTATTTTAAAAAAAAATAATTGAAAAAAATAAATAAATATATATATATATATATACCTTGGTAGCCACTACCGACAATAGTAAGGCTACCGTATGGTAGCAGTACTACCGATGGTAGTATTCTACCTACGGTAGCATCTATTATCAATAGTAGCATCTGCTACCTATAGTAGTAGTGCTACCATGCGATAGCAGTGCTACCAGCAGTAGCATAGGCTACCATGCATATCATGGGCTAGCGTGTGTAATTTCTTCCCTAGGTTTTTCTCATGTAGACCGAAATTTAATATTTCAGATTTCCATGCAAGGTTGTTAAAAGTTGATTTTTTTAAAATTAAATAATATATATGATATATGTATATATATATATATAATTTATTTGTATTAAAATAGTTGTAATTTCTTATTATCTAGAAAATCTTTATTTGCAAGTTATTTATGCTTTTGGCTGTTGTAAGAAAAGATTGCCTGTATTAGGATCTTGTGTAAATGGTGTTTGCAATCAAGCTTAATTTCATTGCAATTCTTGTTGAGTTGTCATTGTGTCATATGTTATTATATCTCCTTGGTCAGGTGTTGTTGAATAACCTTATTGATGTGAGCCATTGTGTGTTTTGTCCAAATGGTCAATCTTGGGTTAGTGATTGTGTATCCTTCACCTATGGTTTTTCAGGATTAGTTATGCCTATTTTGCCTTAGATTTCTCATAGAGAGACCTTTCCTGTTAGTGTCCTATGTGAGAGTGGCTTTCGAGCAGGGGCCGCGCTTGAAGTGGATGGCAGGATAACCCCTTGAAAGTCAGTTAAGAAGTGATAACCTAATAATTGATTAAGGGGTGGGTAGAATAAATATTAATTAAGATAATGTACCTCGTGCATAGGTGAGTGCTAGTACAAGGCTCATAATGTTGCGAGAAGGGCTAAAATGGCAAACTTACCACCTTGTCTTCACGAAAGGATAGGTAGGGTCCGCATGAGACTTAGATGGAGCCGGAGGTTCGGGAGAGGTTACCAAGATAACCTTGGATGGGGGTCGGGACCTATGGAGGCCTACCATGGTAGCCACCATAAGCCATTTGATGACACTCTCTCCTTAGAGTCACTAGTGTTTGTGAGTTGAGTCACATGGATGTTTGCGGAGTCATGTAGTTCTTTCGTACTTGTCTTATTTTGCTTGCTTGAGGGTTTTCTACTATCTCCTAGCACTATGGGGTGGTTCCATTTTAGGATCACATGGTCGGGTGGTAGTGCCACTTCCCATCAGATGTTCTGGATTGTATCTTCAGGCGAGGAAAGGCTTCACTGGTGTTTCTTGGTTTGTGGTTCAAGTACCAGCTCATGTTTGTGATCATTGTTCAGTTGAGACCTTGTGGTCATTGTATCAGACTTTTATGTAACCTTGATATTGTAACTTTGGATTCCGTGGTATATTTGGAAGCCATGTATTGATGGATATTGTAATATTATGTCAGTAGAATGTATGTTAAATTCAGTTTCTTTGATCTTATGGATAAATTGAATGCATGGAATATTGTGATTCTTTCATTTTGGAATTTAGATGTATGTGTAGTTTTAATCATAAGCATTTAATTTACCTAGTTAAATGGACAATTGGATTAACCATGGTGTTAATATAATCTATGAATTAATCTTTGTTGGTAACCCTTAGGAAATCATGTGTTAGACTTCTGATGTGTTATTAAACATGCAATTGTTATAATTAATGCACTTAATCTTTAAAAAAAAATGATTTCACCCTTTAGTTGCCTAGTTGTATTGTTTTCCTTTAGGGTTCCTGGCAGGGCATTACATGGTGCATGTAGATAGTCATTTATCTTGGGAATGAGAAAATGCATAGCATGAAAAGGAAAACATGTGATGAGGTACAGGATCTAATGTGCGGTGATCTAGAAGTGGTTGAAGTTGTCTAGAACAATGCGTAGTTGATTGCTATGTAATCAAATGATTATGATTGAAGCGATATGTTTGTAATCTCTATGATATTTGTAGGTTTTTTGATGTGTTACCGACCTATTGTATTTGTATTTAAGGTTGATGAGTTTTTTGTAATTGTGTTGGCAATTTGGTATAGTGTGGTAGTGTGATTTTTGTCGAACCAAAAGGAGTGTCTACAGAATGTTGTGAAGGTAGATAGGAGCAGAAAATGATCTGATTAAGCAGAGTAGTGTTATTACCAGATTAGCAAAGACCCTATAGTTCTTTAACCATTACAACAGTTAAATCCGTTAACCGGGTAAGCTTTAATATGCTTAGTGTTGTTTAAATCCTTTAATCAGGTGATCCATTAGCTTGGATTTGAAATCCTCTACTGAGGTTACTCCTAACAAGGTATTGCCTTTAACAGGGTATTGTAGTCAATCACTTAACTGGGTGGTCCCTAATCGGATATGTTCTTAATAGGACATTATTGTATAAGATTCTAGCAAGGCTTGGATCCTAAAAGGGAAAACTTCAGAAGAGTTCAAAATACTTGTGCCTATTCATCCCCACTATGGTTTTTCCCATTTGGGTTTCCACGTGACAAATCATTGTGTGAAGTGGTGAATGATTTTGTGGATATGTTTTGATATGGTTTATATGATTAACTGGTAAAGCCACTTAGATATGTTTAGATGATCAGAAATGATATGAAATGAGCTATTATTGATGTTAGTAAAGTGGTTTAATTTTTTGGTCAAATGGTATGCGAGTTTCAGATCTGTTGCATTTTATCATTGATGTTTTGGTCAATCAGTAAAGTTTGATAGTGCAGTTGCAATTTTTTGATACACTATCTAAACTAGTTTAGTTTAGCAAGTTGTTTCTGAGTTGGGATTAAGTTTGGTGAAAGTTTAGTTTGTTTTCTATCTATTGATTCACCCCCCCCTCTCAATAATTGACTAGATCTTTATTGTTTCATCATATTATCAATTGGTATCAAATCTTTTCAGGCCCTCTTGTGTTTAAGCCTAATAGCTTGAGGAAAAGATCTAGGAGAACATGATGAAGAAAGAAGGTCTGAAGTTCTAGGGAAAACTACAGAATCTAGAGTGAAAGGATGAAGATCTATATCAAGATCTTAGGAAGTCAATATTGGGAACATGTTGCTACTAAATATAACCTGCCTAGTGGGATTTTGTCAAATGATCAAAAGAAGGAGAAATAGGAGAACAAGCAAGCATTGGAGGCCAGTATAAGTTTCTTTTACGATTTAGATTATCTTGATGTTCATGGATTGGAGACTGCATATGAAGTATGGAAGAAACTAGAAGATATCTATAGCAGTGATGAGCATGTTAAGATTGCCAAAGAAGAGAGTCTAAGAGGTAAATTTGATGATATGTGGATGGTTGAAAGAGAAAACATTCAACAATATGGTCCAAGGATCAAGGAGATAGTCAGAGAGATCAAAAGTGTTGGAGGTACAATGGAGGATATGATAGTGGTTAGCAAGGTGTTGAGAACCCTTCTACCGGTCTACTCTATCTAAGTTGCAGCCATTTAGGAACTCAAGTCTATTGATAAATCGAAGGTAACTCTTGACTCCATCATTGGTAAATTATCTGCGTTTGAATTAAATGGTTTTGATGGAAGTGTTTAGAGATCAGAATCTGCATTTAGAGCCTCAGTTTCAAACCCACCGGTATGTAAAAGAAGAGAAGTCAGATACAGTCATGAGTCTAGATCCAGCATAGAGGTAGATGATGAAGATAGTTTGATTGAGATTGAGGCATTGTTGGCCAAGCAGTTACCCAGAGGTACTGGTAAGTACAAAGGAAAATTACCTTTGAAGTATTTTGCATGTAACCCGATTGGACATATTGCTGCTAACTATCCTAATGGAGATAATGAGCAAAAATGAGAGAAGTATAAGAATAATAAAGGAAAAGGTAAAAGAAATCATCTCATTGTAGTGGATGGAGGAATTACAGATGAGGAATTTGAGGAAGATGCAAATGAGGATATTGTCTTTGTTTCTATTAAAGAAGATACATCAGATCAGAAGGCATTATGGTATCATTTCTTGAGAAAGAAAGTGCAAAGTAAAGATGTGTCACTAGAGCATGTATCTACCAAATATTATCTCTCAAATATCTTTACTAAACCTCTACCTAAGGCTAATTTTGAGTATCTTAGAGGTAAGCTAGGGTTTGTACCCCTACATGAAGTCAATTAAGTAGATGTGGAAGACATCGGTCCCAAAGCTTATTGAAAATCTTGAAGCAAGATTGGTGTAGAGTGGAGCTACTCCATAGGGGGAGAAACTAGTTGTAGATCGATGAAGCATGGAATGGTTAACCTTCACTTTGGCACTGTTGTCAAAGGGGGAGAAGAACTATATATGATTGAATAACTAGTTACCAGTTGAAGACATGGAGATATAGTTGAAGGAGACTATATGGAAAAATGTAAACCAAGATTCCTATACCTATGTATATGGTTTACTCTCAATCATCACAATCAACCGGTATTGATATTTATATTGCCATCAATGCCAAATGAGGAGATTGTTGGTATTGCATGAAGATTGCACTGATGAAGTATAGTGTTGTCATTGATGTCAATGGCAACTAGTAATGGAGTGGTATTGCAATAGGTAATGATGCAGTAATGCAACTGGTAGTAAACTAGTGATGGAAACCGGTATTGGTATTTCAAGCAGAGTGATCAACCGGTAACCCTAACCAGTTGATATGTAGAACCTTAATTGATGGAGCTTGGTGAATCAGTTGTGATAATCTATGACCCAATGATGATCGAAGATGGAGATGCCACATATGCATGATGCACGTCATGAGTTTCCAAGTGGTTTAGGCACATGTAGATAATTTTTTATGTTGGGAATGAGCAAATTCACAGCATGAAGTGGAAACCATGTGATGAGCTACATGATCCAATGTGTAGTGATCCAAGAGTGATTGAAGTTGTCTAGAACAATGTGTAGTTGATTGCTATGTAATCAAAGAGTTATGATTGAACTGATATGTTTGTAATCTCTATGAGATTTGTAGGGTTTTTGATGTGTTACCAACTTATTGTATTTGTATTGAAGGTTGATGAGTTGTTTGTAATTGTGTTGGCAATTTTATTAAGTGTGGTAGTGTGATTGTTGTCGGACCAAAAAGAGTGTCTACAAAATTTTGTGAAGGTAGATAGGAGCATAAAAGGATCCAATTAAGCAGAGAAGTACTATTATGAGATCAACAAAGACCCTGTTGCTCTCTAACCATTACAATAGTTAAATCGCTTAACTGGGTAAGCTTTAATAGGCTTAGTGTTGTTTAAATCCTCTAACCAAGTGATCCATTAGCTTGGATTTGAAATTCTCTACCAAGGTTACTCCTAACAACGTATTGCCTTTAACAGGCTATTGTAGTCCCTTAACTAGATATGTTCTTAATAGGACATTATTGTATAAGCTTCTAACAAGGCTTGGCTCCTAACAGGGTGAACTTTAGAAGAGTTCAAAATACTTGTGGGTATTCATCCCCACCGTGGTTTTTCCCATTTGAGTTTCCATGTGATAAATCATTGTGTCAAGCGGTGAATGATTTTGTGGATATGTTTTGATATGGTTGATATGATTAACTGGTAAAGCCACTTAGATATGTTTAGGTGATCAGAAGTGTTATGAAATGAGGCATTACTGATGTTAGTAAAGTGGTTTAATTTTTTGGTCAAATGGTATGTGAGTTTCATATCTATTGCATTTTATCATTAATGTTTTGGTCAATCGGTAAAGTTTGATAGTGCAATTGCAATTTTTTGATACAATGTCTAAATCAGTTTAGTTTAGCAAGTTGTTTCTAAGTTGGGATTAAGTTTGGTGAAAGTTTAGTTTGTTTTCTATCTACTAATTCACCCCCCCTCTTAGTAGTTGACCAGATCTTTATTGTTTCATCATATTATCAATTAGTATCAGATCTTTTCAGGTCCTCTTGTGTTTAAGCCTACTAGCTTGAGGAAAAGATCTAGGAGAACATGATGAAGAAAGAAGGTCTGAAGTTCAATAGGGAAAACTACAGAATCTGAAGTGATAGGATGAAGATCTATATCAAGAGCTTAAGAAGTCAATATTGGGAACATGTTGTTACTAAATATAACTTGCCTAGTGGGATTTTGTCAAATGATCAAAAGAAGGAGAAACAGGAGAACAATCAAGCATTGGAGGCCATTATTAGTTCCTTTTCTGATTTAGATTATGTTGATGTTCATGGATTGGAGACTGTATATGAAGTATGGAAGAAACTGGAAGATATCTATAGTGAAGATGAGAATGTTAGGATTGCCAAAGAAGAGAGTCTGGGAGGTCAATTTGATGATATGCGGATGGTTGAAGGAGAAAACATTCAACAGTATGGTCCAAGGATCAAGGAGATAGTTAAAGAGATCAAAAGTGTTGGAGGTACAATGGAGGATACCATAGTGGCTAGCAAGGTGTTAAAAACCCTTCTACCGGTCTACTCTATCTGAGTTGCAGCCATTCAGGAACTCAAGTCTATTGATAAATCAAAGGTAACTCTTGACTCCATCATTGGTAAATTAACTGCATTTGAATTAAATGGTTTTGATGGAAGTGTTTAGGGATCAGAATCTGCATTTAGAGCCTCAGTTTCAAACCCACCAGTATGTAAAACAAGATAAGTGAGATACAGTGATGAGTCTAGAGCCAGCATAGAGGTAGATGATGAAGACAATTTGATTGAGCTTGAAGCATTGTTGGCCAAGCGATTACCCAGAGGTACTGGTAAGTACCAAGGAAAATTACCTTTGAAGTGTTTTGCATGTAACTGGATTAAACATATTGCTGCTAACTATCATAATGGAGATAATGAGCAAAAACAAGAGAAGTATAAGAAGTATAAAGGCAAAGGCAAAAGAGATTGTTTCATTGCAGTGGATGAAGGAATTACAGATGAGGAATTTGAAGAAGACGCAAATGAGGATATTGTCTTTGTTTCTATTAAAGAAGAGACATCAGATCAGAAGGCATTAGTCTCTCGCATGGATAGTTTTGATGACTCGATTATAGACATTGGTTGTTCACACCACATGACTGGTGACCAAAGTAAGTTTCTTACATTGAGAGTGTTGGTATAAGTGCAGAACTTGATGACATGATGATATTGTATATTTTCATTGATGTCAATATGCTAAAGTATGAACCAATATATTGAAGTAAGAAAACCAGTATATGTGAGAACCGGTATGATATTGTGAACCGATATATGTGAAAAAGTGAAGCGGTATGTTGGAATGAGAATCGGTATATGGGAAATTTTGTATCAGGGTTTCACTTGGCATGACTACCGGTTGGTAGTCTCAACTTCAAGGTTTCTAGTTGATGCATTCCAAGTCTATGTGATTCAACCGATGACATGGTGTGATGAGTTAGCATTGTAATTAAGATCAGATAGTGTTGCCACATCAGCCTTGTGTGCATGAAGGATTTCCTTGAGGATCTTGCATGGAGATTGATCTTATCTACCTTGGGAATGCTTGAATTCTCTGTAAATGGTGGAGAACGCGTAATGGGTTATCAACCTCCTAAAGCGGCAAAGAATGAATGTCAGAGAACATCTTGAGATCTATTCAAGACTGTTGTATTCAATGTAGTATGATTAACGGTCAAGATTGAACTAATTGAATTGTAAAACCTAAATGTTTAGGGTTTAGGGTTTATGCTACTGACCTATCTGTTTCTGTGGGATGCAAAATTCACTTTTCTATTAACAAAGTAATCAATTAGAAACAAGGGAAATCATGAATCCCTATCCTAATCAGAATTTAACAAACAATACAATGGAATAACGCAATTAAGGAACAAGAATCATAAATCAAATCAAATCAAGAACTCCCTTATTCCATGGTTGCATAGAACTTCCATTGCTTTTCTCCTCTTTGTGGTATGATGGCTCTCAGATATTGCGCTGGTAACCTGCAAGTGACACAAAGATTCAAAGTTCGTGATTGTTGAAAATGGAGATTAGATGCTCAATTTGTAGATAATTGGAGAAGATTGATTGAAAGGTGGAATAAAATGATCAAGAGGTGTGAACTCAGGTAAGCTCAAATGAAAATTGATAGTTGAACTACTGCTTGTAGGAGTGAAACTCAATAGATTGAATAGATTAATTGAGTTAACTGATTGAGAAAAAGCTGACTGAGGGAAGAAAAAGAATGATTGGTGGAAATAAAGAGGATGACACAGAGAGCTTAATTTAGAAAAAGCTAACTAAAAGATGGAAATAGAAGTTGGAGAGATAAATGATTTAATTAATTAATTGATTTAATTAATTAATTTAGCATGTACTTGCATTTAGATTTAGATTATTAATTTAATCTTTGCATGAGATATTTATTCAAATAATTGAATTTATTAATTCAATTTAGTATTTGAATATATTTAGAATTTGACTTTGATTTTCAATTTGGTTTTTGAAATCATGCACATGTAATTGAATTTGGAAGAAATTAGAAGAATATGAAATTAAATGAAATTAGAATTTGGGGATTTGAAAATGGAAGAATTAATTAGTTAATTAAATAATTTAAAGAAACTATTTAATTATTTTAGAAATGGAATTTAATTAAATAATAAAGATTATTTAAACTAAAGGAATAAATCACAGTTAATTAAATAATAAATATTTAATTAATATTTAGAAGAGGGTTGAATGATTGGATGATTAGAGATAGAAATTGAAAATTAATTTATTTAATAATAAAGATTATTTAAATTGGGGAATTAATCATAATTAATTAAATAATAAATATTTAATTACTAATTAAAAAATGATTAAAATGATTAAATGATGATAGAGTAGGAAATAGAAATTGAGAATTAATTTATTTAAATAATAAAGATTATTTAAATTGTGGAATTAACCATAATTAATTAAATAATAAATATTTAATTAACATTTAGAAAATGGTTAAAATGATTAAATGATGATAGAAATAGAAAATAGAATAATTAGTAAGATTATGAGGAAATATGAAATTAGAAGAAATAGATTAATTAAATTAATTAAATAATAAAGATTATTTAATCAATTAGAGGAATAATTAGTACATGATCAATGAGACATTTTTAGGTGTCTACATTTGCCCCTCTTTGAGACAATGTCAAAACGACATTGTTTCAAAGAAAATAAAAAAAATTATGCCCCAGTATGCGTCGGTGATACTTAGAGTGTAATGCCCCCTTGAGAGATTGTTTGTGCATTAAAGACATGAATGATCTCTCAAAAAAAAAAAGAATGCGAGATTAAAGATAGAAGAATGGTTAGTTGATTAGAGATAGAGATAGGTGATGTGAAGATGATATTGAGATAGAATATGAGAGAATGAACCTTAGAATGAAATAGAAAGAATTAGATGATAGAAAATGATTAAGAAAGAAACGATGAGAGAATAATCAACAAACTAGCAATAAACAGATGAGATGAAAATGAGAATTAAATTGAATGAATCATGAACCTGTGTCACATATTTTATTGTGTCAATATATATTCATCACTAAGCCTTATTATTGAACAATGGAGCTTAGCACATCAGGGTGTAAGGAACCAAGATGTAAAGATATCTCATTGAAGAAACAAACACGTAGCAGACAAGCAACAAACAAAGAAAAAGATAATGCCCATCATGGATCCTCTAGTCACTTGTGGACATCCTTAAGTAGCATAGGAACATAATCTATAACCAAATGATAAAAGATAAAGATTGACCCGGATAAAATTTAGTAGCTATACTGACCTTGTGCCTTCGTTCTTAGTTGTTTGATGTGATGGTTGATAATGTCTGATTTCGAGTGTATCCTCTTTTGTTTAAGACAAGATAATGATCATGTTGATATGGATATGATACGATTAATAAGACAGTTTGATCAGTTGATTGTAGATGTTTGATTGGATAGTTGTATCCTTTGTTAACTTTGTGCGAAGTGTTTGTTGGATATCTGCTAGGGTATTTGTTTCTCACAAGACATTTTATTGCAAGTTTTTTGATTGATTGATTTTTGATTTTTAGTTCTTTTCCAAGAGCTTTTTCGATGTTTTTGGATTATGTAGATCGATATTTGAATGTTTTTGGATGATTTTTCAATGTTTTTGGATTTTGTGGTTTTCGATTTTTTTGGATTTTGAGTTTTTCATTGTTTTTGAATTTTGAGTTTTTTATTATTTTTTGGATTTTGAGTTTTTCATTGTTTTTTGGATTTTTTTCAGGACTTTATCTGATTTTTTAGGATTTTTTTCAGGACTTTATACGATTTTTTGGATTTTTCAGGACTTTATCTGATTTTTTGGATTTTTTTAGGACTTTATATGATTTTTTTGGATTTTTTTAAGTTATGCCCCCAGTGTCCAGACTTGCATGACATGATGATCTATAGAATGCGTGTGGAGACAAAGAATTTTTGACATGACCTATGTGAATGCAACGTGTCGGATGAAGATGCATTTCCTATTCGAATAAGGTTGACTGTGTTTGTTTTTGCATTTGAATACACCAATTGAAATGGAGGTGCAAAACATTTCATAGATAAGTGGTCAATCGATCTCTAAGGCCCTTTGGAACATTCATCTCAACATACCTAGTGACTATGATTTACAAATGGAGACATGGAAAACTTCCCCATTGGTTCTTGAAACTTTGATCTTCTTTTGCCCATGTGTGTGCAAAATGGGTTAATTCCTGCTCTTATGTTCACTAAAGATCCTTAGCATCCTATATGACTAGCTACATGATTTTTCTAACTTCAAAAGCATCCCGAATAGAGCCTCGCTACCAGCAAGCCTTGAGAGCTCTGACGAGGTTATAGACTGTAATTTCTCAAATATTGCTCCATTGCCAGTAGGTGTTCATAGCCTTGATGGAGTTACTTGCATGTTCCCATAGTCAAGCTTTTTTATCGCATTTGTATACGTGATATTTCAATTATATATCATTTCTCTTTTTGCCTTTAGATGGATATTTGACATAGCTCTTTTTCTCTTTTTTCTTTTCTCTTCTTAACTTGTAAGTAATGAAACCTACTTGGGTGTGATAATTATAGCGGCGCTAAAGTAGAATTTTAGATTTTTCACTAGTCATATGATCAACTAGGTGTCTAGAATGAATTAGAGATCTTATTAATATGTGAGATATAGCAATTGATAGATTGTGGGTTAACAAGTCTTAAATAGTGAAATTGCTACCCAACCATAAGTAAAGCGTTGTCACAGGGTAGTGTTGAAAATGAATGACCTTATGACCTCATAGACTTCATGTTTGAATATCTAAGAAATGAGATGACCCTTGCTTATCTTGGATGCACATAGATGAAAAACTTGGACAACTGCCTTGTTTTATTGATGTTGCTATATGTAATTGTGGAAACTTTAAGAATGTGATGCATCTAAAAAAGAAACTACATGTAATGCAGTGTTTTAAATGATATGATATACAATGCAGAAAGTAAAACCTAAACTAACCCAACCTTTAGGTATAATATTTGTGTAGGTAGTTCATTGGTCTGTGTTTAAAGAGTCAGATAAAGATGTGTCTTCCAATAGGATATAAGGACTCAGTTGGGTGTACATGTTCAAAATCTCCACTGTTGATTTTAATAGTTTTTTGATTTTGTGGATCATCGTAAGGAAATCTAGCTCTCGAACCCAAGAATTCAGCTATAGCATTATCATTTTCAAATAAATCCAATTGTGGTAGGTTCTGTTGCCCCCAATCTATCAAGTGTGAGTGTATGAGACAAATTGTTTTTGGTTTCAAAGTTGTGACATGAGCGGGTGTTATGCCTATTTTTATTGATGCACTTGAAGAGGATGATGAAGTCAACCAGACATTGATCTCATTAGTTGGTGTTATGCTTCTTTTTGTCACCACTTTGGCATTTGATGATGGCACACATACATTTGTTGACAAGTTTCTCTATGTAGTATGATCTGGATTGGTGATTTAATTGATAAGGGGTTTATGAACAACTTGTGTAGAGGGATTGGGATCACTAGGAGAAATGGTAAGTTCATTTGAGAGGAAATATTGTGAAGAACATGGAGGATTATGACATGGAGATGAAGGGATGGAGTGATCTTGATCAAGATTTGGAGAAATAATGGGATCTTGTTTAGGACATGAAGGTAAAGGTATGCTTTGATCTTGTCTTGGAAAGGGATTATCAAGAAGGATGGAAGGGATGTCTTGATCTTGTTTAGGAGGTGGATGTTGGATGGGACTTGAAAGGAAACTTTGTTCTTGAGATGAAAGGGTTTGATTATGAATGGAATAGAAAAGAGCGAGGGGATCATCATAAGATTCTTGGTCAATGGGATCTTGATAAAAAATTAGGTAGGATGGAAGTGGTTGTTCTTGATCTTTATTTGTTTCAGGACTCATTTCTTCTGATTTTGGATCATCATCTTGACACAGGGAAGGAGTTTGGATATTCATGGGAGATTGTTGGAATGTTTCAATATTTTGGCATGATGAAGAAGGATTTTGAATGAGACTCTCTGAATCATGACTTGGATTAGACTAGATTTGTACGATGGATAGCGATTGGGAGTTTGTGTTATTAGATAGAGATGGCATGGATTGGTCTTGTGTGACTTCAGGGGATGATGAAATGGTGGATGGATATGGTTGATTTGGGCTCTGGTTGAGAGGGATTTGATTTTTGTTGAAAGGAGTATGATTTTGGGTGAAAGATGTTTAATTTTGGTTGAAAGGGGTTTGAATGTTGGGTTGATGTGAATTTTGATTTGGACTTTGGTTGAAAGAGGTTTGAATGTTGGGTTTGTGTAAATTTTGATTTGGACTTTGGTTGAATGGGGTTTGATTTTGGTTGAAAGGGGTTTGATTGTTGGGTTGATATGAATTTTGATTTGGAATTTGGTTGAATGAGGTTTCATTTTAGTTGAAAGAGGTACTTTGAATGTTGGGTTGATGTGATTGGTATGATTGATGTAGTTGGTTGAAAAAAAAGAAGGTTTATATGACTCCAATGTTGGTTGAACTGAGGTAGGAATGATTTTGTTGAAGAATAAAGGTTGACATGTTTGAATGGTCTCACAAGAAGAATAAGGTTGGTCTAATACTGATCCCCTCGTGGCCATTACTTCTATCATCATGTTTTCTAACCAACCCCTATGGTTGTCAGGACTAGTCATGTCAGTCACTTGTTGTTGCAAAGTTTTGATTTGTTGAGCTAAGGTTTCTATGGATGGTGATGGAATAGGAATGGAAGGGGTTAATCCTCCACCTTCCCTATGAAATGTATAATTCCAATCCATGATGTTTTCTCATTTGGTTTGGACCTAGGATCACAACATGTAAGATATTTTCTCCATTTATTTAAATGTGATAATGTTTGATTGAACTTGACCAGCTTGTTTGAGTTGAGGTTGAGTTTGATTGATCCTCTGATTATGTTTTGGATGTTTGGGGTATGTCTTTCTAGGATGATCATGCAAATGATGATGAATTAAGACAAATGTATATGAGGTCTAGATGAAGACATATATGATAATGTAGGACTATGCACCTACTATGGATGAAGACATGAGTGAGAACTATGCAAGGATTTTAAGATGATAATGAGGACATAAGTGGGGACTATGCAAGGACTTAGGATGATAATGAGGATGTAAGTGGGACTATGCAAAGACTTAGGATGATAATGAGGATGTAGAGAACCTATGCAAGGACTTTAGGATGATAATGAGGATGTAAGTGGGACTGTGCAAAAGATGTAGGATGATAATGAGGACATAATTAAGACTATGCAAAAGACTATGTAAAAGACTGTGTAAAAGACTACCTAGGGTCACAAGTATGTAAGGACTTCTGAGAATCGGTTTGAAAATGGACTTTTCTTTCTGTAACTTCATGTGTAGGACAATGTTTTGTAGTTTTCCAAATCTAAGAACAGTTGCTGGTAGGTATGTATAGATGACTGACTCATTTTTCATACAATCTCAGAAAATTTGGAGATACGTGGGATAGGGCCTAAAATAGCTCAAGGGACTAACTCAATACTGGTCTAGCACAACAATACATAAAAAAGCATGGAATACAATCTTAGGCTGGATAGTGGACACCATTTAGTGAGGCCCTTAGGAAATACCGAGACAAAATGAATAGATAGAGAGTTTGGTAGCACTGGCTCCACTCCATGACACACACTTCTCGGGCATGCCAATCTCTCTTACCCCGAAGATCTGAGGATCTTTTCACCAAGGGATTTCTATCTCATAATGTAAGGTACATGAGGGGTATCTATGGGGTACAATCCACACTTCCAGAACCACTGAATGTAGGATTTTTGGCAACTAAATTGGTTCTTAGTATTAGGTTTCGAGGGGTCCCGATCCAAGAACGGATTCTCAAAGTAAGCCACTTAAGGCTTTAGTTGAGCTTATCATGTTAGGGTTGCCACAGACACTGAGAGGGGGGGGTGAATCAGTATCTGACTGGTAATGAGATTTTCTTGAGACAGAACATGTAGAACATAAAGTAACAGTATACCGGTATGCAAGAATTAATGTAATTAACAGAATTAAAAGCATCCACATGAAAAGAACACCATAACACAAGATGTTTAACAAGGAAACCTGGTGTGGGAAAAACCTCAGTGGGATTTATGACCCACAATATTCACTTACTGGCCAATAAGAGAATATTACTTACAATAGGGGCTTACACATGCAAGAAGGCCAACTACCTAGAGCACAATGCTCAATAAGAAGTCACACTGACTTACAATGAGGATTATACAAATCCAATATTCTGTACTACTTTACAATAGCATCTTCAATGCCAGATTCAGTACCCGTTCTTGCTCTGTTCTTTACATATACCTTTGACCTATAATTCGCACATTAGGTCTGCCTAATAATTTTCTTTATGCTTCCTATCCATATCTTACAAATGTCTACAATGATCTCTTTTATATACAAGAGTCATTTTACAATTTTCCAAGTCTGCTTACAATAATAAACAAAATATTACATATCAAAAATCTTGTCGGCCTCTGTGCCAGTATACATCTTTTCTTCTGTGCCGATGCCGGTGCCGGTGTAGATTGTTCTTGTTGATGTCGATGCAGTGTCTTGCTTGAATAATGCTTTGCCGGTAGAATGTCTTGCCGGTGCCATAGGATTGCAAGGTTTCCTGTGTAATGCTTTGCTAGTATAATGTCTTGTCGGTGCCATAGGATTGCAAGGTTGCCTGTGTAATGCTTTGCCGGTATAATGTCTTGCCAGTGCCATAGGATTGCAAGGTTGCCATCAATGACAAAACCTTCAATCACACACAATGTCTCATTGGAGTGTCCATATGCCAACAATCTCCCCCTTTGGCATTGATGGCAACACTCATGAGAAATTTCAAAAAGATATCCAAAAATGTGTAGACCAAAAAAATTTACCAAAAAAGTGAGTGACTCCCCCTGAGAAAATGATCCCTGTGTTTTGAATTTTCTCATCCTACTACTCCCCCTTTGGCATCAATGACAAAGGTTAGTAGAGTTTGTAGTTATACCAGTCCATAACCTCAACCTTGTAGTTGGGTACTTATTATCTGAAAAAGATCTCCCAAAATTAAGTTTATACCATCCATAAACTTCTTACTGTCTTTTATTGCTGTCTTAGTTCTTTTTACTGTACCGGTGAGATACTGCAAATGCTCTACCGGTGTTTTGCTTCCCTATGTTAATGCCTCTGAAATTTCCTTCCGCAGAGATGCTAAATAGTCCAATCTTGGACTTAGTTTAGATCTCAAATGTTTTGCCTTATTATTCTCTCTTTCTCTCTTTCCAATTTGAGCAATTCTTCCTCAAAATTTGCTATCTTCTCTTCAAAAACTGATAATGAATCAGGTGAGTTGACAAAATTGTCTGCAAGTTTACTTATCTCATCCTGTGCCTTGCTTATTTTCTTGTCAATATCTACAGTCAAAAAGTTTGTTTTACATGTATCTTTATACAAGTTTTTGTACTCTTTTAACAAACTACATAGTTCCGGTAGAAGTGTGTCAAAATCTCTATTACACTTCTTTATTCCTTCCTCAAAGAATTTCTGTTTCTCCTTTTCTACAATTTCCTTTACAAATTCTACCTTTATTTGCTCAAAATTTCCAGAAATATATTTACATAGTGTATCCAACTATCCTAAAGAATATTTATTGTCTATATTACAATTAGGAGCTATTGATTTCAAAAATGGGATTGAATCATCTATTGCTTTGTAAGCTTGTGAGCTATAGTCAATTATTTTCTTGATGGATTCAAGTAATACCTTAGTCACATTTGATGGTGACCCAACAAACTGCGTACCGATGGAAGTGACCATGCTTGTATTGACCTCTGGTAGGTCTGTTTGTGTCTGCATTTCTTTAAGCACTGGTTTTCCTCCTTCATTTCTTATCGGTGGCATTTGTTCTGGAGCCTATAGCTCTGTCGGTTTCTCTATTTGTGTTCCAGATTCCATCGTTTTCCCTATATCCGCTACCGGTTGCTCTATATTTCCTATTACTGGAGGCTCTTTGGCTATATCTGATTTATTTGTTGTATCTTTATCTACCACTATGTTGATCTTCTGAGTATCAACATTCATAGTATATAGGACTTCAGAATTAGTATTGCCATCCTCTGTATCCATGCTCTCAACTGCCAGTTGATCTTCAGTAGTTGTTGATTTTACCGGTGGAGTATTTAAAGGAGGTGGGGGTAAGTTGTCTCTAACCTTGATACTTGGTGGTCCACCAACTTTACCTTTCCCTTTGTCCTTCTGATACACCTTAATAGGCTTGGGATTCCTATATTCTTCTTGTCTTTCTTTTTCAACCAAAAATATGTCCCAACCATTTTCTGTTTCCTCTGAAACCTTTGTAAATCTACCTACCATCAGTGAAATTTGCCGATGTGCAGTGGAAAAAACTGTCTGGTTAGCCTGAGCTATCAGATCATCAATTTCTTTTGGTGAGTTTACCGAATATACAACAAATAATTTCTCAATTTTTATTTTCTTATCCAATTCAATTACTCCTTGCCTTCTAGCCTCAAGTCTTTTGTATAAGTCATCAAGAATTTCATTGAAGACTTGCAACAAAAACTTTTTAAACATGTCCATGTGTAATATTACACTCTCCTCAACTTGCCCTTTCTCATCAGCCGATAGGGTGTCATAAATTTTCCTTATGTTCTTCAGTTTACCTTCCTCTGTGATTTCATTTAACAAAATTTCTAGAGGTGCCAAGTCAGTTGTGGTCTTTTTCATTTTCTTAGGGGTCAACTTCTTTTTAGGTGTGACCTTTCTGACTGGAGATCTCATAGCTTGTTGCTTCTGCCTTATCCTTCTAGGTGAAGGAGTGGTTGCCGGTGAGGGATCTCTTTTCCTAACAACTCTTTTAAAAGTTGCTAGTATATCTCCTTCTGAGGAAGTACCTACCAGTGATAGATGAGCTTCAGGTCGTGGGTCTACCAACTCATCTTCAATTATGCTGGTTTTCTTTAATATATCTTCCTTTATGGGTTTTGCTTGTCTAGATCCTTTTCTCACAATTGCCTCAACCTTTTTCACTCTTTTCTTTGACTGAATTTGATTTTCTATGGTCTAAGAACTACCAAATACTTCTTCCTTTGGTTGCCTGGGTGCTTCCAGAAGTGCTTTAGCATAAGTTTCAATGATACGATCATCAGTCTCATAACCCATCTTTGTTACCCAAATTGTTCTAGGGATGACTGCTTCCATCCAGATCTCATCCTTTTTAATTACATAAAATATATCATCCTTGTATTTGTTGAAAATTTCCTATGATAGTCTGATTCTTTTGTTCATTCTGACCTTTAGTGCTTGAAAATACTCATTGATATTCTTTTCCTTGTTTACACCCATGTTGCTGAATAAGTCTGATAATTGTTTTCCTACCGGTATGTCAAATCCAAAATCTTTGTTGCTTATATTGGGAACTTGTTTGGTTATATGTAGCATTAAGAATACAAGTAAATTTCCAAATATAAAAGTTCCTTTCTTATCCTTCTTGATTTTACCTAAGTTATCAATCAACTCGTCTTTTAACCATTCACATACATCAATTTTTAGATTTTCTTTTACCATATCATGAGCACTCTTAATGCATAAACTGGAAACTGAGTTAAGTCTGTTTGTATGATTTGCTTTGTACCCTAAAATCATGCTAACAAATCTAACATTTATATCGGTCACATCATTAACCCTTAGAGACCTTCTGTCTGATGTTGCACCAGTTAAGTTCATTACTAGGTCATTGGAGACCTTCTTAGTCTTGTCGGGTCTATTACTAGTGGAAGGTAACCCTATTACTGCTTTCACAGCTTCCTTTGTAATTTTGTGAACTAAATCAAGCCAAAAGAATGAACCATGTACCCTGCTTAAAACTATCCTAATCACTTCCTTGGGAAATTCAGGAATGCAGAGGATTTCAATGAATCCTAGGGTTTCAACAACTTTATATTCAGGTTTTACATTTCCAGAATTGTCACATATAACAGTCTTATAAAGGTTTTTAATTTCTTCATCTCCTAATTCCTCTATGTTGCAATGGATATACATTCTACGATCTTCTGCATAAACAACACCTTTTGGAATTTGGGAAAAAGCACCTGTATTGTCATCTTTCTTAGCTACCTCAGGAACTAGCTGAAATACGGGCCTAGGGTGTTTTATAACCTCAACTACTGTAGGGTTTGCTATGAATTCAGGTGCAGAGGAGGATACCATGATGATAAATACCTTTTTTTGCCTTTGGATGGATTGATTGCTAAAATGACTTGCCTCTTTGCTCGAAATGCCTTAGCTTTGGAGATTTCGCGCTCTCTGAAAGTTTGAATGTTTGGTGAAGTGAAATGGAGCCAAAACCTTATTTTATAAAGTCTTTTCTACTACCTACCACATTAATTGCTTGCCAGTAATGTATTAGCTTAACTTTATTTGCCGGTAATGAGTGATTTTCAACTTCTTTTCTCTAACCAAGGGAATAATAGCACGTGTCATTAGATTGCCAAATCCTCAAGATAATTTTCTTCAATTAGATGAAGAACTTCCTACTGGTGGAGCATTGCTCTATCCTGCTGGTGGAGCATCACATTATCCTGCTGGTGGAGCATTTGTTGGTTCTACCAGTGGAGGAGTATTCCCAATATTTAGATCAACTTTTCTAATCCATTGCTTTGAGAATTCTTGCTTAACCTCTTCAACCTTTTCTTTACCTTTCAAGCTAGTACTTTTGTTGTCTACCGGTATACCTTTACTTCTACAAAATTTAGCAATATGACCTATCTTGTTACATGCTTAACAAGTTACATTATTTTTTTGAATAGCTTTCCCATAACCTATGCCGGTTTGTGTTCTGCATTGATTTGATAAATGTCCAAATCTTCCACAAACATAACATCTTACATTCATTCTGCAGTTTTCAGAGTTATGACCAATTTTGTTGTATTTGGAGCATTGACTGGTGGGAGGATTGATATTCTGATAATTCCTAGATCTACATTCATTTTCCCTATGGCCATATTTATTATAGTTAAAGCATTTTCCATTGAATCTATAAGTATTAGGAGGTCTTACCAGTTTGCTGTGATCCTGAGTATTTGCAGTACCAGAGCTTTCTCCAACTTCAAATCCAATTCCATAAGTGTCACTTTTGGGTTTTTATTCTTCAATAAGGTACCAAGTTCTTCTGAGATTTTCTTGAATTTTTCTTTGTGTTGATTTGCAGTTTCCAATTCCCTTTCCAAGATTTCTTTTTGTCTCATTAGTTCATTCGAGCCATTCTGAGTATGCATCAGATCTGTCTTCAACATGTCATTTTCATAGCTAAGTCTTGTGTTCTCATTTGTTGCATCACTTAGTCTTCTGGTCAATTCTTCTTCATTCTTCTTTCTATCCTCAATCTCTTTGCAAAATCTCATAGTCATATCCTGCATTTCATTTTTTGTTGTCATGATCTCTTGTTTCAATTTTCTTATCATATCATTAAGTGATTCCTTTTCATCATTCTCATTTTGCAATTTTTCACAAAGTTCTCTTCTCTTATTTCTTGTAACAGTAAGATTTTCTTGAAGTGCCTGAATAATGTCCCGAGCTGCTTTTAAATCATCTTCTAATTTGATATTTTTTAACTTCTTTGCATCATAGTCAGTAAGGGCTCCTTCAAGTTGCTTCATCATATTTTCTGTCTTTACTGGTGTCAAGATCTTCCTCAAGCTGTTAGGCTTCTAAAAATAGAGGACCAGGGTCTAATACCAATTGTTAGGATTCCCACAGATACTAAGAGAGGGGTGAATCAGTATCTGATCGGTAATGAGATTTTCTTGAGATAGAACATGTAGAACATAAAGTAACAGTATATCGATATGCAAGAATTAATGTAATTAACAGAATTAAAAGCATCCACATGAAAAGAACACCATAACACAAGATGTTTAATGAGGAAACCCGGTGTGGGAAAAACCTCGGTGGGATTTCTGACCCACAATATTCACTTACTGGCCAATAAGAGAATATTACTTACAATAGGGGCCTGCACATGCAGGAAGGCCAACTGCCTAGAGCACACTACTCAATAAGAAGTCACACTAACTTACAATGAGGATTATACAAATCCAATATCCTGTACTGCTTTACAATAGCATCTTCAATGCTAGATTCAGTACCAGTTCTTGCTCTGTTCTTTACATATACCTTTGACCTATAATTCACACATTAGGTCTGCCTAATAATTTTCGTTATGCTTCCTATCCATATCTTACAAATGTCTAAAATGATCTCTTTTATATACAAGAGTCATTTTACAATTTTCCAAGTCGGCTTACAATAATAAACAAAATATTACATATCAAAAATCCTGTCAGCCTCTATGCCGGTATACATCTTTTCTTTTGTGCTGATGCCGGTGCCAGTGTAGATTGTCCTTGTTGATGCCGGTGCACTGTCTTGCTTGAATAATGCTTTTCTAGTAGAATGTCTTGCCAGTACCATAGGATTGCAAGGTTGCCTATGTAATTCTTTTCCGATATAATGTCTTGTCGGTGCCATAGGATTGCAAGGTTGCCTGTGTAATGCTTTGTCGGTATAATGTCTTGCCGGTGCCATAGGATTGCAAGGTTGCCATCAATGACAAAACCTTCAATCACACACAATGTCTCATTGGAGTGTCCATATGCCAACATATTGATGCAAGGAAGGCCCCCACATATGTCGAATTCACTCAACACTCTAGCCGCCTAACTAGTATATTTATATAGCGGCTCGAAAAACCCACTCGAGAGTACGCTAGGAGAGATGATATCCCCAATGCATCCCAATTCAAAGTACCTCTATGGGGTGATGAAATCCCCAGTCAAAGATACCCCTCACTACATAGAACAAAAGAAAATTTGGATGTCATTGTCACCTTCATTCTTTCTCCCCAGAGCCCAATGGCAGGTAGAAAGTTAGTTAGTGCAACTATAGGTCCACCCCAGACACAATGAAAAGTTATTTACCTTAAAAAAAAAGAAAATGATTTAATCTAATGCAGGCTGATTCATGTTCATTTTATAGCCTAAATTTAGGTGTTAGATCCGCATGTACATGCCAATTTTAAACATCAAATCCAAGAATGAAGGCATACATGTCAATTTTAACCATTTGTTTGATTTTTAAGCACTAAAAACTAGGTGTGAGATACACACATGTCAATTTTAGCCCATGTTCATTTTAAACACCAACAACGAAGTGTGAGATGATCTATGCATGTCCTTTTTAACTGTTGTTGATTTTAAGCACTAAAAAATTGAAGTGTGAGATTATCCATGCATGTCCATTTTAACTACTGTTGATTTTAAGCACTAAAAAATTGAAGTGTGAGATTATACATGCATGTCCATTTTAACTGTTGTTGATTTTAAGCACTAAAAAATTAAAGTGTGAAGTGTGCATGCAAAATTACTAATCTAATCCTCTCTGTGAATCCGTCACAAGTTGTAAACAGAAGATTAGTAGTAAAATTAAACCAACAAAAAATAGAAACTCAAAACTAGACAGAGGCAATTGCGTAATACTACCTAAACGATTGCATGATACTTATAGACCAAATGAGTAAATCTGACAGACCAAATGCGTAAATCTGATAGACCGAATGCGTAAATTTGACAGACCAAATGCATGATGGTATCTGGTCGATTATGTAGCACTAACAGCTTGATTGTGTGACAGAATGCAGAACAAAAAAAAGTTAGAAAAATACAAGAAAACTAAACCTGATCAGGAACCTGCGAAACCAATTGTGAAGCCCTAGCCAAATCCCTCATCATCCATTCAATATTGATTAGATCATATTTAACTATATAAGAAAGAACTAGGCTATTATATCTATCTAAGGCCAGTTGTTCCTCTGAATCCTGTATCAATTTTTCTACTTGGAGAACTTTTTGATATCGTTTGGCTTCTCTCTTTTGTTGTTTTGTCCTTCTTGCACCTGAAATATTGAACTGAACTTTTCTTGCCATAAATAGTTTAATCAAATCATGAAATAAAAAGAAATTTGATCCCAGATTAACCAATTTTAAGACAAAATTAAACAGAACAGATAACAGATGGAAGAAAAAATTAAACAGAACAGATTCCTGCGAATGCGTGATTCCAAAAGGGTGATTGCGTGATCTGGACAGGGCGATTGTGTGACCCAGTCTGAATGAATTCGTGACCCCCAAAGGTTGAATGTGTGATCCTGTCTATGCAATTGCGTGATGATGTAACCTCAATTGTGTGACAGAAAATCTTTTCTCGAAATTCATGCAACTTGAAAGAAAAATGAAAAATCCGCACAATCTGCAAAAATCACATAGAATATAGAAAAAGGTTAAATTGTTGTTAGTTCATGTTAGGTTCACCAAAATGTGGGATGCAAAATTCATTCTTCTATTAACAAAGTAATCAATTAGAAACAAGGGAAATCATGAATCCCTATCCTAATCAGAATTTAACAAACAATACAATGGAATAACACAATTAAGGAACAAGAATCATAAATCAAATCAAATCAAGAACTCCCTTATTCCGTGGTTGCATAGAAATTCCATTGCTCTTCTCCTCTTCGTGGTATGATGGCTCTCAGATATTGCACTAGTAACCTGCAAGTGACACAAAGATTCAAAGTTTGTGATTGTTGAAAATGGAGATTGGATGCTCAATTTATAGATAATTGGAGAAGATTGATTGAAAGGTGGAACAAAATGATCAAGAGGTGTGAACTCAGGTGAGCTCAAATGAAAATTGATAGTTGAGCTACCGATTGGAGGAGTGAAACTCAATAGATTGAATAGATTAATTGAGTTAACTGATTGAGAAAAAGCTGATTGAGGGAAGAAAAAGAATGACTGGTGGAAATAAAGAGGATGACACAGAGAGCTTAATTTAGAAAAAGCTAACTGAAAGATGGAAATAGAAGTTTGAGAGATAAATGATTTAATTAATTAATTTAGCATGTGCTTGGATTTAGATTTAGATTATTAATTTAATCTTTGCATGAGATATTTATTCAAATAATTGAATTTATTAATTCAATTTAGTATTTGAATATATTTAGAATTTGACTTTGATTTTCAATTTGGTTTTTGAAATCATACACATGTAATTGAATTTGGAAGAAATTAGAAGAATATGAAATTAAATGAAATTAGAATTTGGGGATTTGAAAATGGAAGAATTAATTAGTTAATTAAATAATTTAAAGGAACTATTTAATTATTTTAGAAATGGAATTTAATTAAATAATAAAGATTATTTAAATTAAAGAAATAAATCACAATTAATTAAATAATAAATATTTAATTAATATTTAGAAGAAGGTTGAATGATTGGATGATTAGAGATAGAAATTGAAAATTAATTTATTTAAATAATAAAGATTATTTAAATTGGGGAATTAATCATAATTAATTAAATAATAAATATTTAATTAATATTTAAAAAATGATTAAAATGATTAAATGATGATAGAATAGGAAATAGAAATTGAGAATTAATTAATTTAAATAATAAAGATTATTTAAATTGGGGAATTAACCATAATTAATTAAATAATAAATATTTAATTAACATTTAGAAAATGGTTAAAATGATTAAATGATGATAGAAATAGAAAATAGAATAATTAGTAAGATTATGAGGCAATATGAAATTAGAAGAAATAGATTAATTAAATTAATTAAATAATAAAGATTATTTAATCAATTAGAGGAATAATTAGTACATGATCAATGATACATTTTTAGGTGTCTATAGTTTCCTATAAGGTCGATGATATTTTTCATTTTGAAGTTGTTGGCAAATGTTATGTGTGTATCCCAGTGAGTGATACTTGATTCTTGCCAAACCAAAGAAGTGTGGTGATACTTGTAGAGTGTGATTACAGAAGAAAAGGAGCTAAAGTGGATATGCCTTGGCATTGAGTGTTGTTATCAGATCAATGTATTACCTATTGACTTCTAACCATTTCAACAGTTGGAAAATCCCTTAACCAGGTAGCTTTAACAAGCTTTTGTGTAAATCCTTTAACAGGGTAACTCAATTCAATGAGTTCTTCAAATCCTCTTGTGAGGTAACCTTTAACAGGGTTCTAATCTTTAACTGGGTATTTAGCCATCCCTTAACCGGGTGATCCCTAGCAGAACCTATTGTAAAAGTCTTTAACTAGACTAGGCTCCTAACAAAGCGGACTTCAAAAGAGTTCAAAGAACAGCTTGTGGGTATTCATCCCCACTGTGGTTTTTCCCAGTTGGGTTTCCACATGAAAAATTAGTGTGTCATGTGTAAAAATGATGCTTTAATATTCTCTGTCAAGTGGTAAAACATGTTGAACCGGCAATCATTATATTTCTGATGATATATTACTTGTTTATGCATACGGGTGAAGTTGAAATGAGATATTAGATTGTGTAGAGATCTAAGTGTTTACCGGTTTATGTCTTTCATACTCTCACTGTGTTTTACTGGTAGTGCCCTGATTTAGACCGGTGTTACTGTTTATGTGTTAAGTACACTCTTTGCAATCAAACTGGTTCAGGGAAAGTTTTTGTCTGTACTGATTCACCCCCCCTCTCAGTACCGGTTTGGTACTAACTAATTCATCATTATTCATCAATTGGTATCAGAGCATCTTTCAGGTCCTCTGTGTTGTAAGCTTAACCACTTGAGGAAAAGATCCTACTCTAATGATGAAGAGGGAAGGTCCAAAGTTCAACAGAGATAACTTTAAGATATGGAAGGACAAAATGAAGATCTACATCAGAAGCATGGGTGCTTAACACTAGAGCTATGTTGAGAATGCTTATGTTATTCCTATCGGTACTCTCACCGATGATAAAAAAAGAGAGATTCAGAAGAATGGGCAAGTCATGGAAGCCCTAATCAACAGTCTATCTAACATTGAGTTTATTGATGTTCAAGATAAAGATAATCCCAAAGAAGTATGGGATGCTCTAGAGAATATCTATGGCGGTGATGAGCATGTGAAACAAGCTAAGGAAGAGAGCCTTAGGGGAAATTTTTAAGACATGCAGATGGTTGAAAGAGAGACCATTCAACAATATGGAATAAGAGTCAAAACTATTGTTGGAGACATCAAGAGTGCAGGAGGTAAAATAGATGATTCCACTGTTGTTAGCAAAGTCTTGAGATCCTTATTACCAGTCTATGCAATAAGGGTTGCTGCTATTCAGGAGTTGAGGTCTATAGACAAGACAAAGGTATCCCTAGACTCCATCATTGCTAAGTTGACAGCATATGAGCTAAACAATTATGATGGCAGTATTCAGAAAATTGAATCAGCCTTTAGAGCATCTGCTGTACCATCTAGAAAGGGAAAAGAAGCTAGTACCAGTTGTGAACCAAGACAAAGAAGAGAAATGGATGATGAGGAGATCCTGATGGAATTTTACGCTCTTCTTGCCAAGATACTTCCTAAGGGAATTGGTAAATACAAAGGTAAGCTCCCTTTGAAATGATTTTCTTGCAATAGGATAGGACATATTTCTCTAAACTGTCCTAATGGTGATAATAAAGACAAACCAGAGAAGTTCAAGAAGTTCAAAGGAGGAAATAGGAGAAACTGTTTTGTAGCAGTTGATGAAGGTGTCACTAATGAGGAATCAGAAGATGAATAAAGTGAAGACATTGTGTTTGTAGCAGTTAAGGAAGATGTGTCAGATAAGAAGACTCTTGTCTCCCACTTTGATAATTCCAATGAGTGGATTATTGACAGTGGTTGTTCTCACCACATGACTGGTGACCAAAGTAACTTTCTATCTCTAGAAGAGTATGATGGTGGTGTGGTCTGATTTGGTAATGATGCACCATGTATGGTAAAAGGCAGAGGGTCCATCTCTCTAAATGGAAAAAGCAGTGCTGATAATGTGTATTGGGTAGAAGGTCTCAGGCACAACCTTTTGAGTGTTACCCAGCTGAATGACAATGGACTCACTCTAGAATTCAAAGATGGAGTGTGCAAAATAAAAGGAAAGAGTGGTGAACTGATGGCCATCGGTATGCAGACCAGAGGTAACTTATTTCAGCTGAATGCAAATATCAGTACATGTCTAATGGCTAAGTTTGATGATAGCTGGATATGGCATAGGAGACTCTACCATGTAAACTTTGATAATATTGTGAAGGCCAGTAAGGTCAAGGCAGTTAGAGGATTTCCTATACTGAGAAAACTGGAGAATCCTTTGTGCAGAGAGTGTCAACTAGGGAAAATGTCTTCCTTAACCTTCAAAGGTAAACCTTTCACTGCAAACAATTTACTTGATCTTGTGCATACTGATTTATGTGGTCCTATGAAAACTAGGAGTGTGCAGGGAGATAGGTACTTTAAGATTCTAACTGATGACTGCTCAAGAAAGGTGTGGGTCACATTCTTGAAAGATAAGTTTGAAGTTGTTGGAAAGTTCAAAGCTTTCAGAGCACTAGTCGAAAAGGAAAGTGGTAAGAGGATTAAGTGCCTAATAACTAATCAAGGACGAGAATTTACTTCCAGTGAATTCAACAAGTACTATGAAGAGAATGACATCAAGAGGCAACTATCTGCCCCCCAGACTCCACAACAGAATGGCCTAGCAGAGAGGAACAACCAGACTGTAGTTGAAGCAGCCAGAACGATGTTGATTCAAGGGAAGGTTGATCATACCTTATGGAGAGAAGTGGTGAGCACTGCAGTCTACACTATGAACCGGGTACTCATCAATAAAGGTAAGGATAAAACACCTTATGAGTATTGGACCGGTAAGACTCCTATAGTAAGCTACTTTAGAGTGTTTGGTAGCAAATGTTATATCAAGAGGAGTGAACATCAGAGAAAGTTTGATGCAAAATGTGATGAAGGAATATTCCTAGGATATTCCACCAAGAGTAAAGCTCTCAAGTGTTTCAACAATAGGACTCAGAGAATTGTTGAAAGTATTAATGTCAGAGTTGATGAAACCTCTAAGAAACCTGAGGAAACTGACAGTGAGCGAGTGGTAGATGAATCGATTGTAACCTTATGGGAACTGGTTGCAAAATAGCCTAGTACCAATAACAGTGCTCCTACACCAGTAGATGTTGATGCTGATGAAGATGAGGATGAAGAAGAAAAGCAAGAAGAAACAGCTAAGATCATTCCTAGGTATGTAAAGCTGAATCATGATCCAAAGCAGATCATATAAGACAAGGATGCAAGAATTCTTACAAGAAGAAAGGTCAGAGAAAATTCTTGCATGATCTCTGAATTTGAGCCTAAAACATTTAAAGAGGCACATAATGATGAAGACTGGATCAAGGCAATGGAAGAGGAACTTGACCAGATAGAAAAGAATGGTACATGGTCTTTGGTACCCAGACCTGAGCATAAAAATGTCATTGGCACCAAATGGGTTTTCAGAAATAAGCTGAATGAAGATGGCACAGTGGTAAGAAACAAAGCCAGATTGGTGTGTAAGGGATATACTCAAGAAGAAGGAGAAGACTATGGAGAAACCTTTTCTCCAGTAGCTAGATTGGAAGGAGTTCATGTTCTTCTTGCATATGTAGCCTTCAATGGATTTAAAGTATATCAAATGGATGTAAAATTTGCATTTCTGAATGGAATACTTGAAGAGGAGGTGTATATAGAGAAACCAGATGGGTTTTCCCTATCAAAAGATAGTGACATGGTGTGTAGGCTACATAAAGCCTTGTATGGATTGAAGCAGGCACCTAGAGAATGGTAGGAATGCTTACACTCCCATCTTGTGAAGATTGGATTTGAAAGAACAAGTGAAGATAACAATATCTATATGAAGTCAGAAGGAGATCAAATTCTGATCTGTGAAGTATTTGTTGATGACATAATTTTTGGTGGAGATGACAAGATGAGTCATGATTTTGCAGATGAGATGAAGAAGGAATTTGATATGTCACTTATAAGGGAGATTAAGTTTTTAATTGGACTACAGATTCAACAACTGAAAGATGGTATCTTTATCACTCAGTCCAAGTATGTCAAAGAGGTGTTGAAGACCTTTGGCATGGAAGACAACAAACCGATTGGTACACTAATGGTCACCGGTTGTAAATTATCAAAAGAGGATGACTCAGCATTGGTGAATGAGAAGGAATACCAATAAATGATTGGTAAGTTGTACTATGTAGTACATAGCAGATCGAACATTGCACATGCAGTAGGCATTACTGTACGGTTCCAGAAAATTCCAAGAGAATCCCACTTGGTAGTAGTAAAGTGGATTCTTAGATATCTGAAGGGAACTATTGACTATGGATTATGGTATCCATATAGTAATGATTTTAACTTGAAAGTGTTTTACAGATGCTGATTGGGCTAGTAATGTGGATGAATGGAAGAGCACAACCAGTGGTGCATTCTTTCTTGGTGGTAGACTGGTAAGTAAGAAGCAGAGTTGTATCTCTCAGTCTACAACAGAAGTGGAATATGTTGCAGCATTTATGAACTGCACCTAGATAATTTGGATGAAGCATGTATTAAATGGCTTCAAAGTTCCTGTATCTGCACCGGTAAGTATATTTTGTGACAACACAAGTGCAATTAATATTTCCAAAAATCCGGTTTTACATGCTAGAACCAAGCACTTTGAGCTCAAGTATAATTTCTTGAGGGAGAAGGTTCAGAACAAAGAAGTTGTACTAGAACATGTTTCCAGTAAGGAGCAGTTAGCAGACATATTCACCAAGCCTTTACTAAAGGCTACATTTACCTATCTAAGAGGTGAATTAGGGGTGTTTCCCCTTCAAGAGGTGAACTAAAAGTGTGTGCTCCACATCAGTCAGGTATTGCATTGATAAATTTTTTTCATGATTGGTGTGTAGAAGGATGTTACTCCTTAGGGGGAGCAACATAGTGGAACATAGTTGTTTATGCCTTCACTTTGGCATTGTTATCAAAGGGGGAGAATATGTGAAGCAGACAAGAGATCTGCAATATTGGGGAGAAGATGTGAAGCAGAGAGATATCTTTGTATATTGCCATCAATGCCAAAGGGGGAGATTGTTGGCATATGTGCAGAACTTGATGACATGATGATATTGTATGTTGTCATTGATGTCAATATGCTGAAGTATGAACTAGTATATTGAAGTAAGCAAACCGGTATATGCGAGAACCGGTATGATATTATGAACCGGTAATTGTGAATTTTTGTATCGGGGTATGATATTATGAACTGGTATATTATGAGAACCGATATATGGGAAGTTTTGTATCGGGGTTTCACTTGGCTTGACTATCGGTTGGTAGTCTCAACTTCAGGGTTTCCGGTTGATGCATTCCAGGTATGTGTGATTCAACCAATGACATCATGTGATTAGTTAGCATTGCAATAAAGATCAGATAGTGTTGCCATGTCAGCCTTGTGTGCGTGAAGGATTTCTTTGAGGATCTTGCATCGAGATTGATCTTATCTACCTCGGGAAGGCGCGAAGTCTCTGTAAATAGTAGAGAACGCGTGATGGGTTATCAACCTCCTGAAGCAGCAAAGAATGAACGTTGGAGAATGTCTTGAGATTTGTTCAAGACTGTTGTATTCAATGTAGTATGATTAACGGTCAGGATCGAACCAATTAAATTGTAAAACCTAAATGTTTAGGTTTTAGGGTTTATGCTACCGACCTATCTGTTTCCTATAAGGTCGATGATGTTTTTCATTTTGAAGTTGTTGGCAAATATTATGTGTGTATCCCAGTGAGTGATACTTGATTCTTGCTAGACTGGAGAAGTGTGGTGATACTTGCAGAGTGTGATTGCAGAAGAAAAGGAGCTAAAGTGGATCTGCCTTGGCATTGAGTGTTGTTATCAGATCAGTGTATTACCTATTGACTTCTAACCATTTCAGCAGTTGGAAATGTTGGCATTTTTGATGATTATGTTGTGATTGTCATTGATGGACAGACACTTGCATTAAGATCACTTTTATATGTATGAGTTATGCTCAACCAACAATTGTTCCCAACTAGTATGATGCATTATAGTCTTTAGACTATCGGTGTTTTGCAGAATGTGTTTATCGGTCTGAAGTGGTATGTTGACCCCAAGCGGTTCGAGGATCTCAAGCGGTACAAAGGATCAAAGTAGAAAAACACATATTTCCCAATCTTCATTTTTGTCAAACCGGCAACCAGTATTTTGTATGAACCAGTAATACTCTGTGATGAGTTAACAACCGACATTTTGTGATGAGTTACCATCCACCGATTGTCTGACAGTACCGACACTTTAACGGTGCTTTTGTGTCATGTTACAGAATATGTCTAGATGCATTGAACCTAGGAAATTGTAATCTAATCCTATTGGACCGACATGAAATCGAATTTCTTGATAAGGACATCATGTCTAGGGTTTTAAGTAGTTGCTAGGGTTTTAAGGTGGTTGATGAGTTTTGTAAGTACGATCTTAACTGAGAAGATCAATTTTATGAGTTGTAATAGAGTGAGAGTTACTAAAGACTGAAGTAATGCTGAAATGCATTAACTATGAGCCATAGTGGATCTAATCAAGCAACCTGTGCTATTTGCTAGATCATTCACTTGTTGATTACTCACATCTTTGACAAGTTTGAAGCCCTTAACCGGGTAGGCTCAGAGAAGCCTTTGTAAAATCCTTTAATAAGGTGGTTCACATTTGTGGATCTAAAATCCTCTATCAAGGTAGTCTTTGATCAGTCTTATCTCCTAACAGAGATTGAGATTCATAACAGGATCTATTCTGGTAAAGAACACTGTATGACCTTAACCGGTCTGACCTTAATTGGTCTGACCTTAACCTATTTGGTTCCTACTTTGCAGATAGTTACTTGTGAGTTTCATCTCACCATGGTTTTTCCCATTTGGGTTTCCACATCAAATATCTTGTGTTATGGTGTTATTTCTCCTGTGGGTGAATGTCTTATTTGCTATTTGGTTTGCATGTGTATTAACTAGTTTGTTTATTAAACTATTTTACTAGTCTATTACTAGATTGTATAAGTGTTTAAATATAGTGTTTTTTGGTATACTAATTCACCCCCCCCCTCTTAGTATTCATCAATTGGTATCAAAGCCAATCTTTCTATAAGTCTAATCACTTGGAAAGAGATATGGGGGAATACATAGTGAGGGAACTTACTCACTAGCTCACTCAGTCTGAGCAAGCCTATGATGAACTTATGGTAAAATATAAGGCCTCTCAGGAAAAAAGGAGAGAACATGTTGAAAAATTGATGGAGCTATTTGAAAATAGTTCTTATGATGAAGCGAACATGGAAGCCCTAATCTAAGAAGTAGAAAAGTTGAATGAATCCAATTCCAACCTGAGAAAGGAGTTGGAAGGACTGACTATCCGAATGTGTCAAGAGCTTGAGAACCAAAGGAAGGCTGAAGATCTAGTCAAGGACAAAGATCATGAGATCTCCAAGTTGAAGCAAGAGATCAGTGCACTTACTGCTCACCTTCATGAGAGAAGAATGGAAAAAGAAGAAGTACAAGGTGAACTAAACATAGCCATTCCTGAGAATGCAAAGTTGATGGAGACAAATGCTATTATTTCCAAAGAACTCTCTGAGTCAAAAGAAATACTTGCTAAGTTCAACAAGAGTACTGTTAAGCTAGAGAAAAAGCTTGAATCGGCTAAACTAGTAAAGAATACCAGTGGACTTGGTTTCTCTGGTCATGAGGAAGGTGAGACCTCAGGTGCCAAAGCTGGAGCATCAAAGAAGCAATCAGCATTCAAAGGTAAAGGTAAGCAAAAATTCAAACCTCTTTGCTTTAACTGTCTTAAAGAAGGACATACTGCCAATGTATGTAGGAGCATAGCCTATAATAATTTTCCTTACTTTATAAACAATGTACCTAGATCCAATAACTTCAATGGTAATTGTTATGCATGCAACAAGTTTGGGCATAGAGCATCTAAATGAAGGTCTGTTATGAACAACACTGGAAGATATCCTCAAAGGACTCAAGGAGTTGGTCCAAAATATTTTGTGAACTGGAACCCCAACCAGTTTAATACCTATAATCATCAGTCAGGTAGCGGTGGCTATCAAGAGGCAATCGAATGGAGAGAAAACTATTGGATTTGCCATGGTCATGGTCACATAGCTGCAAAATGCAGAAGGAAGAATGGAAACATGAATAATGGACCTTGGAGGCCACCTGGAATGGTTTGCTATCATTGCAACAAATCGGGTCATTCAGCAAGATTTTGCAAAGGTAGAAAGAGTATATCGGATGATATACTGGTCACTCCGAAAGGAAAAATTGATGTTGAAACCGTTCAAGCGGATATGAACAAAACCTGGAAGAAGAAACTGGCAATGTTGCAAGAAGAACCAGTTTCTGCACCTAGTGTGGAAATCACGGAACCGACAAACTAAGCATCAGAAAAGATTAAGGGGAGAAAACAGTGAAATGTTTCGAACCCCCAGTTTATACCGGTAAAAGACCTTAACCGATATGTGATACCTGTCATTTGGCTGAAGACCGAAAACAGTAATAGACAAATTAGGGTTTATGCCCTAATGGTGGAGCATTTATTACGGTAGGTGAGGAATATGTTTAAAAGGAATTTTCAAATCATTTCTCACTATTATTTTTTGAGCGAAGAAGTTTTTCAAGTGCAGAGTGAAGAAAAAGTTATTTGTGTTGCGATTCAAAGAAATTTTGAAACCCTGAAGAAGATTCAGAAGCAAATATCAAATGGTCTAGAGAAGAACTCAAAGTGGTGATTCAGCAACCGACGAAGTGTGAGGCAAAGTGGAATTAGCAAGCCCTAAATTCTTGATTTCTGAAAGGTATTTCTCAAGTTTTTTGTTTTATCATGGCTTCTATATCACATACTAGCTCTAGTGCACCTATTGATTCTATGAACTTCATTCAATGCAAGTCCAAATACAATGCCCTGTCACAAGTACCTACTAGTGTAATAGTGGAAGAAGGCATTTCTGACTATATAGATTGTAAAATTGAAGACCTAGGGTCTCTCGCAATCCATTCTCAGCTAGGTCTATTATGTGGGAAGGATAAAAAGATCAAACTGGAGTATAGCATCTTGGAGAAGAAGAAGCTTCACAATGCGGTTTACTTCCTAGAGGATTTCACAGATGACCATATTCGAATCATTCTAAGCAGAGTTCATGGTGACAAGATGTATCTTGAGAGAACACATGATATCACACCGCAAGCTATTCATGCCATCACCAGTTTCTGCAACGTCGGTGAAGTGCCAGCCCTAAGGAAGGTCATCAAGACTGAAATGACCAAGCTCATCGGTTCAGTGAGCAACTCATGAGGAATGACTATCAATTCCATCAAGGATGACCTAGTGAAATATGCATGCATGGTGATAGGATACCAGATGTTTCATGCGAGTAGAATTAACTCTGTATTTGCTGCAGTGGTAAATGCCGCTTACAGGATGATCAAGGAAGATGCATCATTTAATTTGTGCACCTACATGCAAAGACAACTTCTATTAAATCTCAAATCAATCAAATAGGATAATGCATTGAAACTTAAGTTTGGACAACTACTGGTAGGGTTATTCTTCTACTTCCAAGGTTATTTCCCAAGAGTTGGAGATATTCAGTGGTCTGCCGACCAACCAGTTGGAACCGATTACCCTGAAGTTCTGAACAAGTACTTTGATGAGTTCAGAAGCAAGATGAGCCTAAGGATGAGGATATCCAGTGACATTGTCAAGAAATATGAAGAGGACATCTGCTTTATCATCAAAGTGGATGAATTCATAATGGAGGCCATTGAGCCCAGATAGGAAGAAGTGGAGCCTATGGGCTATGAGGTGATGTATGATATGTTGGATGGGTATGCCTCTACCCTACTTGCCTTGCCTCTTGATCTAAAGGCAAAGAGAACCAACACCTATCTGGAAAGGGTGACACCAGTTAAAGAACCCTCAACAAAGAAAGGGAAGGCAGTGCCTTCAGCATCGGCACCAGTTACTCCATCAATTCCTAAAGTGACCAAGCAATCACCTGCAAAGAAGAAAGTAGAAGTAGCACCTGCCAAAGCCTTCAAGAGGAAGAGGAAGACAAAGAATAATTCACAAGACTCAGAAGAAACTATGTGTGAAGAAAAACCCAAGAAGACAAGACAAACAAGGAAAAAGATAGAGAATGAATCGACATCATCGGCACCGGTAAATATTGACATTTCTTCCTACAAACCTTTGACACATTGTCAAAGAACTATTAAAAATATTAGGACAAAGTTATTGAATGATTTATTAGATCATTTTGATGATTTCAATGATGAAGAAAAGGAAGAAGTTGAGCAGGAAATTATTAAGTATTTGTGTGCTAATGACCGGTCGCCTTCAGAAATTAGATTTGAGACACCAGATTCTTTGTATAAGTCTTTAGACAATAAATGGCGCATTTCCATAGAGAAGGAACAGGAAATAAGGGAGAAATTTTTTGCCCAACACTTTCCTGACCTATCCAATTCTGAGCTATTTGAAGTCATCAATCAAAATAAAGGACTCTTCTTCACTAGAAGGAGAAGACTCTGGTTATTAGAAGGGAGAATTGATGATGTTGAAAAGGACACTCATCTACATATGACAACTATTGTACTTACGCACAAAGTGCTTCAAGCCAACAAGAAGGCTGAGCAAGAACTGGCAATAACAAAACCAGATGAAGTGTTTGATAATGAAGAAAACCCGGTTACTGAACCTATAGACACTATTGATGTTGATGCTTTGGATGTAGAGGATGTTTCTCAGGGTACACCATCAGAACCAATAGGATAGGAGAAGCAAGGACAAAAAGGAGGAAGAAAAGAAGCAAGCAGAGGAGAAGAAAAAGGAAGAAGATGAGGAGAAAAGGAAAGAGGAGGAAAAGAGAAAGGAAGCGGAGAAGAAGAAAGAAGAGGATAAAGAAGAGGAGAAGAGAAAGAAAGCAAAGAAGAAGAAAGAAGAGGAGGATAAGGAAGAGGAGAAGAGAAAGGAAGTGGAGAAGAAGAAAGCGGAGGCAGATAAGGAAGAGGAGAAGAGAAAGGAAGCGGAGAAGAAGAAAGCAAAGGAGGATAAAGAAGAGGGGAAGAGAAAGGAAGCGGAGAAGAAGAAAGCAGAGGAGGATAAGGAAGAGGAGAAGAGAAAGGAAGTAGAGAAGAAGAAAGCAGAGAAGGATAAGGAAGAGGAGAAGAGAAAGGAAGTGGAGAAGAAGAAAGAAGAGGAGGAAAAGGAGCGACAAAAAGAAGCGGAGAAGAAAAAGAAGGAAGAAGAGAAAGAAGAAGCGGAAAAAATCACTCAGATGGAGACTCCAAAGGCAACCGATCGTCAAGCCAAACTGGCTGACCTCACCGATCCTATTGACCTCCAGTCTACAAATGAAATGGAGTTGCTATAGAGCATTAAGGTTGCTCAAGAATGTCTTGAAGTGATAAGGAGGAAGAAGGAGCAAGATGTGATCCAAGCTGTGGTGGACACTCTTACCAGTTTGTTACCTAGCACAAACCTCCCCAATATTGATTCATCACTGGCACAATTGAAGCTCCTATGCACCGTAGTGGATGATTAGGTGTAGAGCCTAGAAGAGGTAGCAGAGGCAAATGCCAAGAAAGAGCATCAAAAGGCTCTCAACATTGCCCTGGTGAAGAAGCTAAATGAGCTCCGGTCTAATCTATGAAAAGCTCAAAAAGATATAAGGGATGCTTTGGATGAGGGGAATCTACTACTAAGCAAGATTTGCCAACACCATCTCTTCTATGATTATGTGCTTGTATAGAAGCAAAAGCTACAATTTGACTTGCAGTTATATATGAGCACCTTCAAGCCTCCATATGACTCTTTTACAGCTTATGGGCAAACCGTTCACCGGTTTCATATCCAGTCTACCAAAATAGAGTTGGAAATTAGCAACCAGACTCAAGATTTGTAGGAACTACAACTAGTTCTACTCCCACTCCTACAAATACTTCATAAATGTTATCTCAATCTGGATGCCTTAACGGTGACTTAAGAGATGAGCACAATAGACGCCATGGAAGAATAGGTCTCCCAGAGACAGACAGAGAAAGAAGTGGATACCTCCCTACTTGAGTCCTGGTCCTTATCTATGAAACAATTTTTGCAAGACTTTAAATCAGTTTTTGACAAGTTTTACTCTTTATTGTCATAAACTCTTATTATTTTAATACCAAATAGAAATAGGGGTTGTTCAGCTATACTTTGTCATTGTTGGCAAAGGGGGAGAAGTATTTTGGTATTTAAAATTTTGATGTATGCTCTATATATCTTCATGTCTATCTCTGTATGCAAATAGTTATACATTATTTTGTTTGCAAAAGGGATAGTGTATATGCTTAGGGGGAGTAATTTTGCTTATGGCATGATTTTTGTGGTAAAACACTTAGAGGTCAAATTTTTTTTTCCTAAGTGTTGCCATCAATGCCAAAGGGGGAGATTGTTGGTGGGCCCTCAATTACCTTTTAAAACCATGTGTTAATCGACACATCACCATCGAGCTCTTCAAAAAATAGCAGTTGTCATGCCACGTCATGCCTTCATGTGACTTCCACCTATCTTTCGCAACTTCGCAAACATTAATATCTGATTGGTTTGCAGCCACGAATTCATGAGAACCATTAGATCAAAACAAATTTGATCAACCTTTACCTTTATGCCTTGCCTGTCCTTCGGGCCCACTAGCTCTTTTGACATTTTGCAAGCTTTAAAATACTAGCATCTTACCTTCGCGAATTCATGTGAGCCATCAGATCTCAAGAACTTGCATGATGCTTTAACAACTTGCTTAAAAACTAGCAAATGTGGGCCTCTGACTCAGCTTTATCCACCAGGCATCTTATCTCTCTTGAATTGACGTGTCAAATTCTTATTTGCTGAGAGAATTCTGTGGGATCCACTTCATCCTTGCCACCTGTATCTGTCAGGTCATTTCTCATCTTGCAGTATGACTCATCTCCTTGCGCCCACCTCTTAATCCTCAAATGTATACTTGATGAACACTTTAATTTTTTGGCCACATGTCACTTTCTTACTTGCCATCTCAGCCAGCTGGAATGCTCGCTTGGAATGCCATGTCATTTTACCATTTCGCGAAAGCTATCTTTCGAGCACCTTCACCCTGCGAAAGTATGCCAACCATTAGATCTTGACGACCTGCACATCTATTATGCCTTTTAGTAACCTCTTTTTCCCAGGCTAAAGAACCTTTTGCTATTTCACAGAGAATAAACTATGAGCATCTCTCGGCCACGAAACAATGAGAGTCATCGATTTCTTGTAAACTTGATCACCTTTTAGCCGTGGAAAAGTCTTTACCACTGGGTCTCACCAAACCTTTTCGCCATTTCGCGAAAGGTAACTTACTGGATTATTTCTTTTGCGAAACAATGCAAGCCGTTAGATTCAAAACAAGATGGAGTCTCATTAAGCTGGATCTTAGTGTACTCGGTCGGGCGCACTTATACCTTTCGCTATTTCATAGAGGCTAACACACTAGCAACTCTGCCCAATGAAATAGCGAAAGCCGTAGATCTATCTGAGAGTTGCATGACACTTACTGGGCCCAGCAAACATTAGGAAAAGGCATAAGGCATAAAGTTTTACAATTATTTAATGACTGCCTAGGAAAGTAACAAGGGGGGGACACTTTACATGATTTAAAGACCCATTACTTAAGTGAATAAAGTAATGCAGAAATAGAAGCCAGAGGGTTTTGTTTATCAGACATTTGAGCGATTAAAAACTAAACCCTCAACCCTTAAAGACCTAGAATAGATTCAAAGCAACCAAAAGCACACCTGACTCAAAATTTAAAAAAAAATAGCCAATTATGGGAAAAGAAAACCCATTTCTTAAATAGTGATAACAACGGCTCTGATTGGGGATGGTTGATCACAAGGTCAACACAAGAAACTCAGGAAAATCTAGAGAAATAGACCAAAACACAAACCCAAATAGCAACAACAAAAGAAAACAAAATATATACAAATAGAGGACCTATTGTGCATGGACTTTAAGAGAAATAATGTTTCAGGAATTGTCCATGCACTGGAAATTCCTGTACTTCATCATTCATATTTTTCATATAATATGAATCCTTTCCATTTAAATCATAGACCACAAAAGGGCCAATCCATAATGATTCAAATTTCATGTGCTTTCCTTTGTCCTAGCCTCTTGCATTCCAGTGAAGAACAACATCACCAATCTGAAACTTCCTCAATGATGTCCTTTTATCAAAAAGGTACTTAAACTGCAATTGGATCTTCAAGTTCCTCTGATGGGTTAATGACTTGATTTCTTCCACTTCGACCATCTGGATCATTCGGTCCTCCATGGGTTCTGACATTTCCATGTCTTTAGCTTGTAGGAACTTATACACTGGAAGAAGATTGTTTACAGGGACTCTGGCCTATGTACCATATACCAATTCAAATGGTGACATTCCAATGGCTTTCTTGACAGTGATTCTATCTGCCCACAAAGCTAGTTTCAACTTTTGATCCCATGACCTCCTTTTTTCTTCTAAGATTTTCTTGATAACGATGAAGAGGCTTTTATTACTGGATTTTTCTTGTCCATTCCCTTGAGGATGATAGGGTGAAGATTATGACATGAGTATCCCATGAATAGTACAAAAATTGACAAACTCTTCTGACCTAAAACTCATAGCATTGTCCATTACTAATTTCATAGGAACCCCAAATCTAGTTATGATACAATCCATCAAGAAATCAATAACAATTTTACTTGTAGCTCTTCTGGTGGGAATAGCTTCAATCCACTTTGTAAAATAATCTGTAGCTACTATAATCCACCTGTGACCTCCTCCTGATTTTTCAACAATCTCTCCAATAAAGTCTATCCCCCATTGGACAAAAGGTGCTTCTACTATAACTAGATTCAAGGGAAGAACTCCTTCATATTTTAGCTTGGATGAAAACCTTTGGCATGGGTTACACCTCCTGATATATTCATGAGTATCCTTGAATAGGGTAGGCCAATAATACCTGGCCTGAACTATTCTTCCAACAGTTGTCTTAGCAGAGTAATGACCTTTGCATACTCCATCATGCATTTCAATCAGCATTTTCTTTGCTTGGAATTCATCTAAACACATCATTAATCCTCCATCTCTATTTCTCCAAAACAAGTCACCTTGAATGAGAACATATTTCTGAGACTTCAATTTTAAGGTTCTTCTTTGGTTGTGTGTCATCCCTTCTACAAATGTTGCATCCCTTAAGAAATGCACTATCTCTAAATACCAAGGTTGCTCTTCAATACTAGTGACTGAAATACTTTTGATTTCAAAATTATTTATCTCAACATTCAGAAGATTAGATTCAGTCATGAGCTTGGCTAGATCTAAGCCTCTCACCAATTTAGTGATCTTTATTTCCAAGTCAAATTCTTGGATTCTATTGATCCATCTGCACCTTTTTCCTGTAACCTCAAATTGGGCCAAAATATCCTTAACTGCAGCATGTGGGACATAAGCAGTGACTTTGCATTCACAAGGTATCGCCTGTAAGCCTTAACAACTTTAACTAAAGCATAAGCCTATTTTTCCATGGTTTCATACCTTAATTCTGTTGTTTGCAAAGACTTTCTATAAAAAGCTATGGGATGTTCATATCCCTCATTATCCTTTTGTAACAACATTGCAGCTACTATATGGTATGAAGCAAAAGAGAAGAGAGAAAAGGGCTTACTGTAATCAGGAGATTTCAACACCGGTGCTTCCTAAATGGCCTTTTTAATCTCATCAAAAGCCCTTGAGGCTTCTTGGTCCCAACAAAAGGTTGTATCCTTCTTGAGCAATTTTACAATGGGCTTCACTATCTCTGCAAAATTTGCAATGAATATTCTAACAAAATTAACCTTACCCAAAAAGGATTGGATACCTTTAACATTTTTTGGTGCAGGCACATTATTTATTGCCTTAATTCTTTCAGGGTCTATTCTTACCCCTTCCTTGGACACAATATGCCCCAATAATTTTCCTTTAGTGACACCAAAATGACATTTTTTTGGATTTAATGACACGCCAAATTTCAAAGCCTTATCCTTTTCTAAATGCCCACAGTGGTTATTGACTTGTTTGCAGAAACAAGTTAAATCATCTTGACAAACCACCATATGATGTTGATGAATTCTTTAAAGGCTAAATCCATAGCTCTTTGAAATTTAGCTCCAGCATTTTTTAATCCAAATGGAATTCTTACATAAACATATGTTCCCCATGGAGTAGTGAAGGCATTTTTGAATTGTTCAGATTCCTTTACCAACACTTGATTGTATCCTGAAAAACCATCCATCATGGACAAAAGATCACAACCAGTTACTCTCTGCAGCATGGCTTCCATATTTGGTGAAGAGTAATTATCTTTTAGGGAAGCAACATTTAAATTTCTAAAATCCACACCCAATCTAATGTCCCCATTTTTCTTTCTTACTGGGACAAAATTGGATACCCATGATGAATGTCTTATAGGTTTGATAATCCCCCCTTCTCTTAGCTTAGTCAATTCTTGCTGCATCTTGTTTTCCAATAGGGGGTTAATAGGTCTCTGCTTTTGTCTGAAAGGCTTAGCATCTAGAAGTAAAGGGACTTCATGCTGAAACAAGTCTTGTCTATATGCCTTTAGGTCTTCATAAGACCAAGCAAAAACATGTTTATATCTCTTCAATAAATTAATAAGATTAGTTCTAACATGAGGGGGTAATTTCTTCCCAATGTATACTAACTTAGGGGATGATTCAGTCCCCAAGTTTACCTCCTCCAATTATTCTAACTTGGTGGTAGACTACTGATGCAGGTGACTGTCATTGCAGCTAAATATACTCTCTATCTCTACCAACCCTTTAAGTATCTCATTTGTTTCCAACTGGACCAAGTCGTTTCTAAACACTATTTCCCTGTTGTCGACCACTTCCACCAATGCATTGCAATCAATCTTTTGTCCATCATAATCATCAACACATTGAATGAACCTAAGAATATCTTCATCATTGGCAAAAACTTGCCATTTGTACACATTATCAAGGATGGCAGGCCTAGATTTTATTTCCACAATGGATATGCCGATTAGTGTTGCATCATCATTTTTCAATGCAACATTAGCTAGAAAGTCTGCCATGATATTCTTTGATCTCTCTATCCAATTGATAGAAAATGCACTAAAATGCTCAATGACATCCCAAAATGCATGTTTATATCTCTTTAATCTATCATTTTTGGATGCATATTTGGATTTTACCTGAGAGACAACCAATTCTGAATCTCCTAAAAATGTTAATAGCTGTATCCCATGCCTCTTTGCAACTTCAAGCCCCAATAACAGAGCTTCATATTGTGCAGTATTGTTTGTGCACTGAAAGGCTAATAGAAAAGAATATTTAAAAGTTATACCTAATGGGGATACAAAAAGGACTCCTACTCAAGACCCTTCTTTGGAGAAAGCTCCATCAAAATACATATGCCATAAACCATGCTATTGTGATTCTAATTCGGTCACAATGGGGTCAGTATTCTTCAACTGGGGCAAAATTGGTTGCACTCTAAAATTATCAAGATCAACATCTATCATACAATTGAGCATGTTAGGATCCACCTTTTCAATTACCCTAGGAGCACGTGGTTCTTTGTACAACTTGACGTGATTCCCATTTATTCGGATGGTGGCATAAGATAAATCTAATTGGACATTTCCTCCTACTGTTGCTGCCCATTGCCTGGATAACAACATGCCATAATGGGGCTTATTGTTAGTAACAATAACATCCATTTTGTAAGTGGCCTCAGGAAATGTTGCTATCTTTACTTCAAAATCTTTCATTGTACCTATCACAGACACTTCTCTATTATCCATAGCACAACATTTTCCATATACACTAGTTACTGACAGTCCTAGTTCTTTCATAGCACCATAGGGCATTACATTAGCAGCTGCTCCTGAGTCTATCATAGAATTTTTTATCAGCTGGTTATTCACTAACAAAGTAACATAAAAAGGATCTACCTGTGAAGATTCTTGAGTAATAGTGGTTCCAACATAAACCTCTAGGGTTTGGAATTCCTGATCCTTTCCATTTTTAACTGAACTGGCAGGTAGGACTGTATCACTGTCAGATATATTAGAAAACAAAGACAAGGCTGCATCCCTATGTTCTTTTATTTTCAGTAATTCTATTAATGGGACAGCAACTTTCATCTGTGTAAGAGCCTGAGTCATGTCAAATGTGGAATTACTGCTTAATTCAGTATTGGCTCTAACTCTTTCTGCCTTAGGCTGACTTGCCTTCTTTGTTGTGGTAGCTTCTTGTGTATCATTGGTACTTTTATCCTCTGTACTCTTGGATACATCTTTAATCTGATCTTTCTTTTCTTGAATCACTGGAGGAGGAGTAGCATTACTTGTTGTCCCCTTTTGAAAAGCCTCTTTTATAAACATGGAACCAAGCTCACCTTGATCAGTGTCCTTCTTGCTGCTCCTTAAGTTCTAATTGTGCTTTGTTTTAGCTATAGCAGCTTTAGTGAGATTTTTTACTTCTTCCTCACTAGGCCTTCTGAGATGAATTTCTTCATCTTCAATAGTTACCACATTCAAAGTAGGATGCCAATCCAGTGCTAGTTGTCCTTGAAAAGACCTTTCACTATCCAACACATCACTAAATTCACTTAGTATAGATTCTTCATCACTTTCTACAATGGTCTCAAACATCTTAGTGTCAAGCTCAGCTTCTTGACTCATGGATTCTTCAAGGGCCTGAGCTACTGCACACTGATGAGGAGAATGTGGTCCATCACAAGCAATACACCAAGGAGTGTTTTCTATATTATGGACATTTTTTTCCTTTTAAGGGATTTGGGGTATCCTGACTCTGAGCATTTTTAGGTTTCTCATTCTATGGTTTGCCATCTTTCCAATTGGTATTATAGGGCATGTCATGTAGCCTGGGGGTCTATCTTGCCAATTATAATGAGGCTTATCATTTTTACTTACCTTGGCAGTTAGATCCATCATAGCAATAACCAACTTTTCTATCTTGTCTTCCTCCTTAGCAACTTTGTTAGGTTGCTATTTTGTTTCCTGCCATAGTCTACCATCTGTTCTCCTTCCTAACTTCCCGGATGCTTTTCTATTTCTCTCCACATTAATAGAAATTTTAAATGCATCTCTCAGGCTATGTGAGATTTTATCCCTTAAGATATAAGCCATTTTAGAATCAAATGCATTATAATAGGTGTTCAGACTGTTGGCATTATGTGAACCGATATGTGGACATAATGACTTTGTATGTTGTCATTGATGTCAATATGTTGAAGAAGTATGAACCAACATATGTGAGAACTGGTATAACACTATGAACCGACATTTGTGCCAAAGTGAAACGGTGTGCTTGTTCAAGGTGAATAGGCATATGGTTATGGGAACCGACACATGGAAGCGTTGTATGACTACCAGTTGGTAGTCTCAACATCAGGGTTTCTGTTTGAAATGCTTCAAGCTTGTATGGCTTAATCAGTGATGTTATGTGATGAGTTAGCATTGTAATGAAGAACAGATCATGTTGCCACGTCAGCCTTATGCGCGTGAAGGATCTTGCATAAAGGATATTGTTCCTATCTACCTCAGGAATGTGCGAAGTCTATGATGGGTTATCAGCCGCCATGAAATCGGTGGAAAATGAATGATGGAGAATTTCTTGAGATTGGATCAAGACTATTGCATTCAATATAGTATGATCAATGGTCAGGATTGAACCATTTGAATTCCTTAACCTAACAAGTCTAGGGTTTAAGGTTTATCCTACCGACCTGTCTGTTGTCCTATAAGGTCGATGTTGTGATTCTTTCAGAGGTTGTTGGCAAAAGTTGTGTGTGAGTATCCAAGAGAAAGGATACGTGATTCTTGCCAGACTAGAGGAGAGAAGTGATACCTGCAGAGTGTAAGTGCAGAGGGTGAAGAGGAGCTTAAGTGGATCTGCATTGGCATTGAGTGTTGTTACCAGATCATTGTAATACCTGTTGATCTCTAACCACCTCAACAGTTGGAAAATCCCCTAATAGGGTAGCCTTAACCGGCTTGCTGTAAATCTCTTAATAGGGTAACTCAAAGTTATTGAGATCTAGAAAGCTAGAGAGCTCTGGAAATCCTTTAGCTATTGAGTTCTTGAAATCCTCTAACAAGGTAACCTGTAACAAGGTTTAACCCTTAATTGGGTATTGTAGCCATCCCTTAACTAGGTGATCCCTAATAGGATCAGTTCCTAACAGAACCTATTGTATCTGTCTTTAATAGGAAAAGGCTCCTAACAGAGCGGACTTCCAAAGAGTTCAATAATAAGTTTGTGGGTATTCATCCCCACCATGGTTTTTCCCAGTTGGGTTTCCACGTGAAAAATATGTGTGCCATGTGTGATGCAATTATCTTGTGATGCTTTGTTATTGCTTGTTAAGTATATGATGGTTCTATGTTCTATGCCTGTCAATAAAACATGTTGAACTAGTTGTTATGAAGATATGATGATAGATTACCTGTTCATGCATAAGGGTGAAATGGTAGTGTAGTTTTGAGTTGAGTGGAAAGCTAAGTGAGTAACCGATTTATGATTGTTTTAGTTGTTATGGGGTTTTACCAGTTGCACTCTGTTTTCACTGTTTGCCAATCATTTGGAGTAATTACCGTTGAACCGGTTTAGGGCTATACTTTGTATGTACTGATTCACCCCCCTCTCAGTACCGATTTGGTACTATTTGCTCATCATTGAGTTGTCAATTGGTATCAGAGCATCCTCCAAGTCCTCTGTGTTGTAAGCTTAATCGCTTGAGGTAAAGATCCCAGTCAAATGATGAAGAGGGAAGGTCCAAAGTTTAACAGGGAAAATTTCAGTATATGGAAAGATAGGATGAAGATATTCATTAGAAGCATGGGTGCTCAACACTAGAGTTATGTTGAGAATGTCTATGTTGTCCCTATCGGTACTCTCACCAGTGGAGAGAGATACAAGAAAATGGGCAAGTCATGGAAGCCCTTATTAGTAGTATATCTGACATTGAGTTTATTGATGTTCAGGACAAGGTAAATCCCAAAGAGGTATGGGATGCTCTTGAAAATATCTATGGTGGTGATGAACATGTAAAACAGGCTAAGGAAGAAATCCTAAGAGGGAAGTTTGAAGATATGCGGATGGTTGAAGGTGAGACCATTCAGCAGTATGGAATAAGAATCAAAACAGTTGTTGGAGAAATCAAGAGTGCAAGTGGTAAAATAGAAGATTCCACTATGGTAAGAAAAGTCCTGAGATCCCTATTGCTAGTCTATGCAATAAGGGTTGCTGCTATTTAGGAGCTGAGATCAATAGACAAGACTAAGGTATCCTTGGACTCCATCATAGCCAAGTTGACAGCCTATGAGCTAAATAGTTTTGATGACAGTGTTCAAAAGACTAAATCAGCTTGTAAAGCCTCTGCTATACCATCCAGAAAAGGAAAAGAAGCTAGCACTAGTGGTGAACCTAGACAGAGCAGAGAAATGGATGATGAGGAGATTCTGATGGCATTTGAAGCTCTCCTTGCTAGGAAGCTTCCTAAAGGATTTGGTAAATACAAAGGTAAGCTACCTTTGAAATGCTTTTCTTGTAACCAGATAGGACATATTGCTATAAACTATCCTAATGGTGATAACAAGGACAAGCCAGAAAGGTTCAGGAAATTCAAAGGAGGAAACTGGAGAAACTATTTTGTGGCAGTTGATGAAGGTGTTACAGATGAAGAATCAGAGGATGAAGAAAATGAAGATATTGTGTTGTTTCTATCAAAGAAGATGTGTCAGACAAGAAGGCTCTTGTCTCCCAGTTTGATAATTCCAATGAGTGGATCATTGGCAGTGGTTGTTCTCACCATATGACTAGTGACTGGAGCAAGTTTCAATCTTTGGAGTAGTATGATGGTGGTGTGGTTCACTTTGGCAATGATGCACCATGCATGGTCAAAGGTAGAGGGTCCATCTCTGAATGGAAAGAGTAGTGCTAACAATGTGTACTAGGTTGATAGTCTTAGACACAACCTTCTGAGTGTTGCCCAGCTGAATGATAGTGGCCTCACTCTGGAATTCAAGAATGGAGTTTGCAGAATCAAAGGAAAAGATGGTGAATTGGTGGCCACCAACATGCAAACCAAAGGTAACCTATTTCATCTAAATGCAAATATAAGTGCATGTCTTATGGCTAAATTTGATGATAGCTGGATATGGCATAGGAGACTCTGCCATGTAAACTTTGATAACATTGTAAAGGCCAGTAAGATCAAGGCAGTTAGAGGGTTGTTGGTGCTAAGAAAACTGGATAATACCTTGTGCAGAGAATGTCAATTGGGGAAAATGTCTTCCACAACCTTTAAAGGTAAATCTTTCACTGCTGACAACTTACTTGATCTTGTGCATACTGAATTGTGTGGTCCTATAAAAACTAGGAGTGTGCAGGGTGATAGGTACTTCATGATTCTCACTGATGACTGCTTAAGAATGATGTGGGTCACATTCTTGAAAGACAAGTCTGAAGCCTTCATAAAGTTTAAAGCTTTCATAGCATTAGTGGAGAAGGAAAGTGGTAAAAGAATCAAGTGCCCGAGAACTAATCGAGGGGAATTCACTTCCGGTGAATTCAACAAGTATTGTGAAGAATTTGGCATCAAGAGGCAACTGTTTGCCCCCCGGACTCCACAGTAGAATGGCCTAGCAGAGAGGAATAATTGGACTATGGTTGAAGCAGCTAGAACCATGTTGATTCAAGGAAAGGTATCACACACCTTTTGGAGAGAAGCAGTAAGCACTGTAGTCTACACAATGAATCGGGTACTCATCAAGTAAGGTAAGGACAAAACTCCTTATGAGTATTGGACCGATAGGACACCTGTGGTTAGATACTTTAGGGTATTTGGTAGTAAATGTTACATCAAGAGAAGTGAACATCAGGGCAAATTTGAAGCTAAATGTGATGAGGGAATATTCCTAGGATATTCCACCAAGAGTAAAGCTCTCAAGTGTTTCAACAATAGGACTCAAAGAATTATGGAAAGTATCAATGTGAGAGTTGATGAAACCTCTGAGAAACCGAAGGAAACCGGCAGTGAGCAAGCTGTAAATGAGCTACCTTTTGGGAACCGATTGTCAGTCAACCAAGTACCAGTAACAATGTTCCTAAACCAATGAATGCTGATACTGATGAAGATGAGGATGAAGAGGAAAAGCAAGAAGAACCAGTCAAGACTATTCCTCAGTATGTCAAGTTGAATCATGATCCTAAGCAGATCATTGGAGATAAGGATGTAGGAATCCTTACAAGAAGAAATATCAGAGAAAACTCATGTATGATCTCTGAATTTGAGCCTAAATCATTCAAAGAGGCTCATAAAGATGAAGACTGGATCAAGGCAATGGAAGAGGAACTTGACCAGATAGAGAAAAATGGTACATGGTCCCTGGTACCCAGACTGGAGCATAAAAATGTCATTGGCACCAAATGGGTGTTCAGAAACAAGTTGAATGAGGATGGCACAGTGACTAGGAACAAATCCAGATTGGTGTGCAAAGGATATGCTCAAGAGGAAGTAGAAGACTATGGAGAAACCTTTGCTCCTATAGCCAGATTGGAAGGAGTTCGTATGCTTCTTGCATATGCAGCTTTTAAAGGCTTCAAATTATATCAAATGGATGTAAAATCTACATTCCTAAATGGTGTACTTGAAGAGGAGGTGTATATTCAGAAACCAGATGGGTTTTCCCTATCTGAAAACAATGACATGGTATGTAGGCTACATAAAGCCTTATATGGTATAAAGCAAGCACCTAGGGCATGGTATGAGTGCCTACATTCCCATCTTGTGAAGATTGGATTTGAGAGAACAAGTGAAGATAGAATTATCTACTTGAAGTCTGAAGGAGATCAGATCCTAATCTGTGAGGTATTTGTTGATGACATTATCTTTCGTGGAGATGACAAGATGAGTCATGAGTTTGCTGATGAGATGAAGGAAGAGTTTGAGATGTCACTCATAGGGGAGATTAAGTTCTTCATTGGACTACAGATCCAATAGATGAAGGATGGAATCTTTATCACTTAGTCCAAGTATGTCAAAGAGGTGTTGAAGACCTTTGGCATGGAAGATACCAAACCGGTTGGTACACCGATGGTGACCGGTTGTAAACTATCCAGAGAGGATGACTCAGCATTGGTTAATGAGAAGGAATATCGATCAATGATTGGTAAATTGCATTATGTAGTGCATAGCAGACCAGATATTGCACATGCAGTTGGCATTACTGCAAGGTTCCAGAAAAGTCCAAGAGAATCCCACTTGGTTGCAGTCAAGCAGATTCTTAGGTATCTAAAGGGAACTGTTGACTATGGATTGTGTTATCCATATAGCAAGGACTTCAACTTGAAAGTGTTCACAGATGCTAATTGGGCTGGCAATGTAGATGATTGGAAGAGCACAACCGATGGTGCATTCTTCATTGGTGGTAGACTGGTCTCATGGATGAGTAAAAAGCAAAGTTGTATCTCTTAGTCTATAGCGGAAGCGGAGTATGTTGCAGCTTTCATGAACTGTCAGACAATTTGGATGAAGCATGTATTGAAAGGCTTCAAAGTTCCTGTATCGGAACCGGTAAGTATATTTTGTGACAATACTAGTGCAATTAATATCTCCAAGAATCTGGTTTTACATTCTAGAACCAAGCACTTTGAGCTTAAGTATCATTTCTTGAGGGAAAAGGTTCAGAACAAAGAGATTGCACTGGAGCATGTGTCTAGTAAGTAGCAGTTAGAAGACATATTCACCAAGCCTCTCCCAAAGACTACATTTGTGTATTTAAGAGGTGAATTTGGGGTACTGCCCCTTCAGGAGGTAAATTAAAAGTATTTCTTCCACATCAATCAGGTATTGCATAGTCAATTTTTTTTTGATTGATGTGTTGAAGGATGCTACTCCTCAGGGGGAGCAGCATAATGGAACAGGGATGTTTGTGCCTCCACTTTGGCATTGTTTTCAAAGCGAGAGAAGAAGTGTAGTGGAGAAGATATCTGTAGAAATTGGGGAGAAGATGAGTTAGCGAAGAGAGATCTTTGTATATTGCCATCAATGCCAAAGGGGGAGATTGTTGGCATTATGTGAACCGGTATGTGGACATAATGACATTGTATGTTGTCATTGATGTCAATATGTTAAAGAGGTATGAACCGACATATGTGAGAACCAGTATAACACTGTGAACCAGTATTTGTGCCAAAGTGAAGCAGTGTGCTTGTTCAAGGTGAACCGGCATATGGTTATGGGAACTAGCACATGGAAGCATTGTATGACTACCGGTTGGTAGTCTCAACTTCAGGGTTTCCAGTTGAAATGCTTCAAGCATGTATGGCTCAACTAGTGACATTATGTGATGAGTTAGCATTGTAATGAAGAACAGATCATGTTGCCACATCAGCCTTGTGTGCGTGAAGGATCTTGCATAAAGGAGATTGTTCCTATCTACCTCAGGAATGTGCGAAGTCTATGATGGGTTATCAACTACCATGAAATCGGTGGAAAATGAATGATGGAGAATGTCTTGAGATTGGATCAAGACTATTGCATTCAATATAGTATGATCAACGGTCAGGATTGAACCATTTGAATTCCTTAACCTAATAGGTCTAGGGTTTAGGGTTTATCCTACTAACATATCTATTGTCCTATAAGGTTGATGTTGTGATTCTTTCAGAGGTTGTTGGCAAAAGTTGTCTGTGAGTATCCAAGAGAAGGGATATGTGATTCTTGCCAGACCAGAGGAAAGAAGTGATAACTGCAGAGTGTAAGGGCAGAGGGTGAAGAGGAGCTTAAGCGGATCTGCATTAGCATTGAGTGTTGTTACCAGATCATTGTAATACCTGTTGATCTCTAACCACCTCAAAAGCTGGAAAATCCCCTAACAGGGTAGCCTTAACCGGCTTGCGGTAAATCCCTTAACAAGGTAACTCAAAGTTATTGAGATCTAGAAAGCTAGAGAGCTCTGGAAATCCTTTAGCTATTGAGTTCTTGAAATCCTCTAACAAGGTAACCTGTAACAAGGTTTAACCCTTAACCAGGTATTGTAGCCATCCCTTAACCAGGTGATCCCTAACAAGATCGGTTCCTAACAGAACCTATTTTATCTGTCTTTAATAGGACAAGGCTCCTAATAGAGCAGACTTCCAAAGAGTTCAACAACAAGCTTGTGGGTATTCATCCCCACCGTGGTTTTTCCTGGTTGGGTTTCCACATGAAAAATATGTGTGCCATGTGTGATGCTTTTATCTTGTGATGCTTTTTTATTTCCTATTAAGAATATGATGGTTCTGTGTTTTATGCCTATCAATAAAACATGTTGAACTAGCTGTAGTGAAGATATGATGATAGATTACCTGTTCATGCATAACAGTGAAATGGTAGTGTAGTTTTGAGTTGAGTGGAAAGCTAAGTGAGTGGTGCAGGAGCACCCTTCTAAGGTCTTCCTCTTTTCAGTTTTTGTTGGTGTTTTTCTTCTTTAAGAAGCCATTGTAAATGTAATAAGAGCCATGAGCTCATTAGTCTTAATTAGGTCCTAGTTTCTCATTTCTTATGGAGGAGAGTTTATGTGTTCCTTTTATGAGTTTGGGGTCCTTTTAGCATGGTGGTGCCCATAGGATAACCCAATGTAGGCCTAGGAGTTAAGAAAAGCAACTTTGGAAAAGTTGCTCAAAAGTTGCAAAAAGTTGCATGACAACTTTTCAAAGTTGTCAAGCAACTTTTCCACCTAATAGGTCAAAAGCCTTAGCTTAGCATGGACAAACCTAATTTTGTCACATAGATCAAGGAAAGGATACTATATATAGTTTCAAACCCTAAAATGATGGGTTGGATGTCAGATTGTATAGCCAAGAGAAAAGACGTTGACTGTGACTGGGTTTTTGTTGCTAGTCAACACAAAAGAAGCATTAACAGGTTGATAATGGATTTTTTTATGAACTAAATGGTGTTCTGAATCTTGCATTGTATTCATAATTTCATTTTAAGCACTTAGGGTAGGTTCTTGTGTAGGTTTTTATGTGTTTGTAATTGTTTTTGTGAAGTACTCTGTCACTATCCAATTATTGGACTGTTTTGTGAAATGGAATGATAACTCCTATCCCCTTTGTGGAATCACCATGAAACCATGGGGAATAGGAGTACAGACCCTCTACATTACTTTAAAGCAAGAAGGGCCCTTGAAGATGCCAGGAAGTTTTTCATAGACCTACTCCTAGGTGAGACTAGAATGTGCCTGACTAGGAAGGGTTGAATTGCAAAGATCCTTGAGAGCAAGGTAGGACAAGGAGGGAGGCACCCTTTGGAAGAGGTGTAGAGGGATGTGTGAAGAACCATTGGTGAGAAGGAGGAGCTTTCACCAATCTAGATAAGGTGGAAAAGTCAATAAACCATCACGGTGACCCAGGCAAGCCTTAAAACCCTTGTAAAAACCCTCAAAACCCCAAAAAATCCACCTAGGGTAGTGTATGGACACTTGGAGGCCCAAAACTAGAAAAATATTTGAGCCCTTGCCAAATGATTAGCAATACTTTTGGGATGTTTCACAAGTATGTGCATCGTTTGCAAGAGAGAGCCCTAAAAGTCTGAATTGGAGGCCTAATTGGGCACATTCCTTGTAGCCCTATTTTGTAGGAAAAAAACAAAATAGTGAGATTAGTAAGGAGTTGGAAGATTAAAACCTCTTTGGAGCACATGAATGGATGGGTAACCATGTCAGAGACCTATCCTAACCTTGTTAGGACCTAAGAAGGTGAAGAAGGAGCTAAACCCTTATCAACCTATGTGAGGGTTTTTGGTGCTTGAGAGTAGATGTGACTTAGGGAGGAAAATCACAATTTGTTGGTGGGTGGATTGGGCAAGGTCAGGGGATTCCTCAAGCAAGAGAAGTCCTAGAGACCCTAGGGTGTGGTAGAAATAGTTGGTGATCCAAGGAGAGGATCAAGGAGCATAGACTTGGCTAGTCTATCCCATAACCATTTCCCATCAGTGAGTAATCGGTTTATGATTGTTTTAGTTGTTCTAGGGTTTTACTGGTTGCACTCTGTTTCAAACCAGTGTCACTGTTTGCCAATCATTTGGAGTAATTGTCATTGAACTGGTTTAGGACTATATTTTATGTGCACTAATTCACCCCCCCTCTCAGTACCAGTTTGGTACTATTTGCTCATCATTGAGTTATCACAGACACATGTTATCATCTAACCTCATCACCTGATACAATCTATGCATGGCTTTCTGAAATCTAGCATTGAAATCAGTAACCATTTCATTATTATATTTTCTAATGTTATTAAATCCATTGAGCATGAAACTCACATTTGTTTTATCACCGTATTGTTCTTGAAAATAATTCTTAAAGTCCTCCCAAGACCCAATGCTACTAACTGGGAGACCTCTGTACCAATCTCTTGCATCATCTACCAGGGACTGAACAAATAATTTCATTATAACATCTTCATCCACTATCTCATAATCATTTATTAAGTCACCAAAAGATTTTAAATGCTCCTCAACACTAATTGCATTATTTCCAGCAAATTTATGGAGTCTGTCCCTTAGCTCGGTGGGAACATGGTTAGGATATCCTCAGATCCCATCAAAAAACAATTGTCTATACTACTCTAAATTGATGGGTCTCCTTTGGAAAGGGTTGACAACATTATTATTTCCCATGTTCATTCTGACATTGGGGATCAAGGTCTGAGAGATTTGGTTATGCTGATTGTTTACAGGGGCTTGACTAACTGTTGTTGTATTAACAAGCATAGTAGGCTAAACTTTAACCAAGGGGAGGGAAATTTGCTGAGGATCAGGCTTACTAAGATCTTTTGATGGAAAAATGATAGGGGGAACTTTTAGATAACTAATTTTTCTTTTAATTTTCTGATTAGCTGCTTCCAACTTAGCTTTCTCTAACTTCATTTGAAGATCCTCCTTTTCCTTCCTCATTCTTTCCATTTCTCTCTCATGTACTAATAGTCTATGAGAGATTTCCTTTGGATTTCTAGATCCAGTTCCCTCATCCATCCACTTCTACTTCCCTTTATCAACATTATTCTTAGGAGGCTGTTGATCAATAAGCTCTCCCCTATTTTGCTGGTGTTGGTAAACAGATTTGTCTATCTTATCTAATTAGATTATAGCAATGTGAAACATAAGAAAGTAGACAAAATCTTCCACCAACCAATTGGAAAATCATTTAATTGATTAACCTCTGAATTTAGGTACAACTCCCTCTAGTAAATATTTATTCGGCTCCAAATTACATACAATCAATGGAATTCTTTTCACTAGAAAGGACTTAAAGGAAATTGCATACATCAGTCAATACAAAATGAATGCAAGTACTGATTCATATATAATCTTTTATATAAAGCCGACAGACTTCATACGATCACTAAAACAAAATGAAAAAGCTTTCAGAGATGAACTTAGCCAATAGTTTTCTACACATATAGAAAGTATAACAACCCCTTACTCAAAATAGACTTACATAGAAATCAAATTTTGAAATCAAACACACAGATTTGAGACTAAAAATAGCTATTAAAAAGATTCACATTCACAGATGATCCTCAACTTCCTTCATACACAAAATGTATTTAGCTAGCTTTAAAGATAGGATTTTTCAAAAACTTAGTGAACCCTTACAAAGTTATTACATTAGATACTTATAGGTCACCAGACCCAATAGTTTTTAACCAAAGTAAAATTAACTCCTAAGAGTTAATGACAATCAACCCTAACTACAATAACTGAATTTTAAAGAAAATAACTAGGCCTGCTGGCAAACAACTGCCAGCAGTGCTAGTCATGCAGTCTATTCTACTTTGATGTGATTGCTTGGGTTAGTGTCTTGAACATACACCATCACCACCTTGGTCGTGCTCCACTCTCGGTGTACTTTTGAAAACTCCTGAATTACCATCACATGTGGCAAATTCATATGAATAACCCTCTATTTCCAAAGCTCCTTCTTCCTCTTGAGCATTTGCACTTTATCTCTATGAGAGTCTAGATGATCGAGGCAAATGGTGAGCATTGATTCCACCTTAGAGATCCTTGTGAAATCTTCCACAGATAAAGATTTCTCCTTCTTGATCTGTCTGATGTGGCTACTGAACTAGTTAATCATCTTCATGGTGTCCTCCCGAGTTTCATCGGTGAAAACTGAGGTATCCATGGGTAACTTCATATAATGAATTTTCTTCAAAGTTATTCTTGATCAACTCCTTCTTCGTACTTCAAACTCATCCCGACAACCCTCCCAATAATCTTCCAACTAAGGAACATGTCGCTCAGGTACCGCTTTCTTTACATACTAAGCAATAAAACCCCTGCTATCAAAGTTATCCCTCTTTACAAAAGACTTCAAATGGAACCTTTTGAATTCAAGTTCAAGGTTCAATGCATCAGAAACTGATCTACAACTATAATGTCCTAAATCAATGGGAAAAATCCTGCTTGTGTTGGAGTTCTCACCATAATCTTTGGCAACGTAAGCAAGCTGTCTAGATACCTTAATCAATATACAAGAGTTTGAGATGTACCTAGGAAGTCTAAAGGGTTCACCCTTAAATCCTCCAACTCTCAAATAAGTGAAATGACTGAACTGTATGAAAAAACTGCCATATATGTTGACGAATTCAACTACTTCCATGGACATTCTTCTATGCAAATTTCCTTGTAAGTCAGAGGTCAGCCTTCTAGTGAAAACATCATTCCAATGAAGATAATGATCAACTTGCCCTTTCAAAGTTAAACTAGGATGATAATCATAAATCCTCATGCCTTGAACCCATTTTACATGTGACAACCCCGACCACTCTCTGACACAGGCAAACATGTATAGCAGATAGGATGACATATAAAAATTGGATATTCCAAGATAATTATTCAAACCCTCATGCAATCTCTCTGCAATAACAGTTCCCCAATCAATGAACCGATTTCTATCTAGTGTAACCTGGATAAAGAAATACATCCAATCTTCCTAGTAAAAAGAGTGAGAGTTACCCTTCACCCTGCTCAGTAGTATTACTAAATCTCAGATTGCTGAAATTAAATGTTCATGAGTTAAAGGTCTCAGAAGCCTCTAGCCCCCTTTTTGAAATTTTACAAGCCAATTCTAGGCAATCACTATTCTATAATATTGCTTCTTCTCAGAGAAGATTCCATAAGATTTACCAATAGTCCAGTCTTCATAGGGTTCCCAGTGTGGAATGCCCATAGCTGCCATTACCGTCTATCTGTCAATAGACAACAAGACTTCACCATCATTTCTCCTTATACACCTATTGCCCTTGTCGTAATGATTCATGCATTCTAAAACTAACTTTGGGTAGGGAGCAACAGTGGGGAAGGCGACGGCTTCTAATAATCCACTATAAGCCACATCTTTCATCATGTCTACGGTTGAATTCTTTACTCTCTATAGAAAAACCTCTAAATCTAGTTGAACCAGGGTTGTGTCACCCAACTCTGGTAAAGAGTTGACTAGGGAAGACAAGCTCACCAATTTAGGTAAAACAGGCCTCATATTTTGATTCATGATTTTCCCTAAATCAATTCCAGGTGAAGAAGGAAATTGAAAACAAAAACAAATAGCTAAAGAATACCCAGATCTTTTAAAACAAACTGCAGCAATTCAGAAAATTATTGAACATACCTTCCTTTGCTCTTTGTAACCCTCTATCACTACCTAATCTTCCCACTCCGCGAACTCCTTCTCAAAATCTTCTCATGAAAATAATAATTCTAATGAGACAACTACTCAATTTTAAGTGGAGAAAATCTTACCCATCATTACTAAAGGTTCCTTCATTACTCCTTGTTCATGTGAAGTTACTTTGAAATGATTACACTGAGGTACACCTTAACCATTAAGTCACTTCTCTTCTAACATAGCCAATCTTCATACATACTTGCCATAAATGGCAGATTTTAAATCATTATAAAAAGAATATTCCTTCCCTCAGCGGTCATCTATCGTGTTCTGAAAGTCCGGGCCAACACCACGTGGAAAGTCACATGTCTTTCAAAAAACCTTAACATAAAACTCAGAGCCTTATGCAACCATCACAAAAAGACATTGACAAGACAAATGTTGAACTTGAACTTTGAACCAAAAAAAGGTTCAAGTTCAAGGTTCAAATAATGCGAAATGCTGACAAGACTAACAAAGCTTAAAGTTGCGCGGATAAGAAAGACACTTGAAACAACGCCCGTTGAACTCTGAACCTTGAACCCAAAAGGTTCAAGTTCAAGTTCAAAGTTCAAGTTCAACATAGTGACACTTAACAAGGACCGAATGACAAGAGAAAAATTTAACTAAGTTCTTGACCAATGAACTAAACAAGCATGACTTCTTATAGGGACACATATGGAATGAAAATTGTATATGGGCCCAATAGTGGCTCTACATGGGGACTAGGTATGATAAGATACTAAGCAATGAATCATAGAATCTCTAGTTTTGTAGTATAACTGAGTAAGGATCAACCTATAACAAAAATAGACACACCTAAACTAGCATGACAAACAAATATGTACAAGCTAACAGGGGATGCCTGCTCACAGTTGGTACAATTTTAAATCCTGCCCATTATAAGATAGGGGAAGCTCAAAACCATCCTGATAAGTAAGTTCAAAAGAATTAGGTCCTTTTACCTCATAAATCACATAAGGTCCCTTCCACAGCGACTCAAATTTTCCATGAGCACCTTTCAGTTCTCCTCTTTTATCCCATAATAATACTAGATCCCCTTTCATGAACTTCCTGGGCCTTGCCTTCTGATCAAAAATCTTTTTTAACCCTCATCTGATGTTCTGTGATCCTGTCAACTAGTTTTTCTCTTTCTTCTACAATTTTAGTTAAGTACATGATTCATTTTTCAAGAGAGTTCTGGAAAAATGCATCTTCTATCACCGAGTGCAGTCTAGAAGCCACTAGTTCTAAAGGAAAAGAGATTTGCGTGCCAATACCATAAACTAGTTCAAATGGTGACATCCCTATGGCCCATTTTGGTGAAGTTCGATCCACCCACTGTGCATCATATATCTTCTTAATGCAATCCCTGAAATTTTCACTGACCAACTTCCTCATAATATTGATCAAGTTCTTGTTACTTGATTCCACTTGACCATTGCCCTGCAGATAATAATCAGAAGCATGTGCCAGAGAAATCCCCTGAACATAGCAAAATAAGCTCAGTTCTGATGAAGAAAAAATTGATGCATTATCTATGACTATTTTTTGAGGAACTCCAAACCTGACAAGAATATTCTCTTTAAGGAATGTACACACAATTTTTGAGGTTTTTTTTTTATAGGGATAGCTTCCACCCATTTAGTGAAATAATCCATCACCATTAATATGTGAGTGTGCCCCGCACTAGAACTAGGATTCAAAGGGCCAATAAAATCTAGTCCCCACTGCTTAAATGGTTCTTTAATCACCATAGGTCTTAAAGGCAAGGCGGCCAACTGGGGTTTACCAATAAATAATTTGCACTTCTCACATCTCACCACCCAAGCGTATGCATCTCAGAACATCCCTAGTCAATAATAACAATTTCTCAAGATTTTGTATGTGGCAACTGTAAAAGAAAAGTGACCCCCGCAGGCTTCATTATGGAATGTTTTCAGTAGAGCTTCCTAGTGCGGCTTGTCCACACACTGGAGGAAAGTGCCATCTAACCCTTTTTTATACAATATGTTATTTGAGATAACATACTTTACAGCTTTCAACCTCAGATTCCATTTTTCTCTAGGAGAAAGATAGTCTGGACAATCCCCATATGTAAGATAATACGCCACGTTAGTGAACCAAGAATCTTGATGATCAACGAACAAGGTTAAAGGTAAATTATTGTCTTCTTTAGACTCATTTTCCGCCATCAGTCTATAGAGGCCTTGTCCTCTGACTAGTTTAGTGGGCTTAATATCTAAATTGAATTCCTATATCTTGGAAACCCAAGATGCTCTATTATTGACGCCAACATCTTGTTGAGTCAAAACAACCTTTACTGCAGAATTGGGAACAAAAACAATCACATGTGAGTGAAGTATATAATACCTGAACTATTTTACAGCTTTAACCACTACAAAAGCTTGCTTCTCTATCAGTGAATACTTCAACTCATGCTTCTTCAGGGGAACACTCATAAATGAAATCAGCACTTCCTCATTATCTTCCCCTTTTTGAACCAAAATCCCGGACATAGTATGATCTGATGCATAGCAATAAATAATAAAATCTTTGTTAAAGTCTAGATTTACCAGGGTTGGTGCATTGGTAATTGCCTTCTTAATCTCTTCAAAAGATTTTCTTCTAGCTTCATTCCACCTAAAAGCTACCTTCTCACTCATCATATTCACAATGAACATGGTAGTTTCAGCAAAATCAGGAATAAAACATCTTAAGAAGTTCACCTATCCAAAGAAAGACCTCACTCCATTTCTATTTGAGGGTAGACTAAGTTGTTGTATCACCTTTACTCTCTATGGATCAACCTTTACTCCTTCCTATGAGACAATGTGTCCCAAAAGTTTCCCCTTTGTGACACCAAAGACAAACTTTTTAGGATTTAGGGATACTCCATGCTCTCTGCATCTCATTAGAACCTTCCTTAAGTCCCGCACATGATGTTTCCTTTAACTGGAGAATATAGTTAAATCATGTAAATATACCACAATAATTTTATCCCTCAAATTTCCAAAGGAAAGATCCATCGCTCTTTGAAAAGTAGCTCCTACGTTAATCAACCCAAAAGACATCTTGTTATAAGCGAAGGTGCCCCATGGAGTTATAAAAGTTGTCTTGTGTTGATCCTGCTCCGTGACACTTATCTGATTATACCCAGAGAAACCATCCAACATGGACATCATCTCTGACCCAGAAACAGTTTGTAAACTATGATCCATCGCAGGTAGGGGATAATTATCCTTTAAACTCGCTTGATTTAAGTTTCTGAAATCAACACAAATTCGAATCTCACCATTTTTCTTCTGAACAGGAACTATGTTTGCAACCCAGGTAGAATGATGTATAGGATAAATAATTTGGGCCCTCAACATTTTGTCAACTTCATGAAAAATTGCTTCTGCTACCTTAGGATTAAAGTTCCTCAACTTCTGCCGGAATGGATTAACTCTTGGCTTCAAAGGAATTTGCTGCTGAAACTTACCATCCCTAAAGTTCTTCAAATCATCATAACTCCACACAAATACATCTTTAAACTCTACCAGTAAATCAATGAACCTCTTTCTTTCCACTTCGGAACAACATTTACCCAAATTAACAAATTTAGGATTGTCATTGGTACCAATGTTAATTTGCTCGTACTCTCTAGAGCTCTGAATCACAGGAGCTTCCTTATCTCTTTGCTTAACATACCCATCTTTCCTGTTGAAGAGACGTTCTAGAGAAACTAAACCCTTTGGAATTTTATTTCCCTTTAACTACAACATCCCATCATGTGCTTCCTCTTGTGTATCGGGATAAAACTCTTTACAAATCTCCACCGACCCTTCATAAAATAAGGATGTAAAAATGTTAGCACATTGCAAAAAGTTCTGAATCTATTTATCATTTTCGAACACCTGCCAGGATTCATAATTATCTGGCACACTAGGTCTATAAATGAGTTCAACCCTGTAAGTATCAGTTGTGAAATCTGAGTGTGGAACTAGCAAGGCTGCAGATACCACCAAACAATCTACCTTTGAATTAAATTCCCTAGGAACGACTTCAATTGAAAAAACATCAAAGGCTTCAATCTCATCCCAAACGCGATTTCTATAATGCCTCAATCTTTCATTTTTGACTGCAAATCAGCCCCTCACCTGCTTAACAATAAGTTCTGCATCACCTTTCACTTTCAACATTTTGATTTGCAACCTCTTCGCTTCAGCTAGACCTAATAGCAAGGCCTCATACTCGGCCGTATTATTTCTATTTTGGAATTCTAACTTAAAAGCATAAGTGATGCTTTCTCCTCGAGGAGATATCAAAATGACCCCAACACCTGATCTTGAAGATGAACAACTCCCATCAAATTCCATGAGCCAGAGTTCATTTAACCTACCTACATCAAATAACGTATTCTCATCTTGAGGGTCAGTCATTATCGTGTAATTGCCAAAGCCACAATCTTGATACAAAATTTGAGCTTTTGGATCATTAGAGGGAAAAACCATGTACTTAGCCTTCATTTTAGGGTGCAAAAGAACTCTTTGTTTTCCAACTGAGATTATCGCTTGAGACTAGTCCATTTTAATCTCCCCTCCCATGTATTTACAAAAAGTGCGACTCAACAACATGCCATAGCTAGCAGGAATATCAGCCACTAATATTGTTAACTTGATTCTCTTGGCAGGATGTGCCATTAAGGCAACTTGCGCATCCTTAATTTGTCCCAATAAAAGAACCTCCTTGGAGTCTATGGAGTAACACTTGCCAAAAGTCTTTGTTAGGGTTAAACCTAAAGCCTTTGCTATAGCTGAAGGCATGACGTTATCGGATGCCCCCGAGTCAATTATGCAATTACTCAACTTGTGCCCATTGATATATAAGGACACATAGAAAGGTTCTAGTTTATTTTCACAGTTGGGTTCAAGGGGATCATCTTGCCAAGGAATAGACCTTGATGAGCTCTCAGGGGTTACTTGAGCAGGACTGACATTAGCATGCGCTGGTGAATCAGTACTCATGGGTATCTGGATTTCACTTGCTAAGGCATGGGCATCATCCCCTTTAACAAACTCAACCAATCTATCTAATTCACTCAGGTTTAACTTCAAATACTCAGCCAAAGAAATATGAATGCAAGATGTTTTGCAAAACTCAATGATATCAAAAGGACTAGTAGAAGAATTAGAACTTGAAGGTGCACCTCCAGGAACCACTTTGGACATACCTCCATAATGGGTCAAGATTTCTTTTCCCTTCTCAGAACTGTGTATGGGTGTTGCAGCATCTTGAGATCTCAAATTTTATTGAGTTCGTGTAAGAATTGCATATGAAGAATCTTCCAAGGATACCAACATGTTTCCTCCCCTCTCTGATTCAGAGACATATTCCATATAATGAATTTCAGAGTCACCAGGCATTCCTTGGGAACCTACTTCATCTGCTTCTATGATTTTTTCTCCTTTGTTATCATTTGAGAAAAATGAACCATCTCTGGGCATGAAGATCCATCATGTTCATCAGTTAAATGAAACACACAAGAATTTGTCTTGAGTGGAGGCGCCTCAATAGCAAGTCTCTGTTGGACAGGGGGTAGCAGCAATTGTCTCCCTCCACTTCCTATCTATTGATTAGGATATCTCCTAGGAACATCTTGATATGGCTGGGAGTAGGAAGTATTTTCTTTAGGAGTCTATCTCTTTAGGGCAATGACATCATTCATTAACCGCTGAATGATAGGATCTAAGGAAGTGGCAGGTTGTGCACTGGGTGTTTGCACTTCACGTGTCCATTTTCCTGCAGTGATCAAATCATCTTCTAGTTCAACTGCAAGGGTTTTGGCAACATTCAAATCAGAAACTCTTTTCCTACGAATCAAGAAACTTATTTCAGATGGCATTGAGTTAATAAAAAAACATTTGAGATTATCATCTGAAGGTTTCTGGTTGATCGGAATCTTGTGCAAAATTTTATCAAATCTAGCAACAAAGTCTCAAATATTCGGGGAGTTCCTTTTTCAACTGAGATAACTGAGCTAGAAGGGAGTAATCATCTTTAGCTACCTTGAATCTAGCTTCAAATCTTGTTTTCAAATCCTGCCAGGTCGCTATCACACTATTTGGCAAATGATAAAACCAATCCATCGCCACTCCTGTCAATGTTTGAATAAACAATCTAATAGCCACATCTTCATGTTGAACTGCTATCACTCCACAGGCTACACTGAAAGCATTCAAATGCTCATCCACAGTGACCGTCCCATCCCCGCTAAACTTAGGAAGATTATCTCTAGCAGCCTTTGGCAAGGGATTAAGGTTCAAGCCTAGGTTCAACGGGCCTACAGTTGCCCCCCAAGGGTTATTGGCTGCCATTGGAAGTATAATATTAAGGGGAGTAGGGTTGAATGAAATGGGTATAGCAACACTGTACAGGACCAATGCCTGACAAATTAGAGACATAGGTGATGATGGCAAAGGAGATGGAGGTCTACTTCTTGCCTTTCATTGGGGCGAGAAGGTAGATTGGAAACTTAGATTATGCAATTCTTCAAAATTAGGATCAGAAACCCCCCTCCTCTAGGATCTAATATATGGTCTGGTGTCCAGTGTGGAATAATCAGGGTAATAAACATCTAGGAATCTGGAATGGATTATCAGGGACACAAATAAAGAAAACCCTAGGAACCACTATTCTTTCAATGACTAACATAGGTTGATCTGATTGTCTTTCAATTTCGCTAAGAAGAGCACTGATTCTATCATATTCTGCTCAACTTCTTCTATGCCTCCAGGCTAGAGTATCTAACTCTAAGGTAATGTTACCTTGCTCCTCTTGTACCTAGTTTAGATTTGGTTGCAGGAAAGGCAAGAACCCTTCAAGAGGCAATACCATTTATAGAAAACAAAGTACACTATAAAGACGATTTGGTTTTACAATCAATTATTCTCTTCGCTCCCCAGAAGAGTTGCCAAAATCTGTTGGTAAATATATTTGTCTTTCTTATCTAATTAGATTATAGCAGTGTGAAACACAAGAAAGAAGACAAAATCTTCCACCAATCAGCTGGAAAATCATTTAATTGATTAACCTCTAAATTTAGGTACAACTCCCTCTAGTAAATATTCATTCGGCTCCAAATTACATACAATCAATAGAATGCTTTTCACCAGAAAGCACTTAAAGGAAATTGCATACATCAGTCAATACAAAATGAATGCAATTATTGATTCATATATAATCTTTTATATAAATCTGACAGACTTCATACGATCACTAAAACAAAATGAAAAAGCTTTCAGAGATGAACTTAGCCAATAGTTTTCTACACATATAGAAAGTATAACAGCCCCTTACTCAAAATAGACTTACATAGAAATCAAATTTTGAAATCAAACACAAAGATTTGAGACTAAAAATAGCTGTTAAAAAGATTCACATTCACAGATGATCCTCAACTTCCTCCATACACAAAATGTATTTAGCTAGCTTTAAAGATAGTCTTTTTCAAAAAACTTAGCGAACCCTTACAAAGTTATTACATTAGATACTTATAGGTCACCAGACCCAATAGTTTCTAACCAAAGTAAAATTAACTCCTAAGAGTTAATGAAAATCAACCCTAACTGCAATAAATGAATTTTAAAGAAAATACCTAGGCCTGCTAGCAAACAACTGCCAGCAGTGCTAGTCATGTAGTCTGCTCTGCTTTGATGTGATCGCTCGAGTTAGTGTCTTGAACAGACACCATCACCGCCTTGGTCGCACTCCACTCTCGGTGTACTTTTGAAAACTCCTGAATTACCGTCCCATGTGGCAAACTGTTATGAATAACCCTCTGTTTCCAGAGCTCCTTCTTCCTCTTCACCATTTGCACTTTATCTCTGTGAGAGTCTAGATGATCGAGGAAAATGGTGAGCATTGATTCCACCTTAGAGATCCCTATGAAATCTTCCACAGAGAAAGATTTCTCCATCTTGATCTGTCTGATGTGGCTACTGAACTGGTTAATCATCTTTATGGTTTCCTCCAGAGTTTCACCAGTGACATCTGAGATATCCATGGGTAACTTCATATCATGAATTTGCTTCAAAGTTAGTCTTGACCAACTCCTTCTCCGTACATCAAACTCATCCCGAAAACCCTCCCAATAATCTTCCAACTGAGGAACATGTTGCTCAGGTACCGCTTTCTTTACATACTGAGCAATAAAACCCCTACTATCAAAGTTATCCCTCTTTACAAAAGACTTCAAATGGAACCTTTTGAATTCAAGTTCAAGGTTCAATGCATCAAAAACTAATCTACAGCTATAATGTCCTAAATCAATGGGAAAAATCCCACTTGTGTCGGAGTCCTCACCATAATCTTTAGCAACGTAAGCAAGTTGTCTACATACTTCAATCAATATGCAAGAGTTTGAGACATACCTAGGAAGTCCAAAGGGTTCACCCTTAAATCCTCCTACTCTCAAATAAGTGAAATGGCTGAACTGTATGAAGAAACTGGCATATATGTTGACGAATTCAACTGCTTCGGCAGACATTCTTCTATGCAAATTTCCCTGTAACTCAAAGGTCAACCTTCCAGTGAAAACATCATTCCAACGAAGATAATCATCAACATGCCCTTTCAAAGTTAAACTAGGATGATAATCATAAATCCTCATGCCTTGAACCCATTTTACATGTGACAACCCCGACCACTCTCTGACATAGGCAAACATGTATAGCAGATAGGATGACATATAAAAATTGGATATTCCAAGATAATTACTCAAACCCTCATGCAATCTCTCTGCAATAATAGTTCCCCAATCAATGAACCGATTTCTATCCAGTGTAACCTGGATGAAGAAATACATCCAATCTTCCTAGTAAAAAGGGTGAGAGTTACCCTTCACCCTGCTCAGTAGTATTACTAAATCTCAGATTGCTAGAATTAAATGTTCACGAGTTAAAGGTCTCAGAAGCCTCTAGCCCCCTTTTTGAAATTTTACAAGCCAATTCCAGGCAATCACTATTCTATAATATTGCTTCTTCTCAGAGAAGATTCCATAAGATTTACCAATAGTTCAGTCTTTATAGGGTTCCCGGTGTGGAATTCCCATAGTTGCCATTACCATCTGTCTATCAATAGACAACAAGACTTCACCATCATTTCTCCTTATACACCTATTACCCTTGTCGTAATGATTCATGCATTCTAAAACTAACTCTAGGTAGGGAGCAGTAGTGGGGAAGGTGATGACTTCTAATAATCTACTCTGAGCCACATCTTTCATCATGTATGCGGTTGAATTCTTTACTCTCTGCAGAAAAACCTCTAAATCTAGTTGAACCAGGGCTGTGTCACCCAACTTCGGTAAAGAGCTGACTAGGGAAGATGAGCTCACCAATTTGGGTAAAATAGGCCTCATATTTTGATTTGTGATTTTCCCCAAATCAATTCCAGGCGAAGAAGGAAATTGAAAACAAAAACAAACAGCTAAAGAATACCCAGATCTTTTAAAACAAACTGTAGTAATTCAAAAAATTGTCGAACATACCTTCCTCTACTCTCTGTAACCCTCTATCGCTACCTAATCTTCCCGCTTCGCGAACTCCTTCTCAAAATCTTCTCATGAAAATAATAATTCTGATGAGACAACTACTCAGTTTTAAGTAGAGAAAATCTTACCCATCATTACTAAAGTTGCCTTCATTACTCCTTGTTCGTGTGAAGTTACTTTGAAATGATTACGCTGAGGTACACCTTAACCATTAAGTCACTTCTCTTCTGACATAGCCGATCTTCACACATACTTGCCATAAATGGCAGATTTCAAATCATTAGAAAAAGAATATTCCTTCCCTCAGCGACCGTCTATCATGTTCTAAAAGTCTGGACCAACACCACATGGCAAGTCACATGTCTTCCAAAAAAACCTAAACATAAAACTCAGAGCCTTATGCAACCATCACAAAAAGACATTGACAAGACGAATGTTGAACTTGAACTTTGAACCAAAAAAAGGTTCAAGTTCAAGGTTCAAATAATGTGAAATGCCAACAAGACTAACAAAGCTTAAAGTTGTGCAGATAAGAAAGACACTTGAAACAACACCCGTTGAACTTTGAACCTTGAACCAAAAAGGTTCAAGTTCAATGTAGTGACACCTAACAAGGACCGAATGACAAGAGCAAAATTTAAGCAAGTTCTTGACCGATGAACTAAACAAGCACGACTTCTTACAGGGACGCATATGGAATGAAAAGTGTATATGGGCCCAATAGCTGGATCACGAATCTATGTGTTGGCTTGGCCTTAGGGATTAGAATTTCTCTAATCACAAGACCTTCATCACCACTCTTTTCCTTTTCCTACGCCAACAATTCAAGATCATCTATCTGTCTAAGAAGCCTATCTCTCTCCATTAGTTTTGCTTTGACTTCTTTTTCCCTATTTGCTTCTTTTTGGGCTCTTAAGGAGATTAAGTGGTGAAACTTTCTATTTAAATCTTCTATTTCTTGTGACACTTTATCTTCATCAGGGAAATTTTCCTCAGAGTCAGATACATTAACTTGGTCTATATCAATCAGGCTGATGTTTCCATCAACTGTTCTAAGCATAGAATGTCTAATTGCATTTGAACTAGTCCTATCTCTCCCAAAAAGGCTAACATGAGATATATCTTGATTTGAAGCATGAACATTATCTATATTTCCAAATAATCCAAAATGGAAACCTAATATATCATGTTCAAATTCTCTGGAAGAAGAATTAGATTTTGCATAAACAGGTCAATCAGGTATCTTACCGGTATTGTTGTTTTTCTGCACCCAAGCAACATTTGATGGTTCATGGAGTACTGATCTCTTCTGACCTCTTCATGACTGTTCAGGAAAACCTTCTTGCAAAGTTTCATGACGATGTTTCTTCATGAATGATCTGGTGTTTTTTCATCCTTTCATTATGCTTGTCTTTCTTTTAGAATTATATTTATTTCACAAGGACTGGTTACCAAGTAATAGAGTTGCCACCCACAAGACTATGGGAAATATGAAAACAAGCTTTGAATAAAAGTTGCAAATCTTCAGACCAAAATCACACATCAAAATAAATAGAGGGAAACTTCAAATAGAGACTTCTAGACACCACAGCTATTATCACTAAAACACCAATCTATTCCACAATCACATAATGAATTCCTCTATAATTTTAAGCACAAATCTGCATTTGGATTTTCACTATGACTCTCCCCAGCAGAGTCACCACTTTTTTTGTTCTCAAAATCTGATTCCCCTAAGATCCTTATAATAATATGATAAACTCTATTTGCAGAAGAGAGATCACAGAGAAGGAAACTTTCAGAACAACATATGACAAGGTTTGATTAACCTTCTACACTTCGAACTTGTCCAAAGTTTAGGTGGGTATACCCTTTTGTGAACTGAATTCACACTTTTAAAAGACAAATCCACAATAAACCAGTCCAAAAACCAATGGATCTTATCACCTTAAAACAAAATGAAATAAAGAAATAAAACTTGTACTCATGTTCAGTATTGACCTACAAGATGATGTAAAAGATAACCACAATTAATACCAGTGACTTATCCAAGCCACAAAGTCATCTAAGTTTAAATAGTACTCCCACAATCAATATCCCCGCACATCCTATTCAGCTTGGCTTCTGCAGATCCCCACATATGCCTGACATACATAAGAATTTATTCATACCAAAACTAAACTACATTTATCAAATTCAAAGTATCCCACAAAGAATTTACTGGTAGATGTGATTCCCGTGTATTTGATTCCCCTCCTGAAGAGAAAAGCTAAGAAGCACATCTACTTGAAGTCGCCTTACAACCCATATTCAAAAGGAATAACCCTAGATTACTCAGAATGAAACAGTAAATATTTGCAAACATACTTGAAGACAACACCAAGTTTAAGCTCAAAACCCATGGTCTGTGTATTGATATTATTTTAGAAAGTATTACAAAAACATTTGAATATTCTCCATTAAGACTTAGAAAAAAGCTCAAATAAATTTATGCAGCGTTTTCTTACAATTCCTTGTGATCCCTCTTTTACTAGTCCTGGTATCCATTTATAATAACATGGATGCATACAAAGCTTCAGACTTTCCTAGGAGAGTTTGTTACAATCATTACTTCTCTTAAGAAGTAGTTACAAAACCTTTTCCAAATGTGGTCACAAGTCTTTTTCAACATCTACGGCTTCTTCTACTTGTTGTTCTTTTGCAACATCTTCTAACTGCTCCGCATCCAATACCCCATATTTTCTTGTCCATTCCTGGTATACATCATCAGTAGGCCATGAGAAGTTAACCACTTTTCCTTTTGTCTTGGCTAATCTTTTCCTAGAGTTCCTCATTTTGTTGACCTCTGAGTTCAAAAAACCATAATGAGATTTGATTTTCTCAATCTCCTTAATTGTTTTGATAAATATGGAGGCATCCTCTGAATTAATAATTCATTTTATTCTCAATGAGAATTTGGCTTCTAATTACTTAAGCCATATTTGTTTGTCCTTTAATTGTGTTGGACTGGGAAAACCCCCTAGGAGTAATTCAAAAACTTGATCACTATAGTCTTTCTTGTACAAATTGATCTTTCTATCTGCATTATCAACTCCTTTTGCCAACTTTACTAAATCCTTTGTTATATCATTGGTAGATTTAATAATGGGGTCAGCCCCTGCCTCATCATAGGATACACAAATAAGCTCTATATCCTGCTCTCTGGGTTTCCATTTGTCAAAAATAGGCATTAGAATAGCCTTGTCTCCATTTAGCTCATTCCACATTTCCAAAATCTCTCATGTTATTGTACATTAGTGAGGACCCTATGGTGTCAACAAAATTCAAAATTGTAGCCTTTACTCTATCTTCATATTTCTTTGCTTATAGGGCCCGAGCCTGTTTTAGCTTCTCCAGTTCATGGGGAGTGATTTCAATCAACTGGGAACTAGAAACTACTGGAGATGGTGGGAATTCAATAATGGGAATGGTAGGTGGAGGCCTTGTAGGAGAAGAGGAAATCATTAATGTTGAGGACTCACCTTGATGGTATTGTCCTACCAACTGGCTTTATAACTTGGCAATGATGCTATCTTTACCCCTTACCTCTTCCTTGGCACTGTTATAAGCTTTTAGAACTGTCTCCAACTTATCTTGGAGATCTGCCCTTTCCTTTGCCTCTCTTTTTGCTACTACAACACTGAATTTTGCAGTCTCTAGGACTATGCTTGTCGCTTCTACCACCCCAGTGCTTTGTACTCTTTTCACTACCATACCTCCAAGGTAGCTTGACCCTGGGGTGTCTTTATTCTTTCTATTTTCATCTCTTTTCAGAGACCACATGACCAAGGCAGCATTATCCTTGCTGAAAGTGACTCCCTCCATAGGTTTAGTCTCCTTCCTTACTGCCTCTAAAACCAAGGCATCTGCTATGTCCCATTCAGGGAGAATGAGTACACTAGCCTTTGCTACCATGTCTCTTCCTTGCTCGGGAGTGATGGTCTTGAACTCAGTGACCATTTCTTTCTTTATTTCTTCCTCCACCATAGTTGTATCCTTGTGGGGCTGCTCACCTTTCCTCTTTTCACACCTAGCATTAAATTGATCAATATTCTGCTTCCATGCAAATTGCATGAAAGCTCCTGATGTGACAAAGTTATTATCAACCAAGAAATCCTCACTGGCTTGCTTGATCTCAAGATCCAACTCCTGGCCTTTGAACTCATCGATAGTTATATTCATTTCAGCATTAAGGGGCTCTTCTAGCATTCCCTCTTCTACTTCATCATAGGTGTAGGCTATCTCTCCAAGCCTGCCTAATTATAACAGTTGCTCAGCTGCTACATGTTCATCTCCTATATGAATAGGGGATTGAGATGGGGAATACAAGGGTTCATCAGATTGTACTTCCTTTCCCATTCTTTTCCTCTTTGGGCTTTCTTGAATGTCAATGACATCCTGTATCTTCCTCTTCCCTTTTGAGGTAGAAAGATCCCCTGTTGTTGGCATCAACACACTATAATTGTACTTCTTATGTAACATGTAATAACCTAGAGGGATTGCTTTGGTAGATGTAGACCTAGTTAAAACTAGTCTTGCTTTCTCAGGGTTGTTCTTAATCACAACCTCCCTCTTCACTTTTAATGTCTGCATCACATCTTCAAAACAAAGAATTAAGAATTTTACCTTTTCTTCAAAGGGGTGAAAGTTGGACAAAGGGTCATAGCTGGTGTCAAATTGGTGCACAAAATCTAGGGCCTTTTTGTAGGCCACCCACTTTTCTTTCCTAAGCTCTTGCTCATCCAAATCAAACTCATTCCTGATGAGGTCTTCGGGGAACTGGAATTGGTGAGGTCTACCTTTGCATACTGCCCTCTTTCTAAACATGCCATTGAAGAAATCTTCAGGGTCAGCACACCTTGATACTGCAGTTGATAAATGGTATGGTTTAAGGAAATCTTCAAAGCACTTCCAACCCCCTTTAGTTATTACAAACTGATGAGCTATAGTTATTGTAGGGAAAATGGTCCCTTTACCTCTACCTGTTAGCTCTTCCTCTTGCATGCTACCAATCTGCCTGAGAACTTCTGCAATTCCTACTTTGAGAGGGACCTGATATGGGAACAAAAATGGAGTACCTCTAAAACCATACACTCTAAAAACTATGGAGACATGGTATAAGTACATATCACCCCATTTGTGGACAATTTTAACATTTTCAGCAAACTCTTTTGGCCTAATGAATTCCAAAAGAACCTTAGGAGCTCTTGGATTCTCTGAACATATAAGAGTCCTGATCTTGGATGCAAAGCACTCATCAAATCTCAAGTAGCTAGCATCTTCTTTGTCCCATGAAAGCACTGTACTCCATAACTGAACTGACATCTTCTCTCCATTCTTTTCTTTCACAAGATCCATTCCATTTGCAAAATAGTCACCACCCTTGAATAGAAATAAGTGCATGAGGAGGGAGTACCATCCAAAAGGCCTATCCATTTTCCCATTCTTTATCCCTATCAAGCCTTCATGGATGGCATCAGTTACATATGAGGCATAATCAAAGGTCACTGCCAGAGAAGGATTCAAAATTTGAGCAATCATTAACATGTAATGAGTTGGCATATTTACTTCAGCATCCTCTCCTAAAATTTGGCAGAGTGACCAGTATAATCCCTTGTCTCTAAGCGTGAACAGATTTAAGGAGAAAGGCTCCATAGTGTTGGGTCCTACAACTATTAATACACCCATCTTCACAAAGAATTCTTTAAAAGGTCCATCCCTAAGGTGATTCCTCTATGCACTGTAAACCTAAGCTAGTGATTTAAAATTAATGGGTTCTAAAAAATTGGAAAATTCACTAAGCTCAAAAGCATTTATGAACTCCTCATTATTTATTTCAATGAGGATTTTTCCATTTATATCCCTAACACTCCTTGTAATTGGGTCATAGTTGAGTGCAATCTAAGTTAGGAGATCCACATCCATGAATACTCTGGGGACAACCAATTTGCCTACATCCAACTCCCAAATACTGTTCATTGGGGCCGGGGAGTGTCTCATACCAAATCCCACCTTGAATATCCCCAACCTAGACAACCCAATCTGTGGGTCTCTCAACCAATTGCCTTTGTCATATAATCCTTCTCCTATTTTTAGGCGAGGAGCTCTTGGCACTAACTCTTTTACCCTAGCTGCCACATTAGTTGACATGGTCAACTGTTCTAGGAAATCATCACAGATTGCCCTCTCTTGGTAATTAACCTTTCCTAAGAACTCCCTTTTAGGTGCCATCTTAAAACTACTAGGCAAGCACTTAATTACTAACCACACAATCCTGTAACAGATTAAAACCCCAATTGAAACAAACTGTCAAGTAATTGCTAAGCAAGAGTACAAGAGAACCTGTTCTTGGCTCAAAGAGTTCTATTCTACACCTAAAAAAATCTTCTCTGCACCCGCTCCTCTGCAACAGCTCTTCAAAATGATGTCTTCATTCAATTGATACGAGATCATATATGGTAGTCGAGCTCTTAACTGCAACATTGATACCGCATGCTTCGGTCGTCCCTTTAGAATTGAATTCATAGAAGAATTTGAAAATTTCGCTCCAACGAGTCATAACACACCTGTGTATTTTCCTTTTCGCTCTTTCGCCATTTTGCAGAGCATAACATCCTTGCATTTTAACCCAGTGAAGCCGCACCAGCCATCCGATCAGATGGAACTTGATCGGTCTTTATCTTTGTTTAACCTCTTTACCTTAGTGTTGAGCCCTATTTCCTTTTCGCCACTTCACAAGCTTTAACCCTCGAGCATTTTTCTTTCACGAAGCTATGCCAAATGTTAGATGGAACTCTAACCACCCAGCCTTTAACTCCAATCGGGACCGTCAACCTTTTCACTAACTGCACCTCATCTGGACAGCTAGCGGTTTTCGCTATTTCACAGGGGTTAATCTGCTTCCATCTTTGGGCCATGAAATAATGAGAAGCGTTGGATCGATCTTGAGATGAACACCTTTTAAATGGGACCTTTATCCAAGTACTACATACCCCACTTGTTCACTGGTTAAAAAATGCCATGTGGCATCTGGCCATTAGCCCTGGAAGCCCCTTTGGGTTTAGTTCTGAGTCAGCCACGTGTCTTACTTCGCTATTCCCACATAACCACCGGTTATACCTTGGCGGGCCCTCAATTACCTTTTAAAACCATGTGTCAATCGACACATCACCATTGGGCTCTTCAAAAAATAGCAGTTGTCATGCCATGTCATGCCTTCATGTGACTTCCACCTGTCTTTCGCAACTTCGCGAACATTAATGTCTGATCGGTTTGCAGCCACGAAGTCACAGGAACTGTTAGATCAAAACAAAGTTGATCAGCCTTTACCTTTATGCCTTGCCTGTCCTTCGGGCCCACTGGCTCTTTCGTCATTTCACAGGCTTTAAAATACTAGTGTCATGCCCAAACTTTTGGGCACGAATGGGATAATTTTTTTTATTTTTTATGTTTAATTTCGCACTTAAAACATTTAAGTTTTGCAATATGAAAAGCTCTAACATATTTTGCCTTAACTACATTTATAGTTAACTCTAATCACTAACTTAAGTAAGCAAAAATTAAATTTAATTAAATGCGGAATATTAATTCTTCAAAGAAATTATTATTGTCTCAACGATTTTAATCACTAGATTATCTTAATTAAAAATTCTCTAAAATATTTGGCGAAGATATTGTTAATCTCCTAAAATCAAAATTTGTTTTAAGGAACAAATTAAATTTGACCTAGCACTTTATTTTTTTTAATGTCTGAAATTATATTTCAATCAATAATCAAAATGTGTTTAAAATTAAATCGACTAAAGGGGCAATTAAATTCATATTGCCCTATATCCCATAAAGTTTAATCACATACACCTACATCTAGGTGGGCTAAAATTAATCCCTATAGTCAAATAATTTGAAAAAGATTTAAAGTCCCTAAATATTTAATTCAATTTAGAATATCTCAAATCTATTTAATTTAAATTAAATATTAACTTCATGCATATTTATTTTAAAACATCTCAACTTATATATATACATATATATATATATATATATATATATATATATATATACATATATATATATATATACATACAAATATATATATATATACATATATATATATATATACATATATATATATATACATATATATATATATATACATATATATATATATATATATATATATATATATATATATATATCCATATTTAATTACATATGTATTTTACCAACTTAATATTCATAACCTTATATATATATATATAGGAGTATTTTATCCTTGCAAACCCTAACATATTTATTATTATAAAAATAAAGTTTCCCTTTTTTTTTTTTCATTCATTCTTTATTTCTTTCTTTATTTTTCGAATACCCTAACCCGAACTGGGTTAGGGTTTCGAATTTGTTACTTTTGTGAAGGGGAGTTGAGCAGATGACAGTGAGGAGGCAGCGACGACCATGACAGATTCGGTGGAGGAGGGGAGGCGGATTGATGGTGTCGAGCGGGGGCACCACTGGGTATCCCCACAGTGGTGGTCGGGTGCCACCCACTATGGGAACACACAGTGGCAGCCGAGCCCTTCCACTGTGGTTACCCATAGTGGGAGGTCCCGACCTCCACTGTGGTTTCCCACAGTGGCGACCCGAGTCGCCGTCGGCCCACTGTGCTAACACACAGTGGGTTCGGCCTTCAATATCTCGATACCCTAGGTTAAAAAAAAACACTTTTCCTTTTTTTTTTTGTAAAATTTAATTAATATTTTTGGTTATAAAAAAAAATATAACAATTTATATATATATATATATATATAAGTATGTTTTCAGAAAAGAAAGAATATGATTTCATTTAAACATAAATAAATGTATATAAACCTATTTATGTATATTTATATATATTTTAATTGTGTATTAAATCTAGGGCATATATATATATATATATTAAATGCCATGCAGCTAAAATTAAATCAGATAGTTTACTGAATCCTTAGATTTATTTTTTGTAAGTAATTAAAATTGACAGAAGTATATAAGTTTAAAAGTAACTATTTAAATCTAGAAATTATTAAAATAAAACTATAGCGATAGTTATAATAATTTTAGATTTTATTTTCTGCAAATAAATAAAAGACAGATTTAAATAAACTAAAATTGCACTTCTATTTACAGGTCTAAATGTTTTATTTCCAGCCTTCTACATGCATGCAAATCTAATTCATTTCTTTTCTAATAATTTGTTTAAATGCATAAAGGGAATAAATAAATTACTTTCTTTTCAAAATACCCTAAACACATAAAATATTATTTTTCAAAAATATAGAAAAACTAAAACCAGAGTTACTCATTTCCCTTCAGCAGTATACCATAATACAATAGAAATATTAAATACTCAACAAAGAATTCATTTCAAAACTTTAGGAACTAAATCTAGAAATATTTATTTCTTTTCTGCAGTGTAGCATAATACAATATTTCATCTCTTTAAAGTACATTTAAAATACGATATAACCTTCAATACAAATGGATCTCTCATTTCTATTAAATGAGGATCTTAAAACCATTTGATATATTTCTTTTTCAACAAAATAGATATGACATAATTTCCTATTACATTCCTCCAACTTAGAAACATAGACTCTCCATTCTCAAATCTTTTATGTAACAAATAAAACCGATAACCTCTACTTGTCCTCTTTCCTTTTTCTTCCAACAATCTACAAATAAAACATAGGCTATGACCATGGAGTGCTCACCTCCCAACCTATGCTAAATAGTACCCACCCTCGAGCTTGGAGAACCAAGCCCTAGATAGGACTACACACATGCAAACACAGTAAACAAGAGGAAAACAACCACAAACACATTTCCAACCCAAGGCTACACTGCACCACACATTGTGATGTCTTTTCAAGGGTGGTAGTGGACCAAGTACCCTGAGGAGACTGCAAGTATGGTAAAACATATAGCCACCTCATGGCAAACCAATTAAATCATAAGTATAACAACCCCACATTTCTTATGCCCCCCAAGGCATTCATGCCTTATTCCCCTCCTTATGACCCCCAATGCATAAATAAGCCATGCAGCAAGGGTCACATAAAATCCCTTGTGATCACTCTCATAACGAGAGTCTCTCACTTGAGGGTTGTCACTTCTACCACCCACAAGACCATCCTCTCTCCCAAGAGTAGGAGGCCTTGATTACTCCCAAAGCAAAAAAAATGCCACACAAAAGTAAAGCATAAAACACAATAATTTTTCAAGGGAAAACATGCAAGAAAACTAGACTTTTTACACAAGATATTATTTCAATATAACATTCAATATGGAAACACCTTACAAGTAAGGTGAAACCAACCTTCAACTGCCCAAGGGTATGCTAGTTTTGTTGAGGATGAGCAGCCCAATTCCACAAGTCTTTCCTTTCTACCCTTAGCCAAATCCTTAATTCAAAATCTATCTTTTTCCTTTCAAAATTCCTTGTCTCCAAAAATGTAGAGTGGATGATTACCCCCAAAATCTCTCATTCTCTCTTAAGAAGACCCTAGTGAGAGTTCTCACAAGTTTCTAAAACTGAAAAGGAAAGGTAGGAGAAAATGGGAAAGGGATCTCACATCCAAAAGGAAAGTTTACAACTTAGATGATCCTTCTAATTTCAATTTTCGCACAACTTAGAAAAGTCACTTTTTAGGGTGTCTAAATGGTCACATGAGAGTTGGTACATGCCTAAAATTACTCCTAACCCTTAGGTATACCATATGGGCTTTAGGAAACCCTATTAAACTAACCCTAGGTGTCCATTTAACCCTTTTTAAACCCATCTGAAGTTAATTTTTTGGTCAAACTTAAGTTGACCATCCCAAAGATTCTCTACCCAAGGCAATTATGGAACCACATTAAATTATTTGAAAAAGCTATGGTTAAACAACTCCCTCCAAGAGACAATTCAAAAATCAAGACATAAATCAACACATGTGTCAAGTGACACAATAAAAATACTTATACAAAATTACACATGAAATTTTGTCTCTTGTCGGATTTACACAATTAAACAAAATTCAATTTTAACATTCATGCAACAATAACTTTCACGAATAAAATACGATACAAACGGGGTGTTGTCTCTCCAAATAGACAAACCCTGGTTTTACGAACGTACATAGGTCTAGGTTTGGTTCTCCATAATATTTCCATGGTCACATGGATAATTTTCCTGTGCATCTCAATTACACATTAGTAATTTCAAATATCCTCACATAACATTTAAACACATGAATAAGAATATACGTCAAACACTCTGCATACCATATACATTTAAACAAATCAATACATCTTACGTCCAATTAAATCCACATATGCAGTTATCATAATCCTCATAATTTTATTCATTCATAAGATACGCATCAGATTTCCAACATCATAATAAAGTTCTGCAAATCCAGATATAGTTGACATACGTTAGTTCAAGATTATCCAATCAGTGGATCTTTTAGGATTTCAAATTCATAACGCATCAAAATGTACACCACAAGGTGAAATAACTATATAATTTGTTTCGATTACTTTTCTCACCAATCTATCTATCTAACATAGCCCATTCTATTGAATTATATAGCATTTATTAATGGGGTCAAACATGTTCAACTAAGTTAATCAAGGCTTGGTTTGTGGAGGGCCTTACATCCTCCTCCCCTAGAGTTCGACTTACTCCTAGAAGTCGCATGAGTAGAATTACGAAGTAGGGACATAACATTTCCCACAATTTCAAAGTGTTATTCAAAATCTTATGTTGCCTACTAGAAGGTTGAAATACCAAAATCAACTTATTTTTGTAATTAACTTACTATCTGCACAAGGTGAAATTCTTAGTATTTTTATTACATTTCCCTTAAATCTTAGGTAGGTGTTTACAAGTTCTACTTTTTAACAACTTACATTAATGCGCTATCCAAATCATATCAATAACACACATCAACTCCCACTATCAAGGTTACACATGATAGTTTACTTATTGATTTGTAGGAGTCATACTTATTAAGGGTTCATGTAAAACATGTTTTATCCCACTGCAATTGTCATCCATGCCTGCCTCTAAGAGAATTGACATCACAGTTTACCAAATCGAATCTACTTATTCTACATCAAGGCACCTCATTAGGCTATTAATAAAATATTTGCTAAACCATCCTAGGTGCATAACTTCTTCCAACTTACTTAGGTAACAAGGCATAACAAACTTTAGGTTCTTCAAATCCACCCCTATATAGGGTAGTTTTCTACTACTAGGGATTAAAATGTTTTTATATTTCTAGGCTCCAAGGTTTAAGTTTCATAGGGTACATTATTCGCAATTTCCAAACATTAAGGTACATAACAATCCCATTCCAAGAGAGTGATGGAAATTATTAATACTTATTTTAGACATCATCCACGCAAATCATCTCCATTCACATACCAAATTTACCAGTCGACAATCCTCATTTTTGCAATTCATTAGGTCTAGGTCACACTATTGTTATACATCTTTCTCTTCCATATTACTCGCAATTAATTTTACTTAGGAGGATATTTCTTCCTTTATCCTAATTTGATAAAATATATTCTTTGTTAATTCTTTGTGCCTAATTTCACTCCTTGCGGTATTCTCCCTTGACACACTATCAGTGGTTCAACGAACATGATAGCCATTACACAAATCACATCACTAGGGCTAGCTATATCAACCATCAAAATGACCACTTGACACTTTAAAGGTCAAAATAAACAAATTACTTTTACCAAGTCCCTTCAAAAGAAGAAAAATGCCAGCAATGGAAAAATATTAAAACTACAAGCATGGCAAGTGCCATAGTTCCAATAAAAAGAAACATAAATTTAGTGGTCCTCTCTTCATAAAAAAAAAATTAAAAAAATAAAAGAAAGTACTAGCCCCTAGGTCACAATATACTTTTCAAAGAAAGTCAAAAATAATGTCGAATCAAACTCGAAACAAGATGACCATTCTAGCCATGCTATAGGGAGTAACCACAACACATCACCCAAGATCATGTGTCCTAAGTGTGTTGGGAAGTGATTATTAGACTCTTAAGGTTCTTAGATTCTTTATAATCCTTTATTGATTTATGAAATAATTTCTTATACCCAAGAGATCCCAATCATTTTTTTTATAGCTCATGTTCCATTTTAACCTTCACATGCTTACTATTACCAGCAACACTTTCCGATATAATCCGCTATCTATTTAGGGTTATTAACATCCATAATAATGTCTAACAGGTGATTGCACTAACTCTACCATTCTCCATCCATTCCTCTTGGACTTCCATTACTTATCTTAATATGCTAAACCTTGATTCAATGTTACGTGGTAGCTCGAGTATCGACACTTCCATGTCTTACACACACAGTTGATAATTCAGTACAAAATTGACACTTGTTTACTTAGAACCACTTAAGATTTGTAAAATGTAAACACATAATTTTACTAGGGACATCATTTGTTTTCTTAGCACCTTATGCTAGCTCCTTATATTTTCACCTCTAACATTCACTTGCCTTCATTAGGTAGGAGCTTGTTGTCAACTTGCTAACACATTTGGGGTGGAATTATTGTTAAGTAAGATCGATAACGGTTAACACCAATTCCTACCCACACATTTCATGACCTATTTCAAACAACTAGGAGAGTGGACTAATTCTCTCCTACTTCATTTATGCAACTATGAAATCAAGGGGGTGTGCACTCAAAAAGTAACCAACACCCATCCTTTTAATAAAAATTTAGTAAAAGGGAAGTTATCTCATTCCATATTACTTATTTATATTTACTTACTAGCCCATTTCCGGCATATCACAACCTTCGATTTCCTTCAATCCACAAAAAACCACCTTATCATCATAATATCTTGTTACCTAATTATGGTATAACTTAAGAGTGGTCCAATAATTACCAATGTCTTAAGACTCCCATAACTTTCCAAGTTCTCCCTTGGCTAACCACAAAATTCGGCTCCTTATAAATGTTCTCATAAAATATTTTACACTGCCAACTAATTCTCATTAAAACCTTGGTATTATATTATTGTTATACTATATTTCCATAATCCATTTCCATCCGCATGTTGCTTCATCCATACTTAATATTTTTCGCATACTTTTACATTTGAGTGCCATAATTTGCAAAACTTCTTCGATTGTGCCTAGTAGTTAAATTGTGTTACATATTGTCTTGTACCTAGCGACTAACCATGATTGGGTTGCACTTTTCTTCTTAGTTTTCTAAACGAATATTAGTTACTCATTCCTAGATTATAAGATCTTAATTCTTTTACACTCCTTGCACTTCAATGGGGACTTTTGTATGATTCCCAAATCAACTCTACTCTCTCTTCCATGATTTACTTTCTCCAAGATTATCTTTTCATAAAGGAACTAGTTGAGGTTTTACTTTCTTGTTTCCCCATTTATATAACCATGGATGAGCTTAGGGTTTATTGTAAATACGTGTTTTTACTCAAGAAGTTCATGCCTCCTTTCTCCATATTTTACTCACCTATAGTATCACTAGGGTTTTCTGATCAAGGGGATTGCCATTCATCAGTTTAGTTTTTACTTTCAGGGTTATCCAACTCTAGCTTCACTGTATTGCTACAAACATGGTCTAACAAATTCTCTTAATAAGAAATCTAGCATAACCACATTTATTAAGGTACCTAGTCATTAGGATAGGTTGATGCTTCTATCTGAGATTTGCAAGAGTTCCTTTTAACTCATCTTCCTTTATGTCTCCAATGGTGGCCTTGATCTTTTTAACCATCATAATTTCACATAGCTTAAAAAATTAACTTGAACTGTCTCGATCTTATTTATCTTGTTTACTGCCTTTATCTTAGGTCTAACTATCTTGCTTGACTTGCCATTGTCATGAACATATCTCGATGGATGGCATTCTTTTAGTTACCATTAGATGTATTTTATCGTAGAATTAACTCCTCATACTTGATTTGATTAGGGTAATTATTGTGTTTAGGTTCCAATTGAATGGTACCCCATAAGTACTAAAGAGTTAACTTTCGTGATTATACACCAAAAATACTTCATACAAATAAATAATTGAAAATTTCGTAGCCTTTGGGGTTTAATTTAAGCCATAAATATTATGACTAATAAGTTCAAATTTCAAGGCTTTTAGTGACCCTTGGAACCCCTTGAATTGATATATGTTGATCTGTTGATTTAAAAGAATTTTTCACTTATGTTTCTCTTTGTTATTTCACAAGTTTCCACCTAGGTGTTATACTTCAAGCCATAGTTTGGTTTCAACTAAGTTATGAATGTAGCCCATGTTCACCAGTGTTTGAACCTAGGACTCTGATACCAAAATATCATGCCCAAACTTTTGGGCACGAACGGGATAAATTTCTTTTTTTTTTTTTTTAATTTTGCACTTAAAACATTTAAGTTTTGCAATATGAAAAGCTCTAACATATTTTTCCTTAACTACATTTAGAGTTAACTCTAATCACTAACTTAAGTAAGCGAAAATTTAATTTAATTAAATGCGGAATATTAATTCTTCAAAGAAATTATTATTGTCTCAATGGTTTCCCACAGTGGTGGCCTCCATATCATCCACTGTGTGGAACCACAGTGGCGGCCCGAGTCATCGCCGGCCCACTATGCTAACACATAGTGGGTTCGGCCTTCGATATGTAGTACCCTTACTCGTTTGAACTGATATTTTGTTCTTGTTATTCTCAGTGGATACATTATCATTTGTTATTTAGAATTATATAACATTGTTCCATGTTTTATTTGATTATGAGACATATGATTTATTTGTAGTATTTATGTACTTACATTTTATGGCATTATATGGTTCATTGCTATGTACTGATGCTTTACTTCATCTATGCACTGTGTGTTGTGTATCTGCGAGTGTATGGGATGCATGGGGACGATTTTCCTTCACTCATCTCGGTGAGACAGGGAACATTGCGAATCTCCCTCATCGGTGTGTATGTTGAAATTTCTATATATGTATATATGCATGTGTGGTCGGTGATGCAGGATGTTGCAGGTACAAGTATCGGGTAGGTACGGGGTATCGTCTCCACCTGGCTACACAGGTCTGAGCGTGCCTTATATTTTCTGATGGAAGTGAAGGAGATAGTAGTTGACCCTATTTTTAGTCAGTTACACTCGAGTGAGTGCCTTCAGTTAGTCGTTCTGTCAATTGGTTTGGTCTTCATATTTTATTGTTTGATCTTTATAAAAGTCGCATGATGCTTGCTCAGTTTGCGTGTCCAATGTTCCCAATTTTTGTATGTCATTGGTAATTGTTACGTTTATTACGTCTATAAGAGTAAAGAGTAGTTTTGGTAATTGGAGGAAAAAGAATCAAGTGATCTAGTGACTTAATATTGTTTATAAAGGATGAGTTAATATCTTGGTATGAGTTGATATGAATTTTATCAACTTGTTAGCTTGATAGTTGCAATTCGATCATTTGAATTTATGTAAGGACATAATATACTCGGAAGGCAATAGTCACTTATAAGTAGTTATTGGAGTTAAGATAAGGTGATCGTATTATCAGTAGTTGATATCGCCCATCAGGTTATTGTGTTTTTGGATTATGCATGTATAAAGTTAGAATTATAGATATATTATATTTAATAAGCTTTTCGAACAAATTATATATATATATAGTTCGATTGTTCGAATATAAATCTATATGAAAAAAAAAAGGGGGGTCATTAGTTATAAGCATTTGAAAACAAAGTATATATTTATACATTTAAACGTAAAATTGCTAGGAAGATTAATGTTTAAATATTAAATGAAAGTTATTAATTAATTATTAAAGTATAATAATGAAATTATACTAAAGCAAATAAAATAGATTCGACTTTATAGGAGGTGGCGGGGGTTAAAGTCTATAGTTTGGTCAACGGTGGTCGATGGTAATATCGACCACCCCCCTTAATATAGGGAGGGGTCGGTATTACCACCGACTACCCTCCTCCTTCGTAAACCACGGTGTAATGGCAGGGAAACCGGTTTATTTAGTCGACCCTCCTGCCTTTCGATAAAGCATGCTCCACATAGCAAGTAGAAAACGAGGGCTATTCCACGTACTCCCTCTTCCCATTATCACTGTAGTTAGCGGGTAATGACACCTCTCACTGTTCAGAGTGATCATCTACCACTTCTCCACGTCCGAACTCTTCCACGAGCTGCAATCCATTTCATTCAACTGCAGATTGGCCGATTTTGGAGGAGAATAGACTGGCATGTAAGGTGAAGACTGGAACATAAACCTTAATTGACTCAAGACCTGGCAGATTAAACGCACAAGTCGCTGTTTGCAAACACATCAGTGATTGAAGTAATGAACCGATCTCTCCACCCAGCCAAGAATTGTTATAACCACAATCAAGGAGCGCAAAAGACTATAGTTAATTGGAGATGGACTCGTTACGTGGAGGAACAAGAAGAGTTGGAGGTAAAAGAGTTTTAGTTAATAACTATTACTAAGCCCCAGATTTAGGAGAAGTGATGGATGATTTTTAGTATAAATAGGGGTGGGAGTAGAGAGGAAAGGGAGAGAAGTCATTTGTGGCATCCAATGAAGGATGGTGGATTGTAGAAAGAAGAATAGAGTTAGAGAGGATAGTGTTTTTATAGTATCAAGAGAGTTGTTTAGAGAGGATAGTGTTTTGATAGTATCAAGAGAGTTGTTTGTTTGTTTTTTTTGATAGAGTTGGAAAGTATTGGTGAAAAGGATCACAAGCAAGGCGCATTTATCGACCAGAGGGCGTTAAGGTCTTGCATATTTATCAACACTTCAAATAGGTCAGGAATTTCTTAGTTTAGGATCATTAATATTTACAATCTCTGTTATATGTCATGTTATTGTCTTACTTATGAAATAGTTATGGTTATGTTTTATTTATTGTTAGGGATTGTTAAATAAAATCATATAATAGAAGTTGTGATTATGTTATGACTATAGAAGTGGAATAGTGTTTAAGTTCAAATTTCACACTTGTTATTATATGGAAGAAATGTATGGTTGCGTTCAAAACCTAGTTATTAAGATTTATTAGACGTTGCTCTAGGAGAGTCAGGGATGTAATAGTTTACTATTGATATGTTACAGAGATTGTGCGAGTCAAACAGATAGCTCACAAATCCGTAGCAGGTTATGCTCACTACTTAAAAGTCAGGAAAGATTCTTTGACACCTGTCAAGCCTGATGTGGAGGACAACCCAACTCCTGAAGAGAATCTAGCTCCTGAAGAGAGCAAAGAGATAGATAAAGGTCCTACTCAGAGTCCAACTAAAGAAGTTATTGTTGGAAAAGGGAAAGAACCTAAGCTAGAGTGCTCGCCAGAAAAGCCGATAGTTATAAGTTCTGACTCGTCGGAGGGGTATACCCCCTTAAGTGATAATGAGTCTGTAGGGTACTTTCCCCTGAGTGAAAGCAAATCTGAAGGATATACTCCTTTAGATCATGTAGAGTTTGACGAGTGCACTTATCCGTATTTTCTGAAAGAATGATGTAACACTCTAGTGTAAGAAAATAAAATCAAAATAAAAAATAAAAATAAAGACATTATTCTATGAAGAAATGTATTATGTCTTATTGTAAGACTTCCTTGATGAAATAAATATATCTATTTTAATCTTCATCTATTGTATAAATGGAAATTATTAAGGTGGCGTACCTATAGTAGTTAACAAGAGTAATTGAACTCTTAAACTTGTCAAAAATTTTGTGTTATACCAACCATATTGTTCTTCGTGTCTTGACAACGTATATTCATATTGCAAGTTAATTTTGTGATAGGTGTTGGTACGTAAGATTAGCTTGTTTTATATGGTGGTCGCAACTAAGTACATTAAGTCATGTTGTCAGTATGTCTTGTGTGCTATGTCTTGGCCAGTTATTTAGATGTATAACCTTAAGGAAATGAGCCACTATGAGTTGTTCATAATGGTCAACCTTAGGTTAGTAATTATATACCTTTCATTCGAGGTAGGTCAAGATTGGGAATGGCTGTCTATGTCACCATAGAGTTCTGTAGATAGAACTAACCCATAGTGTCCTAAGAGAGAGAGTGGCTTTCGAGCGGGGGCCGTGCCCAAAGTGGTGATAGGATAAACCATTGGAAGTTGGTTAAGAAAGTGAAGATCTAATAAATGACTAGGGAAGGGTAGAATAAAAGTTAAATAAAACAATGTGCCTCGCACATAGGTGAGTGCTAGTAGAGGACTCATAATGTAGCGAGAAGGCCTGGAATGGAAAACTTACCACCTTATCTTCATGAGAGGATTGGTAAGGTCCGCATGAGTCTTAGTTGGAATCGGAGGTTTGGGAGAGGTTACCAGGATAACCCAAGATGGGGGCCAGGACCTATGGAGGCTCTACCATGGTATCCACCATAAGACATGCGATGACACTTTCTCCTTAGAGTCACTAGTGTTTTGTGAGCTGGGTCACATGATTGTAAGTGGAGTCTTGTAGTCCTTTCATTCTTGTTTCATTTTGCTTGCTTGAGGGTTATCTACTATCTCCAGCACGGTGGGGTGGTTCGCTTTCGGAATCACATGGTCAGGTGGTAGTGTCACTTCCCATCAGATGTTCTGGTACATATCTTCAGGTGAGGAAGGACTTCGCTGATGTTCTTGGATTGTGATTCATGTACCGACTCTTGTTCCTATCCATTATTCAGTTGAAAACTAGAGATTTTGAAAAGAAACTTTATGTAACTTTCATTTTGTAACATTTTAGCTCATGATGTAATTTCTTTTTTGAAAACATGTATTTTCAAATATTGAAAGCAAAGAAATATTGTAATGTATGCTACTTCAATTACTTAATTCTGTTGTATATAATATATGATTGCTTGAAGTATTTTAGATTCTTTCATTATGGAAATTTTATCTTAAATATTTAATTTACGAAGTAATATTCGTTGGTAACCCTTAGGAAATTCAGGTGTTAGACTTCCGCTATGTTATTAGGTGTGCTAAGGTTTAAATTCATGCACTTAATTTTAAAAAAATAAAATTATTTCACCCTTAGTTGCATAGATTATGATGTTTTCCTTTAGGGTTCCTGACGGGGCATTACATTTGGTATCAGAGCCAAGTTTCAACACTAGGTACTTTGGGTTTGTAGTGTGCCTATTCAACTTGATTTTTATTTAGGTCTTAACATTTGTGTTTTTCCTTGTTTATCCTTGTCATAAATCTGAATCTTTTCTCTTTTGTAGTACTCGGTCATGGCTAGGAGAGCTAGGGGAGGTGGCCGTATGGGTGGTCGCAATAGAGGTAGAGGTAGAGGAAGAGGTGGAGAACGAGGCCGTGGTTCTGATCATCATAGTCCTTCACCACCACCTACTCATGTTAGTGCTGAGCCAGAATAGTCAGTTCATCAGGACTTACCTCGTGCAGAAGAACAGGTTCCCGAAAGGGAAGAGCTGAGACAAATGTTTCAGGAGGTCCTTGCTAGGTTAGGCCCTAGGCCTGAGGTTGTTTAGCCAATGCCAGAAGAGAGAGAGAGGGAAAGATCACCTAGAAGGAGAGGGATTGCAAACAATGAAGATCCAGTTTCTTTGGGTCACATAAAGGACTTGATGAGATCCAACCCTCCTTTCTTTAATGGTATGGGTACCGGTCTAGAGGCAGAGACTTGGCTTATCGGTCTGGATAGGTGTTTTGCTATGTTCCAATATAGTATCAACACCAAGGCAAGATGTGCTATTATGGGTCTCGAAAACTTTGCATCAATCTGGTGGAGACTAGAGGAGGAAATGATTGGTGTGTGAATTAACACTGTGACATGGGAGTTGTTTCTGGAGAGATTCAGGTCACGGTTTCTCTCACCCCAGTGGAAATAGACTTGGGCAGATGAGTTCCATGCACTGTGACAGTATGGTATGATAGTAGACCAGTATGAGCACATATTCTATGAGCTCAAGCAGTATGCTGGAATTGGTAATAATGAGGCTATGCTTGTACAACATTTCTTGAGGGGCTTGAATGATCGCATTAGTGGAGGTGTTAGGGTGTTTGAGCCAACTTCAGTGGAGACAGCTGTGGCAAAGGCCCGATTGGTAGAGCTAAACCTTAGCCGTGCTCTTGGTGGGCAAATAGGTGTGCAGATAGGGAGTGCTCCTTCCAGTGGAAATAGAGCTCGTGGTAATCAGTTTCAGTCAGCTGCACCATTTAGAACTCCTCAGGCACCTGCTAAGGGTGGACCACAGCAATAGCAACCGTCAAAACCAAAACAGTTCCAGAGCCAGAAGGGTGGCAATGCTCAATTTAAGAAAAATAGAAATTGGTAGAGAGGTAGACAGGGCCCTACAAGAGAATCCTCGCAAAGTGCATCTCATGCTCCTAGCCAGGGAAATTATCAGCAATCTAGTGGTCTGACAAGTAATAGAGGAGCTTGCTTCTCTTGTGGGCAGTATGGTCATAGAGCTGCGCAGTGTCCTCAGTGTTTCCACAACATAGGTAGTCAACGACCGGCAGCATCAGAGCCTACAGTGGGAGATGCAAGCAGATATCATAGAGTGTTCGCAGCGGTGGATAACCGCCAAGCTAATCATCAAGGTATAGTTATAGAAGCAGCAGGTATGTTGCGTGGTATCCCTATCTCTGTACTTTTTGATTCCGGAGCTTCAGATTCTTTCATTTCTTCATCTATTGTGGAGTGGTGTGGACTCACGTCTGCTAAGGAGATGAATAGGTGGCAAGTAGAGTTGGCTACAGGTGTCCGTGTTTCTGTAGATGCCTTTATTCCCAGTTGTGAGTTGAATCTAGGAACCATAGTTACTTCAGTTTACCTTCGAGTCATTCCTTTGGGTTCTTATGGAGTTGTGTTGGGAATGGATTGGCTATCTTCTCATAATGCTCACGTAGATTGTCGCAAGAAGACAGTGGAGTGTTTAGATGACCTTGGCAAGGAAGTGAAAATTGTTGGAGTTCAGAGACCAATATCCTTATGTATGATCTCTGCTATGCAACTTAAGCGGTGCATGCATAGAGGGTGTCAGCTTTTTGCAGTTACTCTTGAGGACATGGATGAGTCAAAGAGTCGAGAAATCGCTCTTGATAGTCACCCTATTCTTCAAGAGTATGCTGATGTATTTCCATTAGATATTCCTGGTATGCCTCCAAAGAGAGACATAGACTTTCACATTGATTTGGTTCCTAGTGTAGAACCTATTTCGAGAGCTCCATATCGGATGACAACTCAGGAGTTCAGTGAATTGAAGTTACAACTAGAAGAATTGTTAGCCAAGGGATTTATTCATCCTAGTGTTTCTCCTTGGGGTGCGCCTGTTATCTTTGTTAAGAAAAAGGATGGTTATCTTCGGTTATGCATTGATTACCAACAGCTGAATAAGGTAACCATCCGGAATTGATATCCTTTGCCTCGTATTGATGATCTTTTTGATCAGGTAAAGGGAGCCAAGATATTCTCTAAGATTGACCTAAAATCTGGATATCACCAATTGCGTATCCAGGATACAGATATTCATAAGACAACGTTTCGCACTTGTTATGGTCACTATGAGTTCACAGTAGTACCATTTGGGTTGACGAATGCGCCTTCAGTTTTCATGAGCCTCATGAATGGGGTTTTTCGCACCTACCTTGATCATTTTGTCCTTGTGTTCTTAGATGACATATTAATTTATTCTAGAACTATGGAAGAACATGAAGGTCACTTACGACAGGTAATGCAGTGCTTGAAGGAAAACCAACTTTATGCTAATTTGGCAAAGTGTGATTTTTTTCAATCAGAGGTAAACTATCTTGGTCATATAGTTTCAAGGGAAGGTGTATCCGTGGATCCTTCAAAGATCCAAGCCATTGTTGATTGGCTAGTGCCAACCAACGTTTCTGAAGTCCGGAGTTTTATGGGTTTGGCTGGATACTACCGTCGATTTGTTCAAGGCTTTTACCAGATAGGTCACTCGATCACTTCTCTACAGTGGAAGGGGAAGAAGTTTGTTTGGTCAGAACAATGTGAGTCAGCTTTTCCTACCTTGAAGGAACTCCTTGTCAGTGCTCCGATTTTGGCAGTTCCTGATCCATCTAGAGATTTTATAGTATGCACAGATGCCTCTTTGGAAGGTATAAGTGCAGTGCTTATGCAAGATGGATGAGTGGTTGCTTATGAGTCTCACAAACTCAAGAACCACGAGTTGAACTATCAAGTTCACGATTTGGAGTTGGCAGCTGTAGTTCATGCTTTGGTTAGATGGCGTCATTTTCTGTTAGGGCGTCATTTTGAATTGCATAGTGATCACCGTAGTCTACAGTATATTTTCACACAACCAAATTTGAATGCTCGACAACAGAGATGGATGGAATTTCTCTGCGAGTATGATTTTGATGTTCGATACATTCAAAGGAAAGAGAATGTGGTGGTAGATGCTTTGAGTCGTAGGCGGCATGAAGTTTCGGTATTGACCCTTGGAGTTGACTTGAGAGAGAGGATTCTTAGAGTTCTCCCTTAGGATACTTGGTATCAAGATGTTAGAACCATGATAGAGTCCAGAAGGCCTTTAGAGGGAAGATATTCTAGATATAATCTTGAGGCAGATGGACTTCTTCATCACCATGGGCAGATCTATGTACCTTCTTTCGACGGTCTTCACATCTTGATCATGACTGAGGCCCATCATGCACCTTATTCGGCACATCCAGGTGTCAAGAAGATGCACGTAGATCTTAGACAAATTTATCATTGGGAAGGTATGAAATGTGACATTACTGATTTTGTGTCAAAGTGTTTAGAATGTCAGCGGGTGAAGGCAGAGCATCAGCACCCAGCAGGGCTTCTTCAACCTAATTTGATACCGGATTGGAAATGGGATATCATTTCCATGGATTTCATTATTGGGTTGCCTGTCTCTTCGCGTCGGCATGATGCCATCATGGTCATAGTTGATAGGTTGACTAAGATTGCTCATTTTGTTCCTATTCAAGCTTCCTATACAGCAGCGGTGGTGGCATGAGTCTTCTTGGAAGAAGTAGTGAAACTGCATGGGGTTCCGAGGTGGATCATCTCTGATAGAGATCCTGTCTTTACTTCAACTTTGTGGACCTCACTTCAGCATGCTTTGGGAACTCAGTTGAACTTTAGTTCAGCCTATCACCTAGAGATGGATGGTCAGACAAAGAGAGTGAATCAGGTTTTGGAGGACATGCTTCACATGTATGTTATGGACCAACAGTCGCGTTGGGAGGATTATATCTACCTTGTAGAGTTTGCATATAACAATGGATATCATAGCTCCATAGGTATGTCCCCCTTTCAGTCATTATATGGTCGTCCTTGCCATACTCCTTTGAGTTGGGATCGGTTAGAGGATAGGGTGCTTATAGGTCCGGATATTCTTCGGGAGATGGAGCAACAGGTGGGGCGAATTCGAGAGCATTTGGTAGCTGCACAGGATAGGCAGAAGAAGTATGCAGATGCTCATAGGATAGATCATCAATTTTCTGTTGGCGACCGTGTGTTTCTAAGAGTGCGTCCACGGAAGAGTCCGATCCGTTATGGGAAGGGTTCTAAGTTGGCACCTCGGTTTGTAGGCCCTTTTGAGATTCTTGAGAGGATAGGTCCTATTGCTTACCGCCTTGCCTTGCCACCGAGTCTATCTCACATCCACGATGTCTTTCATGTTTTAATTCTTCAACCTTATCACCCTGATGTGACACATGTTCTTGATTGGAACTCTTTGCAGGTTGAGGACGGGCAGCTTTCCATGGAACCCATGCGCATTCTTCAGCATCGGGATTTGACCCTCAAGGGTCACACCATCAACCAGGTAAGGGTCCTATGGGACCCAAATGATGAGACCTCGGCAACTTGGGAGGATGCAGTGAAGATGAGAGAGTTATATTCATATTTGTTTTAGGCTTCTAGGAGTAAGCCTAGTCTTGGGGGGGAGAATGTAGTACCCTTACTCATTTGAACTAATATTTTGTTCTTGTTATTCTCAGTGGATACATTATCATTTGTTATTTAGAATTATATAACATTGTTCCATGTTTTATCTGATTATGAGACATATGATTTATTTCTAGTATTTATGTACTTACTTTTTATGGCATTATATGGCTCATTGCTATGTACTGATGCTTTACTTCATCTATGCACTGTGTGTTGTGTATATGTGAGTGTATGGGATGCATGGGGATGATTTTCCTTCACTCATCTCAGTGAGACAGGGAACATTGCGTATCTCCTTCATCGGTGTGTATGTTGAAATTTCTATATATGTATATATGCATGTGTGGTCGGTGATGCAGGATGTTGCAGGTACAAGTACCGAGTAGGTACGGGGTATCGTCTCCACCTGGCTACACAGGTCTGAGCGTGCCATATATTTTCTGATGGAAGTGAAGGAGATAGTAGTTGACCCTATTTTTATTCAGTTACACTCAGGTGAGTGCCTTCAGTTAGTCATTCTGTCAATTGGTTTGGTCTTCATAATTTATTGTTTGATCTTTATAAAAGTCGCATGATGCTTGCTCAGTTTGAGTGGCCAGTGTTCCCAATTTTTGTATGTCATTGGTAATTGTTACGTTTATTACGTCTATAAGAGTAAAGAGTAGTTTTGGTAACTGGAGGAAAAAGAATCAAGTGATCTAGTGACTTAATATTGTTTATAAAGGACGAGTTAATATCTTGGTATGAGTTGATATGAATTTTATCAACTTGTTAGCTTGATAGTTGCAATTCGATCATTTGAATTTATCTAAGGACATAATATACTCGGAAGGCAATAGTCACTTATAAGTAGTTATTGGAGTTAAGATAAGGTGATCATATTATCAGTAGTTGATATCGCCCATCGGGTTATTGTGTTTTTGGATTATGCATGTATAAAGTTAGAATTATAGATATATTATATTTAATAAGCTTTTCGAACAAATTATATATATATATATATAATTTGATTGTTCGAATATAAATCTATATGAAAAAAAAAAGGGGGGTCATTAGTTATAAGCATTTGAAAACAAAGTATATATTTATACATTTAAACGTAAAATTGCTAGGAAGATTAATGTTTAAATATTAAATGAAAGTTATTAATTAATTATTAAAGTATAATAATGAAATTATACTAAAGCAAATAAAATAGATTCGACTTTATAGGAGGTGGTGGGGGTTAAAGTCTATAGTTTGGTCAACGGTGGTCGATGGTAATATCGACCACCCCCCTTAATATAGGGAGGGGTCAGTATTACCACCGACTACCCTCCTCCTTCGTAAACTACGGTGTAATGGCAGGGAAACCGGTTTATTTAGTCGACCCTCCTGCCTTTCGATAAAGCATGCTCCACATAGCAAGTAGAAAACGAGGGCTATTCCACGTACTCCCTCTTCCCATTATCACTGTAGTTAGCGGGTAATGACACCTCTCGCTGTTCAGAGCGATAATCTACCACTTCTCCACGTCCGAACTCTTCCACGAGCTACAATCCATTTCATTCAACTGCAGATTGGCCAATTTAGGAGGAGAATAGACTGGCACGTAAGGTGAAGACTGGAACATAAACCTTAGTTGACTCAAGACCTGGCAGATTAAACACACAAGTCACTGTTTGCAAACACATTAGTGATTGAAGTAATGAACCAATCTCTCCACCCAGCTGATAATTGTTATAACCACAATCAAGGAGCGTAAAAGACTATAGTTAACTGGAGATGGACTCCTTACATGGAGGAACAAGAAGAGTTGGAGGTAAAAGAGTTTTAGTTAATAACTATTACTAAGCCCCAGATTTAGGAGAAGCGATGGATGATTTTTAGTATAAATAGGGGTGGGAGTAGAGAGGAAAGGGAGAGAAGCCATTTGTGGCATCCAATGAAGGACGGTGGATTGTAGAAAGAAGAATAGAGTTAGAGAGGATAGTGTTTTTATAGTATCAAGAGAGTTGTTTAGAGAGGATAGTGTTTTGATAGTATCAAGAGAGTTGTTTTTTTTTTTTTTTTTGATAGAGTTGGAAAGTATTGGTGAAAAGGATCGCAAGCAAGGTGCATTTATCGGCGAGAGGGCATTAAGGTCTTGCATATTGATCAACACTTCAAATAGGTCAGGAATTTCTTAGTTTGCGATCATTAATATTTACAATCTCTGTTATATGTCATGTTATTGTCTTACTTATGAAATAGTTATGGTTATGTTTTATTTATTGTTAGGGATTGTTAAATAAAATCATATAATAGAAGTTGTGATTATGTTATGACTATAGAAGTGGAATAGTGTTTAAGTTCAAATTTCACACTTGTTATTATATGGAAGAAATGTATGGTTGCGCTCAAAACCTAGTTATTAAGATTTATTAGACGTTGCTCTAGGAGAGTCAGGGAAGTAATATTTTACTATTGATATGTTACAGAGATGGTGCGAGTCAAACAGACAGCTCCCAAATCCGTAGCAAGTTATGCTCACTACTTAAAAGTCAAGAAAGATTCTTTGACACCTATCAAGCTTGATGTGGAGGACAACCCAGCTCCTGAAGAGAACCCAGCTCCTGAAGAGAGAAAAGAGATAGATAAAGGTCCTACTCAGAGTCCAACTAAAGAAGTTACTATTGGAAAAGGGAAAGAACCTAAGCTAGAGTGCTCGCCAGAAAAGCCGATAGTTATAAGTTCTGACTCGTCGGAGGGGTATACCCCCTTAAGTGATAATGAGTATGTGGGGTACTTTCCCCTGAGTGAAAGCAAATCTGAAGGATATACTCCTTTAGATCATGTAGAGTCTGAAGAGTGCACTTCTCCGTATTTTCCGAAAGAATGATGTAACACTCTAGTGTAAAAAAATAAAATAAAAATAAAAAATAAAAATAAAGACATTATTCTATGAAGAAATGTATTATGTCTTATTGTAAGACTTCCTTGATGAAATGAATATATCTATTTTAATATTCATCTATTGCATAAATGGAAATTATTAAGGTGGCGTACCTATAGTAGTTAACAAGAGTAATTGAACTCTTAAACTTGTCAAAAATTCTGTGTTATACCAACCATATTGTTCTTCGTGTCTTGACAATGTATATTCGTATTGCAAGTTAATTTTGTGATAGTTGTTGGTACGTAAGATTAGCTTGTTTTATATGGTGGTCGCAACTAAGTACATTAAGTCATGTTGTCAGTATGTCTTGTGTGCTGTGTCTTGGCCAGTTATTTAGATGTATAACCTTATGGAAATGAGCCACTGTGAGTTGTTCGTAATGGTCAACCTTAGGTTAGTAATTATATACCTTTCATTTGAGGTAGGTCAAGATTGGGAATGGTTGTCTGTGTCACCATAGAGTTATGTAGATAGAACTAACCCGTAGTGTCCTAAGAGAGAGAGTGGCTTTCGAGCGGGGGTCGTGCCCAAAGTGGTGATAGGATAACCCATTGGAAGTTGGTTAAGAAAGTGAAGATCTAATAAATGACTAGGGAAGGGTAGAATACAAGTTAAATAAAACAATGTGCCTTGCACATAGGTGAGTGCTAGTACAGGACTCATAATGTAGCGAGAAGGCCTAGAATGGAAAACTTACCAGCTTGTATTCGTGAGAGGATTGGTAAGGTCTGCATGAGTCTTAGTTGCAATCGGAGGTTTGGGAGAGGTTACCAGGATAACTCAGGATGGGGGTCGGGACCTATGGAGGTTGTACCATGGTATCCACCGTAAGACATACGATGACACTTTCTCCTTAGAGTCACTAGTGTTTTGTGAGTTGGGTCACATGATTGTAAGTGGAGTCTTGTAGTCCTTTCGTTCTTGTTTCATTTTGCTTGCTTGAGGGTTACCTACTATCTCCAGTATGGTGGGGTGGTTCCCTTTCGGAATCACATGGTCGGGTGATAGTGTCACTTCCCATCAGATGTTCTGGTACGTATCTTCAGGTGAGAAAGGACTTCGCTGATGTTCTTGGATTGTGATTCATGTACCGACTCTTGTTCCTATCCATTATTCAGTTGAAAACTAGAGATTTTGAAAAGAAACTTTATGTAACTTTCATTTTGTAACATTTTAGCTCATGATGTAATTTCTTTTTTGAAAACATGTATTTTTGAATATGTAAAGCAAAGAAATATTGTAATGTATGCTACTTCAATTACTTAATTCTGTTGTATATAGTATATGATTGCTTGAAGTATTTTAGATTCTTTCATTATGGAAATTTTATCTTAAATATTTAATTTACGAAGTAATATTCGTTGGTAACCCTTAGGAAATTTAGGTGTTAGACTTCCGCTATCTTATTAGGTGTGCTAAGGTTTAAATTCATGCACTTAATTTAAAATAAATAAATTATTTCACCCTTAGTTGCATAGATTATGATGTTTTCCTTTAGGGTTCCTGACGGGGCATTACAGGGGAGGGGTGAATCAATACTTCAAAACATTTCTTCAACAATATCTTTACTATTATGCATAAACCGAATAGTGCAGTAACAAAATATAAAACTAAAACTAATAGATAATAATCATACATGATTCACTCCATAACACATATATTTTGGTTATGCAGAAACTCTTGGTTAGAGAGAAAAACTGCGATGGGGATGGCACCCACAACTTCACTACTACAATAATAAAGAGTGCTCAATTAGAGCTACATGTTTAGCTATTTCTGATAGCTTACCCTATTAGGAGTAACAAGATCTATTAGATCTACCTTGCTAAAGGATTTTACAACACTAAACCTAAATGTTGCACCTGGTTAGAGGCTTTACAATTTATAGACTTGATTAGAGTCTTGTACCCTGTTAAAGGTTTCTCTTTCAACTTCACAATATTACAATAAAATCATTACAAATATCTGCAACTTTACATCTGGAATGTTATAGCAGATTCTATGTGCTCAGAATAGATTACCTTGCTTATAGCATACCTCGGTAACCCATATAGTAACTCGATAAACCCTTATGTTTACTCTGTTCTTCAACTGTTCTCTAAAAACCTTCACGGTGACCTTTGTGTCTATGTAATAGTCTTCTTACACTCATTTACACACCTTTAACTCTTAACTCATGTTGTATAAATAGATCTCTTATGACGGTGATCCAATTCATTGCTTCGATCTTACAAACATGATTTATTGAATGAGTAACCATGCAAAATATTTCATTGGTTAGATAACCTCAAAATCATACACAATCTTTAAGTGCAATTTCCAATGTGATAACAGTTAGATGTGCCTCGATCTTGTAACACGTTTTCATGTGCATGTCTAGGTTGAATGAATCTGGTAACACATTTCACTTGGTGTAAATCAACTTGGTGTGTCATCTTTGATGCTTGGTAAACATGTAAAGATACTCGGTAGACAGCTCGGTGTATACTATGTTCTATGACTGCTTTCTTCTATAACCGACTAGACTATACATACTGACTTAATATTTCTGTAATAGATAACTGACTAGAGTATATAGTATAACTTTAACATAAAACTAATGGAAATCTGATTAGTAGTAACATAGCATAATACAATAGCTATAGCTTTTTGTACCTCTTCTATCATTTTGGCAGTGAGCTCTTTGTCTTTCATCTTGCTCAAATACTCTGATGCATCTACTCCAGATGTCTCTATCTTTGTTAGGAGTTCATCTAGTTGAATGTGGATGGCTGCATCTGTTGATACTATAGCTTCAGGTAGCATATCTATTAGGAGTGCTTTTATCTTCTGAAGTACTTTATTTTTCTTTTGAATGGTCCTTTGCTTCTCTTGTTCAGCCTTTTCTTTGCACAGTTCACCGAAATCAATGAGTTCTTGCCCCTTTAATTTTGCTATGTCTACATTGGGAAACACTATTGGTTTTGACAAATCAACTTTAAAACTATGCTTCTTCACTTTATTTTATTTACCTTTCACCAATGGAACTAAGACAATTGCTTGTGAGGCTTGATTAACCTCGGTAGGTTGCTCGGTAGAGGCAACACTTTGATTGGTTCCTTTAGCCTCTGTAGAGTCCTTCGATGTCTCGATACTTGGTGTCTTAGTTGCAACATTCTCAGTGCCAGAAGGTGTTTGAGATGTCTACTCTTGAGTAGTACCTTCTCCTGTTGCAGATTTGTGACCTTCAGTGCCTTGATTTGTATCCTGAGGAGTTTCAGTTGGGACAGGTTGCTTGACCGGTGGATAAGGCTGAACTTGTTCCAAGACTGATTCACTAGATACAAGTTTTGCATATGTAGTGCCTTCTATCATTTCCTAGTCTGGGGCCTTTGAATCCATGACATCTTCATCTATTTGAATGGTGTCAGCAGGGTCTTGTTCGGTAGCATCAGGACCTTGCTCGGTGACATCAAGATCGTGCTCGGTGACATCAACGATTTCAAATGTAGCTTGCTCATCGGCATCCTTGATTTTAAAGATTTCCTGCCACTTTGCTTTTGTCTCATTTTTTACGTCAATATATATGATGCAGGAGCATCCAAGAGACCACATGAGACCAAGAAGATTAAAAGCATGAATGAAGACCCCAAAGCATCCTTGAAAGTGAATTGGAATGTTTTGAAGCCAATAATGGCCATTTGTAATGACCAATATGATTTTAAAGAAAAAAATCCTAAAGGTCCTGATAAAGGCCTTAGGACCAAAAATGCTATGTAAATGGGCAAATGATGCCTAGGAGTCTAGATAGATTGAATAGGGTTCTAATATGCTTTAATGGTCATATCATGTCAAAATAATTTGATTAGGATAGGTTTTAGTTGATGAAATGCTTTAGAAATAAAGTTAGAAATTCAAATTTTGAATTTTAATGGCTAGTTACAGTTTTGGAGGGAAAGTGGTTTATGAGTTGTTTTGTCACTCTAATCACTCAAACTAATTGGATTTCAGTTTGGGAAGTTAGAGGAAGGATTTATAAAGCTTTGTAATGCCATTTTGGCTGGGTTGGATGTACTGTACGGACATAGTACGGACAGAACAGTAAAATCAATAAAAATTAGTCTTTTCTTGCTTTTCCTTTGATTTTATTGATGGTTTATTGATTGGGAAGTGTTGTATGTTCATGGTGGAGGCTAAAGGAATTTAGGAATCAGTATTAAACATTGTTTTGAATGATTTTATAGAAGGTTTTGATCAGATATTATCATTTTGTGTTGGCTGTCCTAAATTTTCTGAGTGTTTCCTTGGCATTGAAGGCCCAAAATGCAATTTGGAGCCCTTCTATGGATGTAAGAATCTGATTCTCATAGGAGAGGCTCTGCCTAACATGTATAATACATTTCTAACCCTTATAACATGCTGGAGATGTGAAGTTGCAGGTGTACACCATGGGTTTTGACTGGGAAAATACATGGTTTTGATGCCATAGTTGTAGCAGCAGAAGATCTACCTTAAGGAGGTAGTATTTTTATGTGAAACAACGTTAGGGGATGGTAAATGCATGGTGAATATTGAAGGAGAAGTTCTGGAAGTGAGTTTTGGGGTTTGAACAAGAAGGCCCTAGTTTTTAAGCCATTTTAAGGAGAGTTTTGGTGTTTGGGTATTTAGGAGTGCAACCAAGACTTAAAACCTTGAAAATAATTGGATTGGGAGCCCAAATAAAGACTGTACAAAAGGGTTTAATCTGGTTGTAAGTTTGGAGGGTACTTCCTTCACAAAGTGGACCTAATTAGCCCTCTTGGGGAATGAGGACAACGGTTTTTTGAAGGCTTTGTTCCAAAACAGCCATAGGCAATATTTTGGGAGTTGATATAGGTTTATATTGTGCATCTAAATCAGTCATAACATTGGTCCATGTTTTGGGAAATGTGTGTGAAAAGAGCCAAAAACAGCCCAGCAGGCTACTAGGAAACTAGGCCTAGTGAAGGGCTAGATTTGGGTTTTGATATCAATTGAAGGTTTGATGGTTTGAAAACCTTTGGAACATGTTAAGTGAAGTTTTTTGAAGTGTGTGGAGGCAGGGGAAACACCTGATTAAGGTGAAGACAAGTTTTGAGCCTATTGAGGCATATTGAGCATTTGAAACACCATAGGAGTGTTGGGGTTTGGGTCCATATTCCACTTTAGTTTACAAGATTTCAACTATATCCTCTAGCCTATGTATCAAGTGGTATCAGAGCCTAGGAGAATCCTAGGTGGTTGGATTGAGAAGAATATTTTGATTTCTTGTGGATTGAATCCTTTGTAGAAGCCTTGGAGTTGATATTCCTCTAAGAAGCCTTCCAGAGTTGATTCTCTACATCAGGGAAACAAAGATGTCTGAAGAAGAAGAGTTGCCTCTGAGGATGAAAAATGTAGAGCTTGCAAAGTTGGTGAGAGAACAAATGACAAAAAATAGAAGGATGAAAGAAGAGATGGAAAGATTGAAGAACTTGGTAGATAAAGGAGGAGAGGAAGAGCATGAAGAAGAAGAAACACCAAGAGAAGAGAGGTTGGATCCTGAAGAAGCAAGGATGGCAAAGTTACTCAAAGTAGTCAAAAGTGGAGACTCAAAGACAAGAACTGATCTACCTATGTATGAAGGTAAGATGGATGATGAAATTTTGCTTGATTGGTTTAGTGCTCTTGAAAATTACTTTGATTGTGAAGATGTAGAAGATAAGTTCAAGGTTAAGATTGCTAAGTCTAGGTTGAAGGGCCATGCATTGTTGTGGTGGGATAACTTGCAGGCAGATAGAGGAAAGAAAGGATTGCCTAAGATCACCTCATGGCCAAGGATGATGGACAAGATGAAGGACAAGTTCCTTCCAGATGATTATAAGGTGCAATTGTACAAAAAGATGCAAGGGCTGAAGCAAAAGGACATGGATGTCCAAAAGTATACTGAAGAATTTCACAAGTTAGACATAAGGGCAGCACATGATGAAGATGTGGAAGAAAAGGTCGCAAGGTATCTTGGACGTCTGAGATACAATATACAAGATGAGATGAGTATGGCTACACCAAGAACCTTAGAAGAATGTTACAAACTAGCCATGAAGGCCGAGGACAAGTTGAAGAGAAGACAAGAAAGGCAAAGTGGTAGAAAAGGCCAAACAAATAGAGGTAGAGGAGAAAGATTCCAAGAGAGTCAAGAACAAAAGGACAAGGGTAAGGAACAAGTTTCAGATCAGAAGAATGGACAAAGAGGAGGTGGCAGATTTGGGGCAGGAAGAAGCTTCCAAGGAAAGTGCTACAAGTGTGGGGAGGAAGGACATCCTTTCTACAAGTGTCCAGGGAGAGAGAACAATGCAAAGAGGACTGATAAAAGAGTGAATTTGGCACAAGGGGAAGACTACAAACAACAAGATGAGGAAGAAGGAACCTTAAGGGCATATCCTGAAGTTGGAGAGTGTCTCATGATGGGGAAAACACCTATGCAGCAGCAAGAGAAGCCCAAGGTATCAATCTTTAGAACCAATTGTAAAAGTCATGGTAAGGTTTGTAGAATGATCATAGATTCTGGTTCTTTTGATAATTTGGTATCTTATGAGATGGTAAACAAACTGAAATTAAAGAAGTTTTTACTTGATAAACCCTATAGAGCATCTTGGGTAAGCAATGAACAAAATATTGTCATTAGGGAGCAAGCTTATGTTGATTTTTCAATTGGAGGGTACAGTGATAGAGTTTTGTGTGATATTGTACCAATGACATGTTGCCATATAATTCTTGGAAGGCCATGGCAAGCCTCTAGGAAGACTCTTCATTATGGTCTTGAAAATGTGTATGTTGTGCATAAGGGTGGACAATCTTTCACTCTTACACCTCTCCCTAGCAATTTTGATGAAGAAGGAAGTATTATTGTGTTTGGTAAAAAGGAGTATGTTGTTTTTCCAGATCAGAAGAAGGATGAATCAGGTTTGAAACATAAGTCATCATTGTTGATGGTGAAATCTAAAAATATTGACAAGGTAACAAGTTTGCAGCAGCAAGTGAGTGAAGGAGTAGTTGTGGGCAAAGTTTGGTGTCCTATTGTGTCACCAAGGAAGGTTGCTGTAGATATGTCCATGAAGGGCAATGTTAAGGGTCTTTTAGATCCTCAAAGGCAGCAGATAGCACATCTAAGGCAGTCTCATGATGACTGTCCCAAACAACAAGCAAACAATGCAAAACCCATTGAAGTTGGTAACAAATTTTCTTTGTTTATATCTAATGATTTGATTGCAGGTTATAAGTGTTGGAAAGATGAGATTCAGACCAGTCAAGGGACAAGTTACAGACTCCCCTCAAGAAGAATGCATGGAAGGAAGACTAAGATGTTCCACTCTTGGGACAAGAGTTCTTTTGTTGGTGGGGTGTATGATGCAGGAGCATCCAAGAGACCACATGAGACCAAGAAGATTAAAAGCATGAATGAAGACCCCAAAGAATCCTTGAAAGTGAATTGGAATGTTTTGAAGCCAATAATGGCCATTTGTAATGACCAATATGATTTTAAAGTAAAAAATCCTAAAGGTCCTGATAAAGGCCTTAGGACCAAAAATGCTATGTAAATGGGCAAATGATGCCTAGGAGTCTAGATAGATTGAATAGGGTTCTAAGATGCTTTAATGGTCATATCATGTCAAAATAATTTGATTAGGATAGGTTTTAGTTGATGAAATGCTTTAGAAATAAAGTTAGAAATTCAAATTTTGAATTTTAATGGCTAGTTACAGTTTTGGAGGGAAAGTGGTTTATGAGTTGTTTTGTCACTCTAATCACTCAAAATAATTCGATTTCGGTTTGGGAAGTTAGAGGAAGGATTTATAAATCTTTGTAATGCCATTTTGGCTGGGTTGGATGTACTGTACGGACATAGTACGGACAGAACAGTAAAATCAATAAAAATTAGTCTTTTCTTGCTTTTCCTTTGATTTTATTGATGGTTTATTGATTGGGAAGTGTTGTATGTTCATGGTGGAGGCTAAAGGAATTTAGGAATCAGTATTAAACATTGTTTTGAATGATTTTATAGAAGGTTTTGATCAGATATTATCATTTTGTGTTGGCTGTCCTAAATTTTCTGAGTGTTTCCTTGGCATTGAAGGCCCAAAATGCAATTTGGAGCCCTTCTATGGATGTAAGAATCTGATTCTCATAGGAGAGGCTCTGCCTAACATGTATAATACATTTCTAACCCTTATAACATGCTGGAGATGTGAAGTTGCAGGTGTACACCATGGGTTTTGACTGGGAAAATACATGGTTTTGATGCCATAGTTGTAGCAGCAGAAGATCTACCTTAAGGAGGTAGTATTTTTATGTGAAACAGCGTTAGGGGATGGTAAATTCATGGTGAATATTGAAGGAGAAGTTCTGGAAGTGAGTTTTGGGGTTTGAACAAGAAGGCCCTAGTTTTTAAGCCATTTTAAGGAGAGTTTTGGTGTTTGGGTATTTAGGAGTGCAAACAAGACTTAAAACCTTGAAAATCCTTGGATTGGGAGCCCAACTAAATACTGTACAAAAGGGTTTAATCTGGTTGTAAGTTTGGAGGGTACTTCCTTCACAAAGTGGACCTAATTAGCCCTCTTGGGGAATGAGGACAGCGGTTTTTTGAAGGCTTTGTTCCAAAACAGCCATAGGCAATATTTTGGGAGTTGATAGAGGTTTATATTGTGCATCTAAATCAGTCATAACATTGGTCCATGTTTTGGGAAATGTGTGTGAAAAGAGCCAAAAACAGCCCAGCAGGCTACTAGGAAACTAGGCCTAGTGAAGGGCTAGATTTGGGTTTTGATATCAATTGAAGGTTTGATGGTTTGAAAACCTTTGGAACATGTTAAGTGAAGTTTTTTGAAGTGTGTGGAGGCAGGGGAAACACCTGATTAAGGTGAAGACAAGTTTTGAGCCTATTGAGGCATATTGAGCATTTGAAACACCATAGGAGTGTTGGGGTTTGGGTCCATATTCCACTTTAGTTTACAAGATTTCAACTATATCCTCTAGCCTCTGCATCAATATAGCCCATTCATCAGTTTTAAGGCTCTCTGTTTGACAAGAAACTTTGAATTGTAGGTTGTCAGATCTTCCTTTATTTCAGCTATTGACATATCAGGAAAGAGATGGACTAGACTTCTTTCCCTGATTTGTTTCTCTGAGTCCATTGCATACTTCCACCTATTATCAATATGCAGATATAGTTCATTTGGAAGTGACTTAGCTAGTTCCAATGAAGCTAACTGGAACTTTAGAAGTGTGCAGATGACAGCTTCTTCAATTTGTCTCTTTTCATCATTGTTCCTGGTTTCATACTTAACATATCTAAATCCTCCAAATCCTCCATATTCTTTTAGACTAGCACAAAATTTTTCAACACTATGTATATTTACCTTCTTGCTCTTGACAATCTGGAATTTGCTTGCATCCTCTGATTCAATATCACTAGACTCTTTTGCCAAAATGAGTCTCCGAGTAGATTTCTTGTATGGCTTTGTTACCTTGGGAATAGTAACACTCTTTGTCTTCTTACTCGGTGAAGCTGCAGATGCTCTAGTGTTAGGTCGCTTTACTGGAGGTGGAGTCGGTGAGACTTTTGATGTGTCCTAGTTCTTTCTCTTTAACACTTTACCCTTAGGCAATTCAGTACTTAGTGTTATAGCTGCCTCTTGGGCTTCAGATTCCTCTTCGGTAATGGCAATGGTGCCTTTGACAGGTGTAGAGGAAGAGTCTTCTCCGAATTTCTTAGACAATGCCTTAATCATCTTTGTTGCCTTTCTTGTAGCTTTGGGTACTACAATATTCATCTTTACCTTTTCCTTTACTTCCTCATAGGTACCATACCTCAGCTCGGTAGCATGTCTGGGCAATGTAATAAATGCATTAATTTTCTATTTTGTGATGTCAAAATCAATCTCGTAACCCATTGGTGACAAAGATTGAGTCCTCGGTTCCACAACATTCACATAACAGTAATCGGTGTCAACTTCAAAACATATATCATTTTTGTATTTCTCTACTAGCTGGGGTGGTATCCTATATCTGTTATGCATTTTCTCTTGAAATTTACTGAAGTAATCATCCATGATATCATTGAAATTATCTCCTAACTTTTTAATGAAGTCATTAATTTGATGGGTGATTGGTCGGTGTAGCTCCCAAACAACTTTACCGACTGATGGAAAGAATTTTTCAAAGTAGAAAAATATGCATACCAGTAGTGATCCAAACTTTAGAGTATTAGCTGAGTTGTTCTTCTTCGGCTTCCTGATGGTGTTCAAATTTTCAAATAGGTTCTTCAGCAATACCTCGAATAGGTCAATTTTCATTCCCTTTTTCACAATTTTATAAGCCAAGTCTACTGCGGCATAGGGAACACTATTTTCCCTTGCCGATTGGAAGAAACAGTAACCCATTACTCTAATGGAAATTTTTTGTTCTTCATTAGTGACATTATTTAGTTTCAATCCTCTGCAATCAGATTCCACTCCGGTTGAACTGATCAATTCCTTTTGTGATATCATCTTCTGGGCCTGGGCATGATCATAGATAGGGTAACCGGTAATTAGATGAATTATTTCTTTGGTAATCTTAAATGGTTGTTCTTCTAGCCACATAAAATCATCATGAACTCTGCTCAGAACAAACTTGACCCACTGGGGTTTGAACACACGAGGATAGGTTAGGGCTTTAGTTAATCCCTTGACTTTGATGTGCTCATACTTGTTGTTCAATATACCATCGGTACATAGCTCATCATAGGTGTCTCTGATTTCAACATGACTGAGTTCTTCAACACAACATTTGGTGAAGAATCTCACATCTTTGACTAGTAACACTCTGTCCGAGATGAGTGAAAAGGCAGTTTTGTCATCCAGTTCAGAAGCGACTTTGGGAGTCAAAGAGTATTTTAGTGAGGGCTTCTCTACATTCTTGACAACTATGGGGTCTTGGATCTTAGGCGCCATCTGAAGATTTCAGATAAAAAACTAACAAAGAGTCCTTAGGGTTTCAGGATTTTAAATGACAGATGCTTTATACTTAGCAGATAATGGCAACTAGATACACTCGGTAAACCAGCTTAACAATGTGTTGAGATTTGATGTAAATACCATGAATTTGCTTTGTAGGAGGTTTGATCACCTTTGAATCGCTTGCTCTGCTTTCTCAAAAACTTGGTAAGTGTAAATGACCATGAAAATGCTTTTAAGTACACAAAATACCTTATCGGGCTCCGTGTGGGTCAGGTCAAAAACATTAAATGCACTCGGTTCCTCTTTAACCGATTTACTCTCCTTTTTCCATTTTAACCGAGTAACCAAACTTCCTTCATTTATCGACTTGACAGACTTCCTATATCCACCAACTTGACAAGTTTCCTGTTAAGTGCTTCAAAAGACTTTGATAGAATTTCAAACTTACTAATACATCTTAACTATGTAGATTTTGAATTTAGTACATAATATAATAGGAACTGTTAAGATTTTAACCTTTAGAGAATGCAGTCCCTTCATACCTTTGTCGATTAATTTGGAATAGGAGCACCTAACTCAGTAGGTAAGGTGCTTTCTTCATTTGACACAATTTCCTTCTTTTTCCAAATCATCTTTAATTTTTCTTTTATTTCCTCAGTGTCTTTTCTAGGTTGATCTCTGCAATCTCCAGCTAAGTGTCCCACTTTGTGACAATGAAAACATGCCATACCAAGATTTCTCCATGATCTTCGGTTGTACATCCAAAACCTTATAAAATAGTTAGCACTAATATGTCCATATCTTCCACAACATTCACACCATATCCTTGTATTGTAATCCCATGGTACTGCAGAATACTGTCGGTAAGGATCTATGTGAGTTTGGTAACCTCTAGCATTTTCTCGGTGTGCATACCACATATAGTTCTTTTGCTTAAACCAACACTTCTTGGTACTATGTCCATATCTATTGCAGTTTTTACAAAACCCTTTGAATTTTGCCTTCTGATAATTATTAACAAACTTTTTCCTACATTGATTAGATGTGTGACCATATTTATTGCAATTGTAACAATAACCATTGGACTTAGTGACATTTGGTTGCTTACCTTTTCTGATTTGGCATATGTTGGCAGTGTGACCTTGATTTCCACCATAGTTACAAATAGGTTTCTTTCTTTTGATGTTATTCCTATTTCCAGCTTGCTTTGATGATTCTCCTCTCTCAGTAGAGTCTTTTCCTTTGTAATCGAGTCCTGCATCTTTGTTGGGTCTTCTTGCATTTAGTTGCTCATCCAACATCTTTGATGCTTCATAACTCTTCTTCAGTGTTTCTTTGGATTTCTTCTCTATTTCAAGTTCATCGGTTAAATTTGATACTTCAAGTTTCAATGCTTGATTCTCATCATTCTTCAGAATTGCTTCATGATGTGCATAGCCTAGTTGATCTGATAGGTTTTGTTGAATTCCAGTCAACCTTGTGATTTCATCATTCTTATCAGATACTAAGACTTCAAGTTGTTGTTTCTCCCTTTCTAGATCTCTTACTTTATCCTCAGCTGTTCTCAATGCATCTAGATTTTCAGTCATCTGTGTGCTGAAATGTTTATGTTCTCTTTTCATTTCTTTTAGTTGATCAGCCAATGCTTTCTTCTTTTCTTTCAATACTCCAATCATTTCTTCAGTCTCTTCAGATATATTGTTCTTAGATGATGTCTCAATTTGTTCCACTAACTCTTGAGAGTCCTCCAAATCATTAGATAATTTTCTTCTCACTTTCATAGATTTTTGCATTTGCCTTTGCATGTCTGCAATCACTTGATTAGCATGATCCAGCTCTTCTTGCAGATACACAATCCTCTGAGATTGTTTATAGCCTTCCATTGATAAGATCTTTCTCTTTAGGCAGTTAAACCCTTTTCCAAGATTCAAGCTCTGGTACCAATTGTTAGGCCCAATATGGAAAGCTAATGTACTGAGAGGGGAGGGGTGAATCAGTACTTCAAAATATTTCTTCAACAATATCTTTACTATTATGCATAAACCGAATAGTGCAGTAACATAATATAAAACTAAAACTAATAGATAACAATCATACATGATTCACTCTATAACACATATATTTTGGTTATGCAGAAACTCTTGGTTAGAGAGAAAAATTGCGGTGGGGATGGCACCCACAACTTCACTACTGCAATAATAAAGAGTGCTCAATTAGAGCTACATGTTTAGGTATTTCTGATAGCTTACCCTGTTAGGAGTAACAAGATATGTTAGATCTACCTTGCTAAAGGATTTTACAACACTTCACCTAAATGTTGCACTTGGTTAGAGGCTTTACAATTTATAGACTTGATTAGAGTCTTTTACCCTGTTAAAGGTTTCTCTTTCAACTTCACAATATTACAATAAAATCATTACAAATATCTGCAACTTTACATCTAGAATGTTATAGTAGATTCTATGTGCTTAGAATAGATTACCTTTCTTATAGTATACCTCGGTAACCCATATAGTAACTCGGTAAACCCTTCTGTTTACTTTGTTCTTTGACTGTTCTCTAAAAACCTTCTCGGTGACCTTTGTGTCTCTGTAACAGTCTTGTTACACTCATGCACACACCTTTAACTCTTAACTCATGCTGTATAAATAGATCTCTTATGATAGTGATCCAATTCATTGCTTCGATCTTACAAACACGATTTATTGAATGAATAACCATGCAAAATATTTCATTGGTTAGATAACCTCAAAATCATACACAATCTTTAAGTGCAATTTCCAATGTGATAACAGTTAGATGTGCCTTGATCTTGTAACACGTTGTCATGTGCATGTCCAGGTTAAATGAATCTGGTAACACGTTTCACTCAGTGTAAATCAACTCGGTGTGTCATCTTTGCTGCTTGGTAAACATGTAAAGATACTCAGTAGACAGCTCGGTGTATACTGCGTTCTGTGACTGCTTTCTTCTGTAACCGACTAGACTGTACATACTGATTGAATATTTCAGTAATAGATAACCAACTAGAGTATATAGTATAACTTTGACATAAAACTAATGGAAATCTGATAAGTAGTAACATATCATAATACAATAGAAATATTAAATACTCAACAAAGAATTAATTTCAAAACTTTAGGAACTAAATCTAGAAATATTCATTTCTTTTCTGCAGTGTAGCATAATACAATATTTCATCTCTTTAAAGTACATTTAAAATATGATATAACCTTCAATACAAATGGATCTCTCATTTCTATTAAATGAGGATCTTAAAACCATTTGATATATTTATTTTTCAACAAAATAGATACGACATAATTTCCTATTACATTGCTGCAACTTAAAAACATAGACTTTCCATTCTCAAATCTTTTATGTAACAAATAAAACTAGCAACCTCTACTTGTCCTCTTTCCTTTTTCGTCCAACAACCTGCAAATAAAACATAGGCTATGACCATGGTGTGCTCACCTCCTAGCCTAGGCTAACTAGTAGCCACCCCTGAGCTTGGAGAACCAAGCCCTAGACAGGATTACACACATGCAAACACAGTAAACAAGGGGAAAACAACCACAAACACATTCCCAACCCAAGACTACACTGCACCACACATTGTGATGTCTTTTCAAGGGTGGTAGTGAACCAAGTACCCTGCGGAGACTACAAGTATGGTAAAACATACAGCCACCTCATGGCAAACTAATTACATCATAAGTATAACAACCCCACATTCCTTATGCCCCCCAAGGCATTCATGTCTTATTCCCTCCTTATGACCCCCAATGCATAAACAAGCCATGCAGCAAGGATCACATAAAATCCCTTGTGATCACTCTCATAACGAGAGTCTCTCACTCAAGGGCTGTCACTTCTACCACCCACAAGACCATCCTCTCTCCCAAGAGTAGGAGGCCTTGATTACTCCCAAAGCACATAAAATGCCACACAAAAGTAAAGCATAAAACACAATAATTTTCCAAGGGAAAACATGCAATAAAACTAGAATTTTTACACAAGATATTCTTTCAATATAACATTCAATATGAAAACACCTTACAAGTAAAGTGAAACCAACCTTCAATTTCCCAAGGGTATGCTAGTTTTGTTGAGGATGAGCAGCCCAATTTCACAAGTATTTCCTTTCTACCCTTAGCCAAATCCTTAATTCAAAATCTATCTTTTTCCTTTTGAAATTCCTTATCTCCAAAAATGGAGAGTGGGTGATTACCCCCAAAATCTCTCATTCTTGCTTAAGAAGACCCTAGTGAGAGTTCTCACAAGTTTCTAAAATTGAAAAAGGAAAGGTAGGAGAAAATGGGAAAGGAATCTCACATCCAAAAGGAAATTTTACAACTTAGATGATCCTTCTAATTTCAATTTTCTCACAACTTAGAAAAGAAACTTTTTAGGGTGTCTAAATGGTCACATGAGAGTTGGTACATACCTAAAATTACTCCTAACCCTTAGGTATACCTTATGGGCTTTAGGAAACCCTATTAAACTAACCCTAGGTGTCTATTTAACCCTTTTTAAACCCATCTGAAGTTAATTTTCGGGTCAAACTTAAGTTGACCATCCCAAAGATTCTCTACCCAAGGCAATTATGGAACCACATTAAATTATTTGAAAAAGCTATGGTTAAACAACTCCCTCCAAGAGACAATTCAAAAATCAAGACATAAATCAACAGATGTTTCAAGTGACACAATAAAAATACTTATACAAAATTACACATGAAATTTTGTCTCTTTTCGGATTTACACAATTAAACAAAATTCAATTTTAACATTCATGCAACAATCACTTTCACGAATAAAATACGATACAAATGGGGTGTTGTCTCTCCAAATAGACAAACCCTGGTTTTACGAACGTACATAGGTCTAGGTTTGGTTCTCCATAATATTTCCATGGTCACATGGATAATTTTCTTGCGCATCTCAATTACACATTAGTAATTTCAAATATCCTCATATAACATTTAAACACATGAATAAGAATATACGTCAGACACTCTGCATACCATATACATTTAAACAAATCAATACGTCCTACATCCAAATAAATCCACATACGCAGTTATCATAATCCTCATAATTTTATTCATTCATAAGATATGCATCATATTTCCAACATCATAATAAAGTTCTGCAAATCCAGATATAACTGACATACGTTAGTTCAAGATTATCCAATCAGTGGATCTTTTAGGATTTCAAATTCATAATGCATCAAAATGTACACCACAAGGTGAAATAACTCTATAATTTGTTTCAATTACTTTTCTCACCAATCTATCCGTCTAACATAGCCCATTATATTGAATTATATAGCATTTATTAATGGGGTCAAACATGGTCAACTAAGTTAATCAAGGCCTGGTTTGGGGAGGGCCTTACAACTAGCATCTTACCTTTGTGAATTCATGTGAGCCGACAGATCTCAAGAACTTGCATGATGCTTTAACAAATTGCTTAAAAACTGAGAAACGTGGGTCTCTGACTCAACTTTATCCACCTGGCATCTTATCTCCCTTGAATTGACATGTCAACTTCTTATTTGCTAAGAGAATTATGTGGGATCCACTTCATCCTTGCCACCTGTATCTGTCAGGTCATTTCTCATCTCCTTGGGCCCACCTCTTTATCCTCAAATGTATACTCGATGAACACTTTAATTTTTCAGCCACATGTCACTTTCTTACTTGCCATCTCAGCCAGCTAGAATGCTCACTTGGAATGCCATTTCATTTCGCCATTTCGCAAAATCTATTTTCGAGCACCTTCACCCCACGAAACTACGCCAATCATTAGATCTCGAGGACCTGTGCATCTATTATGCCTTTTAGTAACCTCTTTTGCCTGGGCTAAAGAACCTTTCGCTATTTCACAGAGAATAAACTGTGAGCATCTCTCGGGGCGAAACAACGAGAGCCGTCAATTTCTTTTAAACTTGATCGCCTTTTAGCCATGGAAAAGTCTTCACTGTCGGGTCCTGCCAAACCTTTTCACCATTTCACGAAAGGTAACTTATTGGCTTATTTCTTTTGTGAAACAATGCAAGCCATTAGATTCAAAACAAGATGGAGTCTCATTAAGCTGGATCCTAGTGTACTCGGTCGGGTGCACTTATGCCTTTCGCTATTTCACAGAGGCTAACACACTAGCAACTCCACCCAACAAAACAACGAAAGCTATAGATCTATCTAAGAGTTGCACGACACTTACTGGGCTCGACAAACATTAGGAAAAGGCATAAGGCGTAAAGTTTTACAATTATTTAACAACTACCTAGGCAAGTAACAAGGGGGGCACACTTTACATGATCTAAAGACCCATTACTTAAGTGAATAAAGTAATGCAGAAAAAGAAGCTAGAGGGTTTTTTTTATCAGACATTTGAGTGATTAAAAACTAAACCCTCAACCCTTAAAGACCTAGAACAGATTCGAAGCAACCAAAAGCACACTTGACTCAAATTTTAAAAAAAAATAGCCAATTATGGGAAAACAAAACCCATTTCTTAAATAGTGATAACAGAGTCACCGATGATTCTGATGAAGATCTGATAGACAATGGATGGGTTTTTGTTGCTATAACAGAAGATCAACCAGCACCTATTTCTCAACCGGTAGAGCAAGCCCTGGTAGCTAAAGTTGAAGTTAAGGATGAATGGATCATTGATTCAGGATGTTCACATCACATGACTGGAGATAAAGGTAAATTCTTAAACTTTTGGGAATATTATGGAGGTCTAGAGAGATTTGGAGATGAAAAAGCTTGTTTGATCGAAGGTAAAGGTACAAAATCTCTTGATGGTAAGCATAATACTTACAATGTTTACTATGTGGAAGGATTAAAGCATAATCTTTTGAGTGTTGGTCAATTAGTTGAGAAAGGATTTCAGTTACAATTCAAGAATGGTAAATGCAAAATTATGAATAGAAGTGGCATGGAAATTGCAACCGGTAATCAAACTAGAGGTAACATCTTTCATTTGATTAATAGTGAAAAGACATGCTTGATTGCACATATTGATGAAAGTTGGCTATGGCATAAGAGACTCTGTCATATAAATTTTGATTGCATGGTAAAAATCAGTACTACTAAGGCAGTTAGAGATTTACCTAAGATTGTTAAACCTCACAATCTGGTATGTAAGGAATGTCAAATTGGAAAACAAGTTAGAGGTACATTTAAAAGTATTCCAGAAAAATCAAATAATGTTGTTGACTTAATTCATACTAGTTTATGTGGTCCAGCTAGAACTAAAAGTTTACAAGGTGATAGATATTTCATGCTAATCATTGATGACTATTTTAGAATGTGTTGGGTTACTTTTCTCAGAGAAAAATCAGAAGCACTTGGGAAGTTCAAACTGTTCAAAGCAAAGGTAGAGAATGAAACTGGTAAGAAAATCAAATGTCTGAGATTAGATCAAGGAGGAGAATTTACATCTAAGGAATTTAATGCATTCTGTGAAATGAATGGAATCAAAAGATAGCTATCAGCACCCCAGACACCACAACAGAATGGAGTTGTAGAAATGAAAAACAAAACTATCTTGGATGCATCTAGAAGTATGTTATCAGAGGCAAATCTACCACATGTATTGGAGAGAGGCAGTAAGCACATCAGTCTATAAATTCAACAAAGTTCACATAAAAGGAGAAACCGGTAAGACCCCTCATGAACTATGGTTTGGTATTACTCCTACTCTTAAACATTTCAGAATATTTGGAAGCAAATGCTATATTAGAAGGGATGAGTATATTGGTAAATTTGATCCTAGAAGTGATGAAGGAATATTTCTCGGTTATTCATCTAAGAGAAAGGCATATAGATGTTTTAACAAAAGATTATAGAAAATTGTTGAGAGTACAAATGTGAAGATTGATGAATGATTTAGAGGAACTTCAAGGTATACAGACTCTGAACCGGCAACAAATATTTTAACAAATGAACCTACATTGAACCCACTGGCACAGAATGAAGATCCAGTTACACTGGTATCTGTAGACGTCTAAAAATGGTCAACGCTTGCGGAGTCATACTTTAACATTGACACATTGCCTTATTTTAGGGTTTTTGCATCGCATTAACATTTCTTCTATGTCACACACTTGGTCTTTATCATTTGTGAGCATCGAGTCCTTCTTCTGCATTCTTCATTTATCTTGCTTTCGAATTTGGTCTTGTCAATAAAAATCTTCAGTCATGATTTTGGTCGATCTTATCCTGTCGCATCAATGTGCATGTTCATTTGTCATCATTTTGGACATTGTCAATCCTAATTAGGGTTTTTTCCTCTTTTCAATCTTATCATCTTGCGATCGATTTGTCAAAGATCGTTGTCATTTTCAATCTTGTCATCTTGCGATCGATTTGTCATCAATCATTGTCATTTTTTGTCATTTTGCGATCGATTTGACATCCATCGTCGTCCTTCTCAATCATGTCAATTTGGATCAATTAGTCATTGTTCCTCGTTAATTGGCGCATTTATCAATCAAATCATTTATCAAGTCAGAATCATGATCAAATTAATCTTACATCAAGACCTAATTGTTGTCCTTGCATTTCTAATTTATCTTCTAGGGTTTCATGATTTATTCATTTAACCTTGTTTGTCATTTTCTCTCCATTTTCCCTTTAGGTTAAATAATAATTTATTTATCCTAAGTCTTCTTGTCACAATTAAATGTTTATTTAATTGGTTAATTAATTCCTCCTATTTTTGTAAATTAATTAATGAATGAGAAATTATTAATTAATTTACCTAATTTGCATCAATTTCCTAATTTCCAAGTCATTATTTCCAACTTAATTTTCTAATTTCTCCAAAATTTCTAAATGTCTATTTCTATTTCAAAATCTTGTCATAAATTCTTGCATAGCAATTTGTCATAAATTGTCATAAATTGTCATAAATTGTCATGAATCCTTGCATAGCAATTTGTCATACACTTGTCTTAGTTTTGCTATTCCTGATTTTAATTTCCATTTGAATCACATTCATGCTAATCTTGTCTTTTCTCCAATTTGTCTATAAATTGGATGAATTTCTTCAATCAAAGCCCCTGATCCTTGGTCGAATCAATCACGCTTCTAGTATTCTTGCACTACTATCTTGTCTACTTGCTTTCATATCATGCTTATGCACTAGTAGGTGAGATCCACAAACAAATCTATTTGAAGGAGAAAGAAGGACAATGGAGCCACATGAAGGAGACATCTACATTTGGTTTGCAATGGTTTGCGTTTGAATAGATGTCTTGTTTTCATGTCTTTATTGAGTGTTTTTAGGATTGATCACTGCATTTTAGCTTTCGTGATTGAGCTAGTCCAATTTGTTATTGCTTTGATGATTCCACATTTCCTACCTACATTAATTGGTGAACCTGATGTGAACTAACCCCCTAATCATGCTTTTGAGTGCTTTTGAGTTTATTTGCAGGTGAAAAACCCAAGAAACAGGGTAATTCAGGGCTTTATGGGCACTTCTGCGCCTGTGTAGGAGCATTATGCGCTTGTGTCAAGCAATCTGCGCCTATGTCAAGGACTTCTACGCCTGTGTCAAAGGGATCTGCACCTATGTTACTGCATTCTGCACCTGTGTAAGACATTCTGCACCTGTGTAGGGCTAGAAACAGACGTAAAAAGCAGTGTTTCTTACTTGCAAATTGATTTGTTTTGCATTCTACTTCTGCTTTTTGGTTTTGCTTTGGTACTAATTCTCTGTGCAACACCTTGGCATTACGCATGGCAAAGACAAAAATGAAACTACTGACAGATCTTATGCAGGTTCGATAGTCAAAGACTAAACAAATTAAACTTCTGACTTGGTGATTTTGCAGGTTGCCTTATACTCCAACTAAACCTTGTGTTTGTAATTCATAATTAGGCACCTAGTTTTGATTGCTAAGTAGGATGGAATGAATGTATGTTTGCTTTGATTGTTGAGTTTGACATTGGAGTAGGAGAGTATGCTCTCATCCTTCTTAGGGTGATCAGAAATCCAGATCTTCAATACCATTCTCTTGTTTCAGATTGTTTGTCACCTTTAGAGGGCCTGCCTTCCTGACCATTTGCTTTATTTTGCAAGCAAGTGACAATCGTGAGAAGGGAATGACCCAAAGTGAGCACAACTAGAATACCTTGGCATTCTAACTCACTATAAATAAATACCTGATGGGCGAAAGCTTTGAAGGAAGGGTTACATGGGAATTGTAGTTACTTGGGAAGTGATGACCCTTGGACTCTTTCTCATATCAACATCTAAGTAGGGCCTCACGGTCTAAATTGTGCTTGCGCAACTACATTTGTTTGGTATCTTGGTGGGCTTAATGTCTCAATCACGCTTTCATGACACCAAGGAGTAATGCTTAACAGAAATCCTTACTAAACACCTTGTATTTAGAGGCCAAAAATCCTTCTAGTTGCTTGAGAAGAACACGTTCGGATACTTGGAAGAGATACTAAGTTTGCCATGGAGAGATTTCCATGGGGATTGATGCTTGGCTGCCCTGAGAAGTGAGTGCCATGGAGGGGAGCCCGTGGGGTCAAGCATCTATGTATTCTCCTTGAATCTCATAACAAGTCTACCTCTCAAGTACCTACTTCCCTTGCCATCCATAAGAAATGTGTGAATGAGCATGATTGTCTTGAGTCTAAGTTAAAATATCTTGTCTTCTTTGTTTGTCAAAAGTTGAGTTGTGTCTCATTTCAAAAACAAGGTTAAACACAACAGTATTTCATTCCACAAAGTTCAAAACACCTTCAAACATGGTTGTCAAACATTTTTCAAAATCTTGTCTCAACATTCATGTCACTTAGATTTAGGTCCTCCATTGTCCATACTTAGGGCTTAGAGCATCATTCTTGCATTCCACTTGGTCCATTTCATTTAGGTGTCCATTTGCATATCCTTATTAGGTTCTCATTTAGGTGTCCTCTTACATGTCATTATTAGGTCCTCAGTTAGGTGTCATATTGCATGTCCAACATTAGGTTCATCCTAGGTTTGCATTTTGCAAATTCATTGTCAACTACCAAGGTTAGGTTTCACCTAGGTCATACTCCTTTGCATATCAGTAAGGGTCATCCATTTGCATGTGTCCTCTTGCATTAGAGTAATACCATTTCATAATTCAAACTTAGGTTGACATTGTCATACATTTGCATTTGCATACCCTAGGTCTCTTCATTAAGCTTAGGTCATTATCATATCATATTAGGGTCATTTGCATAGTAATTGTCCCTTTGCATATAGTGTCAAAACTAGGTTTTGTCATACTTGAGTAATCCAAATCTTTGATAAACCCTAAGTTATTGTTAGGAAGTCTAGACCTTATCAAACTTTTGTCTCTTTGTCATCATTGTCATTTGGTCAAACCTAGCTTAGTATCCAAGCATATAGGTGAGACATTGTCAATTTATCCTATTGTCACTTGGTCCTTTTGTCCTTTGAGGTCTAGACATCATTTCAATTTCCTAAGGGTCTCATTTTTAGAATTGCATTCATGAGTTTGTCAAAATCTTGAAAAAACAACAAAAACATTAAGTTGCATTGTCATCCTTTATGTTGCATTTGTCAATCTCATTAGTTGCATTGCATAGTGACATGTTTTTTGAAATGAGGTCTCAACCTTCTTACGAAGCCATGTCATCACAATTGAGAAATCAATCATGTCAATCCAATCTCTACATGTCTCAGAACTTGGATCAAACTTATCATGATGATGTAAATGTCCAAATACAAAAACTAGAGGAGAAACTAGCTCAAGAAAATGAGATTTTGGAACAAAGAGTGAAAAACATTGCGAAGAATAGATCACAAATGTCCAAAATGTTTCAAAAATTTCTAGGTCAAAATCCAAAGATTGAGCCAATTGATGTAAGATCTCTTCTTGAACGATCAGACATACCAGCTCTCCTCTCCCAAATAGAGATGATGAAACAATTTCAAGAAAAGAGACAACATCAATTTCAACATTATGTGCCTCCACAACAAGAACAAGAAGGTGTTTACTATCAATCAAATTTTCAACCAATACAACCAATGGTTCAACCAATTGTTCAACATATACAACCAATACAACCAATGGTCCAATTTCAACAATATGTCCAACCAACTATACAATGTCCACAAATGGTTCAACCAATGGTGGAATATCAACAAGTTCAATCAACATATCAATGTCAACAACCACAACCAAACATTCAAAAACAAAGGTTGCAGCACACACCAACCCAAGTTTCAAACATGTCAGAACAATTGAACCAAGTCCAATATCAAAACATGACATCAAACCAAAAACAAGTTCAAATTCCAGATACAACTATGTCAAAACCCTGAAAGAAAGGTGGCTTTATTGCAAGGATCTTAAGGAACCTACCAAGTGAGTTCTTTGAGGAAGATCAAGATAATACACTTATGTCTAGCATTGCCTCATCCCCCCACAAACAAATTGACTCTCTAGTGGCATCTATCCCTACACCTCTAGAAGTTTCACAAGAACCTTCCATATTGTCCTCATCAAACAATACACCCAAGGATGAAATTACCCAAGGGTTATCCATAATTGATTGCCCAGATAATCCAATTCATGATGCATGTCCTTGTTATGTTTTAGAAATACAAGACCCAATGCCACCATGCACTTTATTGCCATTACCTGTTTTAGATGACCCCATTCGAAGTCCCTCTTCCTCATGTTCAAGCATTGATTCCTTGTCAGAATCCATCACAAATGTTTAAAGTGCATTGCCTTCATCCCAAAAAATTGAGCCCTTGTCAGAATCTTCCATGCATATCCACAGTCCAACCCCATGTCAAGAGGACAATTTAGAGCACGAAGAAATGAGTCCTAAAGAAAATCAAGATCAAGATCCTGAAACCTTATCATCCCATCCAATTGTTGACCAGGACCCCATGTTCCCAAACACTCATAAAGATTCCCCTATTCTTGTCCATCCTATCCAAAGTCCTATTGACACTCCATTCCCCGAGCAAGATCAAGATATCCCAGTCCATCCAATCCCAAATGATCCCCTTCCATTTCATGAAAAAAATGTCCTTTCAAATCCCATTGGCATTCCACTTCCTAAGAAAGATCAAGATATCCCATCCATCCTTTTCGATGATCCCATTAAAAGTCAAGAGCAAATCACCTTTAACGAGGAATCCAATGATCTTCCTCCTTGTCAAGATCAGAGTATCCTTCCAAATTCATTTCCAACACAAGACCTTATCATTCCTTCTCCACAAGATCCTTTTGTTCCTCCATCTCCTTGTCTTAATGCTCCATATACACTCCAAGATCACATTTCTTTTGATGATCCCATTATTTCTCCCATTCCATCTCTTGAAGAACCTGTCATTGAACCATGTCCACTACACAATCCTAGTCCCCCTCATGATCCTAATCCCCCTCATGATTCTAACATGTCAGTGCAAGATGTTCATGAACCCTCGACATGCATAATGGGTTCTTCCACTTTGGTCCAATTCGATCCACTTCAAGATCACATTATTTCTCTCATATCATATCCACCTCATAATGGACTCGTGTCTTCTTCCTAAGGAAAAGAGTCTCCTACAAGTCAAGATATTCATAAAGGCAAAGGAGTAGACCTTCATCAGAAAGAACCCCTCCATATCAAAGAAAATATTAAGGGTCATGGCCTCAGTGAAATTCCTCAAGATGTGGGTACCCCTACTAAATCCAACATCCCTACTAAATCCAACATCCCTTCAAAATCCAAACATACACCTTCCCCATCATACTTTCCATCCATCTTAGGTCCTTATATCCCTTCCTCCTTTATGAAAGGTCAGAAAAGGCACACATCCTTGAGTAAATTTCATCAATCCAAAATATCTCCATTTCATTCATATCCATCCATGCATTCCTTTCCCCCTCCAAGCAATTTGGATGCCAAATATAAAAGTCATAAGTCTAGCAATCCACATGTATTCAAAGATCAACATGTCCAATATAATCAACATGTCAAAACAAAGAAAAATTTGATCTATAAAGAAAAAGAAATATCCAAAAGGTCACAAAGGCCCACTGAGCAAAATAAAGCAAAGTCAAAATATATATGGGTTCCTAAATCCCTTGTGCAAGCAATGCACTCTAAGGAACCACAAAAGCATGAAAAATCAAAAACCATGTGGATCCCTAAGCGGCTCCTTGAAGCACAAAAGCCTAAAGAAACATCCAACTTGGCATCCAAAGTTGCTATTCCTCCATCCAAACCTCTCAAATTTGTTCCTCCATCATCTTCTTCATCCATTTTGGGCCCTTATGTCCCAAAATCCCAAGCCTTTCCTCCCTCAAAATCTCAATATCCAAAATACATTTTTCCTCCATCAATCCACCACCCGTCAAGGTGTGTGCCAATGTCAATCTTGCCAAAATTTCTATCCACTCAAGCACAGTTCTTCCAATACCCTATCCATTATCCAATGCATATTTTCCATCCTTTGATCCCTTTGATCCCATCCTTTGCATAAATCCTTGCCTTAGTTTCATCTCATTTTCCATGTCCTTATCCTACCAACGTCTTTGAGCATACTTTTATAGGTCATGGTCCATTTTTTTTCCAAGGCTACTATCCAAACAAAAAGATGCTTGAGTCCTTCTTCCATCCCCTATCATGTGTCTATCTTCTATTGAAAAATTCAAAATACAGAAAAAAAAAAAAAAAAGTGAAAAAAAAAAGACAAAAGAAAAAAAATAAAGAAAAATAATTTGTCCATTGGTGAAAACCTGGCAAACAGGTGCCTTGGGAAAGTACCATGATGAAAACCTGGCAAATAGGCATCATGCGTAATTTATGAACTTCTTGCACACCACACTTGGGGGCAGGTTTTATCCTATCATATCCTTTTGTCCTTCATTGTTCCATTATCCTATCGAACCCATGTCATACTCCTCCATTATCCTATTGTCCCTCATGTCCATTTCCTCTTTCCACCTTTGATCTTGACAAGGCTGAGGATCATCATGAGCATCATGTATCTTGTTTGCAGCTTTCAGTCTATCATAGCTTTTGGTCATTTATCCATTTTCTTATTACAACCTTTCATCCATATTCCCTGGCCTATTGTAACTTTCTGGCACTATCCAGTATCCTACCCCGACCTTTAGTCCATGTCCCTTATCCATTCTTGGTCTTGCTTATCCTATCCATATCTTATCACTATCCATACACTCTTTTTGTCCCTTGATCTTGATCTAACATAAGGACATGAAATGCAAAACATATTTTTCAAAAACCTCTTGACATGTCCCTCATGCCATGTCACTGCTTTACATTGTCATATCCAGTCTCTTGTCCCATCATGCAATAACCCTTGAAAATTGCATCTGTATTATCTCCATGATAAAAGGCCTTTGTCTTCCCTCTATCCACCATCATTTCAGCAAGCCTATTTATTCACTTGTCATATTCCTTGCCTTGCTAGACACTGGGGGCAAAATCATAAAAAATTGAAAAATGTCCTGAAATAATTCAAAAAAATTGAAAAATGTCCCGAAATAATTCAAAAAAATTGAAAAATGTCCTAAAAAAATCCCTAAAAAATCATATAATGTTCTGAAAAAAAATCCAAAAAAATTGAAAAATGTCCTCAAATAATCTAAAAAATTTGAAAAATGTCTTGGAATAATTCAAAAAAATAAAAAAAAAGTCCTGAAAAAAATCCCTAAACACCAAATAAAGTCCTGAAAAAAACGAACAAAAAAATTTCAAAACATTAAAATCCAAAAACAAGCATTTTGCAATAAATGATCCCTTTGTGCTTAGACAAATCGCTGAGCATACATCCAATGACAATCAATCCAACACTGCGCTTTACTGAAATCATGCATTAACAGATGAGCTTTTTCAATCAAACCAGACATTCAAACTGATCACAATTGTCATATCAATCAATCAACATTAATATCATTCATCCTTGGCACATTATCATGAGTCTTATATAGGGTGTGGTATACTCGAAACCAGACTGTGTCCTGTCTTAGACGGGGTACCGCATTCCCTGAAACCGGACAGCATGATCATTCCTATTTTCCACTTTTGACAATGATGATCAGACTGTTTGTTTGACTTGGTTGAATTTGTGCATCTTATCTTTTACTGATTTATCTTTGGCTTCAATCATGTTCCTATGTTGCTCGAGGATGTCACAGAGTGATTTAGAGTGACCGGGATGGTTCATGGTCTCTTTCCTTCTTTTTTTGTGTTTGTTGTTTGTGGAATGTTTGTCACAAACTGGGGCAACTATATCATTGGGTGTCTGTGATAAGTATGTTCACTTTGTGAATGCCACATGTACCTCGACCCTTGATGTATGCGCCCTAGGATGCTTCACTCATTCCTTGTGTGCGATGTGTCTGTCTTTTGCAAACAGGGTTGCGTTCCAGCTCTGGCCTTCAATGCCATGATGCTCTGCATCCATTTTGCTACATCAAATAAAGGTTCTCACCTACTTCTGTGCATTGGTGAAAGTAATTTTTTCTTCATCTCTAACTATCCTCTATCTAATTTCTTCTTACTAACATTTCTTCCATTAGTCTTGGCAGTCCGTTTGATCCGTTCGAACCTATCATCTTTTGTCATTCTTATCAATCAATTGGCCTCTTTTCTGGATGTTTCTGGCCAAGTCCTCGAGGGGGCATGCATATGTCATTCTCATTGTCTGGGGCATTTTCATTATCATTCTTTGAAACAACACTTAGAATCGCATTGTCTCAAAGAGGGGCAAAATGTAGACGTCTAAAAATGGTCAACGCTTGCGGAGTTGTACTTTAACATTGACGCATTGCCTTATTTTAGGGTTTTTGCATCGCATTAACATTTCTTCTATGTCACGCACTTGGTCTTTATCATTTGCAAGCATCGAGTCCTTCTTCTGCATTCTTCATTTATCTCGCTTTCGAATTTGGTCTTGTCAATAACAATCTTCAGTCATGATTTTGATCGATCTTATCTTGTCGCATCAATATGCGTGTTCATTTGTCCTCATTTTGGACATTGTCAATCCTAATTAGGGTTTTGTCCTCTTTTCAATCTTATCATCTTGTGATCGATTTGTCAAAGATCGTTGTCATTTTTAATCTTGTCATCTTGCGATTGATTTGTCATCAATCATTGTCATTTTTTGTCATTTTGCGATCGATTTGACATCGATCATCATCCTTCTCAATCATGTCAATTTGGATCAATTAGTCATTGTTCCTCGTTAATTGGTGCATTTATCAATCAAATCATTTATCAAGTCAGAACCATGATCAAATTAATCTTACATCAAGACCTAATTGTTGTCCTTGCATTTCTAATTTATCTTCTAGGGTTTCATGATTTATTCATTTAACCTTGTTTGTCATTTTCTCTCCATTTTCCCTTTAGGTTAAATAATAATTTATTTATCCTAAGTCTTCTTGTCACAATTAAATGTTTATTTAATTGGTTAATTAATTCCTCCTATTTTTGTAAATTAATTAATGAATGAGAAATTATTAATTAATTTACCTAATTTGCATCAATTTCCTAATTTCCAAGTCATTATTTCCAACTTAATTTTCTAATTTCTCCAAAATTCCTAAATGTCTATTTCTATTTCAAAATCTTGTCATAAATTCTTGCATAGCAATTTGTCATAAATTGTCATAAATTGTCATGAATCCTTGCATAGTAATTTGTTATACACTTGTCATAATTTTGCTATTCCTGATTTGAATTCCCATTCGAAACACATTCATGATAATCTTGTCTTTTCTCCAATTTGTCTATAAATTGGATGAATTTCTTCAATCAAAGCCCCTGATCCCTGGTCGAATCAATCACACTTCTAGTATTCTTGCACTACTATCTTGTCTGCTTGCTTTCATATCATGCTTATTCACTAGTAGGTGAGATCCAAAAACAAAGCTATTTGAAGGAGAAAGAAGGACAATGGAGCCACATGAAGGAGACATCTGCATTTGGTTTGCAATGGTTTGCATTTGAATTGATGTCTTGTTTTCATGTCTTTATTGAGTGTTTTTAGGATTGATCACTGCATTTTAGCTTTTGTGATTGAGCTAGTCCAATTTGTTATTGCTTTGATGATTCCACATTTCCTACCTTCAGTATCATCTAAAAATTCCACAGTAACTGAGGAACAACAACAAACAAAGACACCTCGGTATGTAAGATTGAATCACTCTGAAGATCAGATAATTGGAAACAAGTATAAAGGAGTTATGACAAGAGGAAGACTGGAAAATAAAGAGGTATGTCTTATTTCTCAAATTGAACCATCATCAATTAATGAGGCATGTGAAGATAAACACTGGATTAAAACTATGGAAGAGGAACTAGAACAAATTGAAAAAAATAACACATGAACATTAGTTCCCTGGCCTAAAGACAAAAATGTGATTGGAAAAAAATGGGTATTTAGAAACAAACTTAATGAAGATGGTAAGGTAATCAGAAATAAAGTAAGACTAGTGTGTAAGAGATATTCTCAAAAAGAAGGAATTGATTATAATGAAACCTTTGCACCGGTAGCTAGAATTGAGGCGGCCAGATTATTCTTGGCTTTTACAGCACACAAGAACTACAAAGTATATCAAATGGATATTAAATGTGCATTTCTGAATGGAGATCTTGAAGAAGAAGTTTACATTGAACAACCTGATGGATTTTCTTTGACAGATAACAAAGATATGGTTTGCAGGTTAAGGAAAGCTTTGTATGGGTTGAAGCAAGCTCCAAGAGCTTGGTATACAAGATTGGATAAGTATCTTTTGAAGATTGGTTTTTCTAAAGGTAATGTTGATAGCAACTTATATTACAAAGTGACTAATGATGACATCTTGGTTATAGAAGTTTTAGTTGATGATAGAATCTTTGGAGGAGAAGATGGATTATGTAAAGACTTTTCTATTGAAATGCAACAAGAATTTGAAATGTCTATGATTGGAGAGATACAATTATTTTTAGGATTGCAGATTTCACAGATTGATAAAGGTATATTCTTGAGTCAATCCAAGTACTTGAAGGAGTTACTAAAGAAATTTGAAATGGAGAACTCTAAACTGGTAAGCACACCTATGACTCCAAATGACAAATTATCACTAAGGGATGAATCTGCACCTGTTAATCTGACTAGGTATAAATCTATGATAGGAGACCTACTTTATTTAACACAAACAAGACCTAATATTATGAATGCAATTTGTATTGTTTCAAGATTTCAGAGTAATCCTAGATAAAATCATGAATCAATAGTAAAAAGGATTTTCCGGTACTTACAAGGCACTATAAATCTTGGATTATGGTATCCTACAGATGAATACTTTGAATTATGTGCAGACATAGATGCAAATTGGGCAGGAGATGTGGATGATAGAAAAAGCACCACCGGCAGAGCATTTTTTCTCAGTAGTAGATTAATTTCTTGGTTGAGTAAGAAACAAAGTTGTACATCTTTATCAATAGCAGAATCAGAATATGTTGCAGCAGCAACTAACTATACACAGGTACTATGGCTTAAGAAAATGTTGAAGGATATAAAGATAAAATTCAAGGAACCTATTACTATCTATTGTGATAACACTACAACAATTGATATATCTAAGAATCTGGTATTACATTCTAAAACCAAACATGTTTCTATCAAATTGAATTTTCTACGGGAGAATGTTCAAGCAAAAGAAATAAAACTGGTTTATATGAATACTAAAGAGCAGATTGCAGATATTTTCACTAAACCTCTACCTAAGGAGACCTTTGAATATCTCAAAGATTAGCTTGGGGTCATACCCCCACTGGTAGAGACTTAGACAGTTGATGATTGTCATCAACCGACAGAATTAACAGAGAAATCTTTTACTCCGGCTTTGATGAGAAAGCTACTTCTCAAGGGGAGTAGTTGGTATAGTGAATTGGTTGGTATTTTGTATCTGAAAAATGGTTTTTATATTGACTTTGGCATTTGATGTCAAAGGGGGAGAGATTGGTATATGGAAAAACACAAGAAAAACACATGTCACTCCTAGGGGGAGAAATTGTTACTTTGGAGAGAGATTGTTTATATCTGAATTTTGATTTCTAGTTATGATCTCTTTTTGGGAGATTGTTGGTTTTTGGTATTTGGCATTTCTGTTTTGGCACTTTGATGGTTTTTCCATCTTGTGTTGCCATCAATGCCAAAGGGGGAGATTGTTGGTATTTTGGTATGGTTTTGTCATTGATTTCAACACCTACTATCACTTATCAGCTTTGGCACTTTGAAGGATTGACAATGTTCACCGGTAAGCAAGTGACTTATGCACAATCATTGGTATTTGGTACACCGATATGATATAATGTTCACTGGCACCTGGAATGGCATGGAAAACACCTGGTTATGTCGAAGACATTGTTTGGACACTTTGTCTTGGAGATTTGTTCATTGGCATATTCATATTTGCATATTTGTTGTTACCGACAAATAGGTCCAGATCATTCACCGATAGGCTTATCTATTCCAGAACAACACAACACACTATGGAGAGGATTTATTAATGTTGTAAATGCATCAAGCCGACATGTTGAATTGGCTATTGCATCGGACATTGTTTTATTTGTAAATTGATTTTATTGTAATATCTTTTAGAGTTGACCAACTAAAATTGGTCTTAGGTTATGATATAAATGTAATATCTTATTTATAAGATTGAGTGTGGAATGCAAAAAAAGAATTGTGTGAAGGTATATGCGAGAATAAGAAGAGCTATACATGCAGACATCATTTGAAGGTTGAAGGAGGGTTTTTGTGAAGACAATTAGAACTACACCGATACTGAATCCAACATAGTAAGATGCTAATTTGAGCAGTATAGTGATCGCTTTTGTTTCATTGCGGGGTGTGTACAGATTTGTGCTGAGCGATAGGTGCTAACCTACACTAACCTGTGAGTGATTGATCAAAACAAATCGAAATTATTAAAGTGCTCAGGGAGGTCTAAGTGGAGATCTGTAATATCCACCAACTCACCTTACATAACTTCTTCCTTGCCTCAAGGTCATCAACTGAAACTACTCATGCTTACTCAGTATACAAACCCCAACAAGACATCAAATACCAACCCCAGGTGCTGGTGCAAAGCCTGGTGTTTTATACTCATGCTCTTTATACTCATGCTGATATCACCACCACAAGCTTACCTTATTAGATTTAACCATCCAACTGTAGTCAATGTGACTCTTATTTGTGTTTGAGCAATGAGCTCTAGGCGCTTGGCCTTTCTACATGTGCAAACCCCATTTGTATACACATACTATCTACAGTAGTATCATCTGATTGTGGGTAAGGTTTCCCATCGTGGTTTTTCCCCTTACAGGGTTTCCACATACAAATATTGGTGTTATGTGTTGTGGATGTTATTTTCTTTCTATTTCATGCATTAATCCCTACTGGCACTGTAATTAACTGATAAAACTATCTACCAGCATAAAAGACTAGTTTACCGGTATTAAACATTAAAGTTGGTTAAGTTATTTTTGGTTTAAATTTGTTGGACAACTGATTCACCCCCCCCCTCTCTCAGTTGTCCCTGGGACCTAACAAGCTAGGGGTTGTACCCCTACATGAAGTCAATTAAGCAGATGTGGAAGACATCAGTCCCAAAGCTTATTGAAAATCTTGAAGCAGGATTAGTGTAGAGTGGAGATACTCCATAGGGGGAGAAACTAGTTGCAGATCGATGAAGCATGGAATGGTTAACCTTCACTTTGGCATTATTGTCAAAGGCGAGAAGAAATGTATATGATTGAATAACTAGTTACCAGTTGAAGACATGTAGATATAGTTGAAGGAGACTATATGGAAAAATGTAAACCAGGATTCCTATACCTATGTATATGTTTTACTCTCAATCATCACAATCAAAGGGTATTTATATTTGTATTGCCATCAATGTCAAAGGGAAAGATTGTTGGCATTGCATGAAGATTACATTGTTGAAGTATAGTGTTGTCATTAATGTCAATAGCAACTGGTAATGGAGTTGTATTGCAACTGGTAGTGATGCAATAATGTAACTGGTAGTAAAGTAGTGATGGAAATCGGTATTGGTATTTGAAGCAAAGTGATCGATCGGTAACCCTAACCAGTTGATATGCAGAACCTTAACTAATGGAGCTTGGTGAATCGGTTGTGATGATCTATGACCGAATGATGATCAAAGATGGAGATGCCACATATGCATGATGCATGTGATGAGTTTCAAAGTTGTTTTGGAAAATGTAGATAATCATTTATCTTGGGAATGAGTAAATTCATAGCATGAAGTGGAAACTGTGTGATGAGCTACATGATCCAATGTACAGTGATCCAGGAGTGATTGAAGTTGTCTAGAACAATGTGTAGTTGATTGCTATGTAATCAAATGGTTATGATTGAACCAATATGTTTGTAATCTCTATGGGATTTGTAGGTTTTGTGATGTGTTACCGACCTATTGTATTTGTATTGAAGGTCAATGAGTTATTTGTAATTGTGTTGGCAATTTGGTTAAGTGTGGTAGTGTGATTGTTTCCGAACCAAAAGGAGTGTCTACAAAATTTTGTGAAGGTAGATAGGAGCATAAAAGGATCCGATTAAGTAAAGAAGTGCTATTACCAGATCAACAAAGACCGTGTTGTTCTCTAACCATTACAACAGTTAAATTCCTTAACTGAGTAAGCTTTAACAGGCTTAGTATTGTTTAAATCCTCTAACCAGGTGATCCATTAGCTTGGATTTGAAATTATCTACCGAGGTTCATCCTAACAGGGTATTCCCTTTAACAGGCTATTGTAGTCCCTTAACTGAATCTGTTCTTAATAGGACATTATTGTATAAGCTTCTAATAAGGCTTGGCTCCTAATAGGGTGAACTTCAGAAGAGTTCAAAATACTTGTGGATATTCATCCCCACCATGGTTTTTCCCATTTGAGTTTCCATGTGACAAATCATTGTGTCAAGCGGTGAATGATTTTGTGGATATGTTTTGATATGGTCGCTATGATTAATTGGTAAAGCTACTTAAATATGTTTAGATGACCAAAAGTGATCTGAAAGTATCTATTAGTGATGTTAGTAAAGTGGTTAAATATTTTGGTTAAATGGTATGTGATTTTAATATTTGTTGCATTGTAGCATTGATGTTTTGGTCAACGGGTAAATTTTGATAGTGCAATTGCAGTTTTTTGATACAATGTCTAAACCAGTTTAGTTTATCAAGTTGTTCCTAAGTTGGGATTATGTTTGGTGAAATTTTAGTTTGTTTTCTATCTACTAATTCACCCCAACTCTCAGTAGTTAACCGGATCCTTATTGTTTCATCATATTATCAACTATCAACATTACTTTTGTTAAAACCAAGCTTAGAAAGATATTTGTCCAATCTAGCATACCATGCCCTAGGGGCTTGTTTTAGTCCATATAAATCTTTCTTCAACCTGCAAACCATGTCCTTGTCTTCTGATAAATAAAATCCATCATTTTTCTCAATGTATACTTCCTCTTCAATATCTCCATTCATAAATGCGCATTTGACATCCATCTGATATACCTTGTAGTTCTTGTGTGTAGCATAAGCAAGAAAAAGTCTTACCACTTCAATTATTGCAAACGGAGCATAAGTCTTACCATAATAAAATTGTTCTTCCTATGAACAACCTTTGCAAATCAATCTAGCCTTGTTCCTCACAATTTGACCTTCCTCATTTAATTTATTCCTATAAACCCATTTAGTTCCAATAATGTTCTTGTCTTTAGGTCTAGGAACTAGTTCCCATGTCTTATTCTTTTCAATCTGATCTAATTCTTCTTCCATTGCCTTTATCCAATTTTCATCTTTACTTGCTTCAATAAATGATTCTGGTTCAAATTGAGAAATCAAACATACCTCTTCAGTAGCTAGCCCTCTCCTAGTCATCACACATTTGCTTTTATCTCCAATGATTTGATCTTCAGAGTGATTTAGTTTCACATACCTGGGAGTCTTTGAATTTTCTTGATTTACTGACTCTTTCTATTGTTCCTCTATCACAGTTGAGTTTTCTGATGTTACTAGAGTGATAGGTTCACTGCTCTGAGAAACTTCATGCATTACCAATTTAGGTCTGATAAATTAATCTTTTGATTTACAATCATATGATCTAATCTGATTACTGTCATGTTCATCCACCTTGATATTTATGTTCTTTGTTATCCTATTCAATCTTTTGTTATAACATCTATATGCTTTTCTCTTGGTAGAATAACCCAAAAATATTCCTTCATCACTTCTAGGATAAAATTTTCCCAATGCATCATCTCTTCTAATGTAACATTTACTTCCAAAAATTTTGAAATATCTGACAGTAGGAGTGCCCAAACCATAATTTATAAGGAGTCTTACCGGCATCACCTTTTATGTGTACTTTGTAGAAAGTGTATATAACTGTATTGACAACTTCCTTCCAGTAAATATCATACAATTTAGCTTGTGTCATCATAGTCCTTGTCGCATCCAATATGGTTATGTTCTTCCTTTCCACCAATCCATTTTGTTGTGGAGTCCTAGGTGTAGAAAGTTGTCTTCTGATTCCATTCTTCTCACAAAAGTTGAATTCACCAGATGTAAACTAACCATCTTGATCTGATCTCAAACACTTTATCTTCAATTATGTCTTAGTCTCAACCATAGCTTTAAAGATTTTGAATTTTTGAAAAGCTTCAAATTTTTCTTTCAAAAATGCTACCCACATCACTCTAGAATAACCATCAATAAGTAACATAAAGTATCTATCACCTTGAAAACTTTGAGTCCACATATATTAGTATGAATAAGATCAATAATTTCATTATATTTATCATGTATGCTTCTAAAACAAGTTTTGACTTGCTTACCTACTTGACATTCTCTATATACTGGATTATGAGGTTTGACAATTTTGGGCAAATCTCTGATAGCCTGTGTTGAACTGATCTTCACTATGCAATCAAAATTTACATGACACATCCTCTTATGCCATAACCAACTTTCATCAATCTAAGCAATCAAGAAATATTTCTCACCAGAGTTCAAATGAAAGATGTTTCTATTGGTCTGAGTTTCAAAAGCTATTTCCAATCCAGATCAATTGATGATGTCATGCCCAAAATTTAGGGCAAGAACGAGATAATTTTTTTTTTTAAATTTGCAACTTAAAACATTAAATTAGCAAATATGGAATGCACTAACAAGTATGGCTTATTTATGAGTGAGTTAATTCTATCCACTAACTCAAGTAAACGAAAATAATTTAAAAATAAATGCGGAATACTACACGAGTTGATTCAATAGCTCATCAAATCTAATCAATAGATTAGTTAAATCCAAAAACGTAAAATGATAGATAGGGATAATATTAATTTCCAATAGTCATAAATCGCTTTTAGGGAATAAATAAATTTTGTCCTAGCACATAGTACTTCATGTTTCAAATCTATTCTAAACATTAATTAACATGTGACTGCTAATCGACAATGGGGATTATTTAAAATAATTCTCATAATGAATATCTCCTATAAAGCTTTATCTCATATACCTATATCTAGGAGGCTAAAGTTCAATCCCTATAGACAATAATTTACTACAAAAGTTAAATCCCCTAACGTTTAATTTAATACATCATAAAGATTTAATTTTGCAAATATTTAGCTTAATTTAAAACACCTCACTATTCTATTTAAATTAATTATTACTTCAGAAATATATAACTTTAAAACAAAAAACATCTCTATAGATACATATAACCACACTCATAAATTTATTAACACATTATAACCACCTAGTTAAATATCCTTACTACTTTTTGACCTTTCCTTCAAAATTTACAACCCTATGTATAAAAATATACATATATATTATATTCTTAAGAATATATATATATATACCCACACTTCATAATATTTTCATAAAATGTAAACCCTAATCTTTATTATAAAAGAGTCCTTTTATATTCATTTTTAATATCTCACTTCTTTTATTTCTACCCTAGCCCTACCTGGGCTAGGGTTTTATCTTTCTTTTTTTTTTGCAGGGCGGCCATGGTGGATGCGGCGGCGACTATTTTTCTTGGGGCGGTGAGTGTGTCAAGCACCGCCACTATGCAACCACACAGTGGTGCGCGGGCACTGCCCACTGTGTGCCCACACAATGGTGGCGCGGGGCGCCACCCACTATGTGTTCACACAGCGGAGGCGCTTCGGCACCACCCACTATGTGTTCACACAGTGGTGGCCCTTGGGCCGCCCACTATGTGCACACACAGTGGGGCCCCCGAAACCCCTCTTTTCTTATTATTATTATTATTTATTTATTTATTTTTCTTTTTTATTTACTTAGTATATATTTTTATATATTTTTGCATAATAATAATCAATTTGCAAAAATCTCTATAAAGAAAATTTAATCTCTACTATGCCAAAATATTGTGTTAAAAGCTGGATTTAAACAATGTGTTTTTTAAAAAATATATATAAATACATATATACATATATATATATATATATATATATATATATATATATATATATATATATATATATATATTTAAAAGATAAAATATATACATATATATTATGTGCATCCGAACTTAGAAATCTCTTCAGTACAACATATATAGAGGTTATAAATCTACTTTTCAAACTTTTACACAGTTGTTATAAAAAAAATCTGATTTACGACAATGTATAAATATATTTTTTGATTGATTTACTTACTAACAATAACTAAATTTAATAAACTTATAAACAACAACTCTAGAGACTATTTATTTCAATAAATCTGGTAAACTATAGATTTTATATTCTACAGTAGGTAAATAACATAACTTAATGATTTTAACAGCAACTATATGCAAATGCGATTATTAAAATTAGATAGACCATCTAGTTCCTAATTTTAAACCTCTGCAACTAAATATGAGAATTTATTTTCTGCAACTAGATAAGTATTATATTACTTAAAATAAATAGACCATCTAACTCTAGATTTACTTTCCGCAATAAAAGTAATTAACAGGATTAACTAATCCTAAAACAACAACTATTTTAAATTTAGAAATTATGAAATTAAACTATAGAGATGGTTATTTTATCTGTAGACTTTATTTTCTGCAAATAACATAAAACCGCACATAACATAGAATCGTAGATTTAATAGAAGATAACTTTTACATTTTCATGTATAGATCTAAATGCTTTTATTATCAGCCTTCTGCATGCATGCAAAATCCATTCTATTTCTTTTCAAATAAATTGTTTCAAATGTGTGAGGGAAATAACAATTTTCTTTCTTTTCAAAATATCCTATACACACAAATATTTATTTCAAACTTTAGGAACTAAAATAAAAAATATTCATTTTCTTTCTTGCAATATAACTTAAATGACTATTACAAATATTTAAATCTTATCTCCAAGATACTCTTGTCACTTTACAAATAGGTCTCTCATTTCTAATAAATGAGGAAAATAGTAAATACATATCCAATTATTTTTCTGCAACAACCATTTCCAACCACATCTACTTGTCCTGCTATTTTCTTCTAACAACCTACAATTACAATCAAAGAGATGATCATGGATTGCTCACCTCCTAGCCTAGGCTAACTGGTAGCCACCCCCAAGCTCGGAGAACCAAGCCCTAGACAGGTAACACACATGCAAACAAAAAAGACAATGGAAACGCAATCTCAAACATAATCCCAACCCAGGCTACATTGCACCACACATTGTGATGTCTTTTCAAGGGTGGTAGTGGACCAAGTACCCTGAGAAGACTGCAGGTATGGTAAAACATATAGCCACCTCATGGCAAACCAAAACATATAGCCACCTCATGGCGAACCAAATACCTCAAATATAACAACCCCACATTCCTTATGCCCCCCAAGGCATTCATGCCTTAGTTCCCTCCTTATGACCCCCAATGCATAAACGAGCCATGCAGCAAGGGTCACATAAAATCCCTTGTGATCACTCTCATAACGAGAGCCTCTCACTTGAGGGTTGTCACTTCTACCACCCCCAAGACCATCCTCTCTCCCCAAGAGTAGGAGGTCTTGATTACTCCCAAACCACATACATTGCATAAGCACCAAACACCAAATAAATTTCCAAGAGATACATGCAAGAAAACTAGTCTTTTACACAAGCATTTCTTTCAAAACAACATGCAATAAGAAAACGTTACAAGAAAGGTAGAACCAACCTTAAACTGCCCAAAGGTATGCTAGTTTTGTTGAGGATGAGCAGCCCAACTCCACAAGTCTTTTCTTTCTACACTTAGCCAAATTCTATATCCCAAATCTATCTTTTTCTTTTCAAAATTCTTTTGTCTCCAAAAATGGAGAGTGGGTGATTACCCACTAATTTTCTAATTCTTACTTAAGAAGCCCTTTGTGAGAGTTCTCACAAGTTTCTAAAAACTAAAAAGGAAGGTAAGGTAAAATGGGAAAGGGAACTCTCATTCAAAAAAGGAAGGTTTACAACTTAGTTCAAGCCTTCAAATTTCAATTTTCGCACAACTTAGAAAAATCACTTTTTAGGGTGTCTAAATGGTCACATGAGAGTAGAAACTTGCCTAAAATTATCCCTAATCCTTAGGTATACCTTATGGGCTTTAGGAAACCCTATTAAACTACCCCTAGGTGTCCATTTAACCCTTTTTTAACCCCTCTGAAGTTTATTTTCGGGTCAAACCTATGTTGACCATCCCAAAGATTCTTTACCCAAGGCATTTATGGAATCACATTACATTAATTGAAAAAAGCTATAGTTAAACAATTTCCCTCCAAGAGACAAATTTAAAAACTCAAACATAAATCCACACATGTGTCAAGTGACACAAGGAAAATACTTTTACAAAATTATACATGAAATCATGTCTCTTGTTGGATTTAAATAAATCCATTAAATAACATTTAACACACATGCATCATTTACTATTACGAATAAAATATGACACAAACAGGGTGTTGTCTCTCCAAATAGACAAACCCTGGCTTTATGAACATACATATGTCTAGGTTTGGTTCTCCATAATATTTCCATGGTCACGTGGATAACTTCCTGCACATCTCAATTACACATTAGTAACTTCAAATAACCTCATATAATATAAAACACAAGAATAATAATACACATTAACACTTGCATACACTTTACATTTAAACAATTTAATACATCTTATATCCAAGTAATTTCACATAAGCAATTATCCTAATTCTCATAATTTTGATCCACACATAAAACATACATCCTATGTCTATCATCATAGTAAAGTCCTGGAAATCCAATAACGACATTTATCACCGCAAATTCCTCCTATTCAAAAATCATGTAGTGTTCTATATCATAAAGCATATATATGAAGCATCAACATATAGCAATGTTATCCAAATCATGGAATCATATAAATTCTAAATCCAGACATAGCTGACATATGTTAAATCAAGATTATCCAATCAATGGATCTTTTAGGATTTCAAATTTATAACACATCAAAATATACACCACCGGGTGAAATAACTCTATAACTTGGTTCAACTTCTTTTCTCACAAATCTATCGGTCTAACATAGTCCATTCTATTGTATTATATAGCATTTATTAGTAGGGTCAAACATGGTCAACTAAGTTAATCAAAGCTTGGTTTGGGGAAGGCCTTACATCCTCCTCCCCTAGAGTTCGATTTACTCCTAGAAGGCGCATGAGTAGAATTACGAGGTAGGGACATAACATTTCCCACAGTTTCGAAGAGCCACTCAAAATCTTATCTTGCCTACTAGAAGGTTGAAATACCAAAATCAACTTATTTTTGTAATTAACTTACTATCTACACAAGGTTAAATTCTTAGTATTTTTATTACATTTCCCTTAAATCTCAGGTAGGTGTTTGCAAAGTTCTATCTTTTAACAACTTACACTATTGCACCCTCCAAATCATAATCAAGGTTACACATATTGAATTTTCTAGGAGTTCTACTTTGTTTAGGATTTGTTTAAAAGCATGTTTATCCTACTGTATTCTCATCCATGCATGTTACTTAAGAAAATTGACATCACACTTAACCACAATGAATCTACTTATTCTACATTCGAGGCACCTCATTAGGGTGTTAATACACTATTTGCTAAACCATCCTAGGTGCATAACTTTCTTCCAATTAGGTGACAAGGCAAAATCAAATTTAGGTTCTTCAATTCCGCCCTTATATAGGGTAGTTTTCTACCACTAGGGATTAAAATGTTTTTATATTCCTAGGCTCCAAGGTTTTAGTTTTATAGGGAACATTATTCGCCATTTCCAAACATTAAGGTACACAACAATCCCATTCTAAGGGAGTGATGGAAATTATTAATACTTATTTTAGATATCATCCATGCAATCATCTCCATACACATGCCAAATTTACCAGTCGACAATCATTTCTTTCGCAATTCATTAGGTCTAGGTCACACTATTGTTATAAATTTTTCTCTTTCAGATTTCTCACAATTAATTTTACTTAGGAGGATATTCCTTCCTTTATCTTAATTTGATAAATCACATTCTTTGTTAATTCTTGTGCCTAATTTCACTCCTTGCGGTATTCTCCCATGACACACTATCAGTGGTTCAACGAACATGATAGACATTTACACAAATCACATCACTAGGGCTAGTTATATCAACCATCAAAGTGACCACTTGACACTTTACAAGATCAAAATACAAGTTACTTCTGCCAAGTCCAATAAAAAGAAGAAAAATGTCGGCAATTGAAAAATATTAAAGCTAGAAACATGGCAAGTGTCATAGTTCATATAAAAAGAAACATAAATTTAGTGGTCCTCTCTTCATAAAAAAAAAATAACTAAAAGGAAAGTTCTAGCCCCAGTGTCAGAATATACTTTTCAAAGAAAATCCAAATTAATGTTGAATCAAACTCGAAACAAGATGACCATTTTAGTCATGCTATAGGGAGTAACTGCAACACATCACCCAAGATCACACGTCCTAAGTGTGTTAGGAAGTGATTATTAGACTCTTGAGATTTTAGATTCTTTATAATCCTTTATTGATTTATGAAATAAATTCTTATACGCAAGAGATCGCATTCATTTTTATAAATCATGTTCCATTTTAACCTTCACGTGCTTACTATTTCAAGCAACACTTTCCAATATAATCCACTATCTATTCAGGGTTATTAACATCCTTAATTATATTCTAACAGGTGCTTGCACTAACTCTACCATTCTCTATCCATTCCTCTTGCACTAATCTTTTTGAACACTTAATTATACGCAATCTATGCTTAATTAGAGGTTAAAGCTTAACAAGTTGACCCAACGAAACCTTAGGTCTCGATAAAACTCCTAGGCGATAGGATTAAGAAAATTACTAACATATCAAATACAATAACTCTTATTATCAAGTGGATCGAATAAATTTAATAAGGGCAATAATAATTTCACTCAAAGGTCTCTTTCATTACAGTTGCGTTTAATAGTACTTAATTAGGTCATCTTCTACTAAATAGACATTTATATAGTTACTTGGTTCAATATCAATTATTTTATAAATATCCAGTTTCCTCCATCATGTTAATACATCCTTCCTTAATAACTTAATTTATTATGGCTTCTATTAATTATCTTGATATGCTAAACCTTGATTCAATGTTAAGTGGTAGCTCAAGTATCGACATTTTCATGTCTTACACACATGGTAAATAGTTCGATACAAAATTGACACTTGTTTACTTAGAACCACTTAGGGTTTGTATAATGTAATCATATAATTTTACTAGGGACATCATTTGTTTTATTAGCACCTTATGTTAGCTCCTTTATATTTTTCCCTCTAACATTCACTTGCCTTCATTAGGTAGGAACTTGTTACCAAAATTACTAACACTTATGGTTAAGAGCCATTTGGGGTGGAATTATTGTCAAGTAAGCTCGATAACGGTTGACAACAATTTCTACCCACACATTTCATGACATATTTTGGACCACTCAGAGAGTGGACTTATCCTCTGTTGGCATTTTTGTTTATTTATGTTGTGATTGTCATTGATGGACACACACTTGTATTGAGATCCCCTTTATATGTATGAGCTTGAGCTCAACTGGTATTTGTTCCAACCGGTATGTTGTATACTAGTCTTTAGACTAGTGGTGATTTTGCAAAATGTGTTTCTCAGTCAGAAGCGGCATGTTGACCCCAAGTGGTTCATAGATCCCAAGCGGTATGAGGGAGAAAAGTGACACAACACATTCTTACCAGTCTTCATTTTTGTCAAACCGGCAACCGGTATTTTGTATGAACCGGTAATACTCTGTGATGAGTTACCAACCGACATTTTGTGATGAGTTACCAATCCACCGATTGTTTGACAGTGCCAACACATTGACGGTGCTTTTTGTGTCATGTTACTGAGTATGTCTAGATGCATTGAACCTAGGAAATTGTAATGTAATCCTATTGGACTGACATGAAATCAAATTCCTTTAAAAGGACATCATGTCTAGGGTTTTGAGTTGTTGCTAAAAGGGTTAATGTCGTGCTAGGGTTTAAGGTGGAAGTTGAGTTGTTGTAAGAACGATCTTATTTGAGAAGATCAAGTTGTAACTGTGAGAGAGATAGAGAAGACTGAAGTAATGCTGGAATGCATTAACTATGAGCAATACTGGATCTAACCAAGCAATTTGTGCTATTAGATAGATCAAACACTTGTTGATTACTCACATCTTTGACAAGTTTGTAGCCCTTAACTGGGTAGGCCTCAAAGCCTTTGTAAAATCCTCTAACAAGGTGGTTCACACTTGTGAATCTAAAATCCTCTAACAAGGTAGTCTTTAATCAGACTTATCTCCTAACAAAGATTGAGATTCCTAACAGGATCTATTCTGGTGAAGAACATTGTAAGACCTTAACCGGTCTAGTTTCTATTCTGCAGATAGTGACTTGCGAGTTTCATCTCACCGTGGTTTTTCCTAGCTGGGTTTCCATGTCAAATATCTTGTGTTATGGTTGTATTGCTTTTGTGGGTGAATGCTTTATTTGCATTTTGGTTTGCATGTGTGGTAACCGGTTTGACCATTAGACTGCTTTACCGGTTTATCTTTAGACTATGTAAGTGTTTTAGTGCAGAGATTTTTGGCATATTAATTCACCCCCCCTCTTAGTATTCATCAATTGGTATCAGAGCCTACCTTTCTATAAGTTTAACCACTTGGAAAGAGATATGGGGGAATACACCATGAGGAAACTTACTTAATGGCTCACTAAGTCTGAGCAAGCCTATGATGATGTTATGGTCAAATACAAGGCATCTCAAGAAAAAAGGAGAGAACATGCAGAGAGGCTGATGAGACTATCTGAAAGTAGTTCTAAAGATGAAGCTAACATGGAAGCCATGATTGCTGAAGTGAATAAGATGAATGATTCAAACTCCAATCTGAGAAAGGAGTTGGAAGGACTGACTATTCAGTTTAGTTAAGAGCTTCAGAATCAAAGAAAAGCTTAAGATCTGGTAAAGGATAGAGATCATGAGATCTCCAAGTTGAAACAAGAGATTAGTGCACTGACTGCTCGCCTTCATGAGAGTAGAATGGAAAAGGAAGACATGCAAGGAGAACTGAACATAGCCATCTTAGAAAATGCAAGTCTAATGGAGACAAACACTGCTATTTCCAAAGAACTCTCTGAGTCAAAGGAAATACTTGCTAAGTTTGGCAAAAGTACTGTCAAGCTAGAGCAAAAGCTTGAGTCATCTAGACCGGCAAAGAATACCAATGGTCTTGGTTTCTCTAGACATGAGGAAGGAGAATCCTCAGGAACAAATGCTGAAGCATCAAAGAAGCAACCGACACTCAAAGGAAAAGGTAAGCAAAAATTCAAACCTATTTGCTTTAACTGTCTTAAAGAAGGACACACTGCCAATGTATGTAGGAGCAAAGCCTACAATAATTTTCCATATTTTATCAACAATGTACCTAGATCCAATAAGTTCAATGGTCATTGTTATGCATGCAACAAGTTTGGGCATAGAGCATTTGAATGTCGGTCTATGATGGATAACATAGGAAGATATCCTCAAAGGACCCAAGGAACTGGTCCTGAACCTTTTGTGAACTAGAACCACAACCGGTTTAATGTCTTCAATCATCAGTTGAGAAGCGGTGGCCATCAAGCGACAACCAGATGGAGAGAAAATTGTATGATTTGTCATGGTCATGGTCACACTATTGCAACATGTAGAAGGAATAATGGAAACATATACAATGGACCTTGGAGAGCACCTAGACTTGTTTGCTATCATTGCAACAAATTAGGTCACATTGCAAGATTCTGCAGAAGTAGAAAAAGTATATCTGGTGATATACCGGTCACTCAGGAAGGAGAAATCGATGTTGAAAAAGTTCATGGGGACATGAACAAAACCAGGAGGAAGAAACCAACAATGTTAGAAGAGGAACCAGTTTCTGCACCTAGTGTGGAAATATCGGAACCGACAAATTAAGCCTCAAAGGCTTAGGGGGAGCAAATGGCGAAATGCTTTCGAACCCCCGGTTAACACCGATAAAAGACCTTAACTGGTATGTGATACCTATCACTTGGCAGAAGACCGGAAATAGTAAAAAGGCAAATTAGGGTTTACACCCTAATAGAGGAGCATTAATGGCGGTAGGTGAGAGACACGTATAAAAGAATTTTTCAAATCATTTCTCACTATCTGTTTTTGAGCGAAGAGAAGTTTTCAAGTGCAGAGCGAAGAAAAGGCGATTTGAGCTAAGATTTCAAGAAATTGATAAATCTTGAAAGAGATTCAAATCCAGTTTGCAAGCAGTAGTGGAGAACACAAAGTAGTGATTTGGCAATCGACGGAGAGTGGAGTGAAACAAAATTAGGAAGCCCTAAATTCGTGTTTGAAAGGTATTTTTCATGTTCTTGAAATACTCTACAATGGCTTCCACATCTCATACCAGTTCGAGTACATCAATTGAGTTGGAAAGTTTTATTTAGAGGAAGTCCAAATATAATGCTTTATCACAAGTTCCGGCTGGAGTCATAGTTGAAGAGGGAATTTCTGATTATATTGATTGCAAAATAGAAGACCCAGGGTCTTTAGCTATTCACACTTAGTTAGGCCTATTTTGCGGCAAGGACAAAAAGATCAAATCGGAGTTTAGTGTCTTTAGAGAAGAAGAAATTCCATAATGTAGTATATTTTTTAGAAGATTTTATGGAGGATGACATCAGGATTATTTTGAGAAGAGTCCATGGTGACAAGATGTACCTAGAGAGGACACATGATATTACGCCTTAGGTAATTCATGCATTCACCAGTTTTTGTAACATAGGGGAAGTGTCAGCCCTGAGGAAGGTGAGAAAAACTGAAATAGCCAAGCTCACTAGTTCAACCAGTGATTCACGTGGTATGACAATTAATCCTATCAAGGATGATCTGGTGAAATATTCTTGCATGGTGATAGGCTACAGAATGTTTTCAACCAGCAGGATTAATTCTGTATCTGCTGCAGTGGTAAATGCCGCTTACCAGATGATAAAAGAGGATGCATCTTTTGACTTATGCACTGGTATGTAGAGGCAACTCCTATTGAATCTAAAGGCAATCAAACTGGACAATGCACTGATATTCAAGTTTGGACAACTACTAGTAGGGTTGTTCTTCTACTTCTAAGGCTACTTTCCTGGAGTAGGAGATGTCCAGTGGTCTCTTGACTAACCGGTAACCAAACAGATAAAGGAAAGCATTCAAGCCATTGGAACCGGCTACCCTGAAGTACTAAACAAATATTTTGATGAGTTCAGTAGAAAGATGAGTCAGAGGGTAAGAATATTAGGTGACATAGTGAAGAAATATGAGGATGACATCTGTTTCACCATTCAGGTGGACAAATGTTTAATGGAGGTTGTTGAGCCTAGAATTGAGGAAGTGGAGCCAATGGGCTATGAGGTTATGTATGACATGTTGGAAGGGTATGCCTCAACCCTTATTGCCTCGCCTCTTGATCCAAAGGCTAAGAGGACCGAAACCTACTTGGAGAGGATTGCACCAACTGAAGAACCATCGGTTAAGAAAGGAAAAGAACCGATAGCTAAGAAAGCCAAGGCAGTGCCTGCAACATCAGCACCGGCTACCACTGCGACTCCAAGAGTGACCAAGCAGTCACCGACAAAGAAGAAACTGGAGGTAACATCGGCAAAAGTCTTCGAAAGAAAGAGGAAGACTAAGACAAATGAACTAGACTTCGAAGAAACCGAGTCTGATGAAAAGCCAAAGAAGGCCCGACAGACAAAGAAGATGAAGAAGAATGAACCGGTAACATCCGCACCGGTAAATATTGACATCTCCTCATACAAACCTTTGACACATTTTCAAAGGATAGTTAAGAATATTAGGAGAAAATTACTTCATGATTTAGTAGATTACTATGATGATTTCAGTGATGAGGAGAAGGAGGAAATACTACAGGAAATCATTATTTATTTATGCAAGAATGACCGGTTGCCATCAGAGATTAAATCTCAAACACTGACTTTTTTATTTAAAGCATTAGATAATAAATGGCGCATTGCCATTGAAAAGGAATAGGAGATTAGAGAGAAAGTCTTTTCATAGTACTTTCCTGACCTCTCGAACTCAGAATTGTTTGATGTATTGGATCAAAATAAAGGTCTCTTCTTCATAAGGAGAAGAAGACACTGGTTGTTGGAGGGAAGAATTGATGATGTGGAAAAAGACACTCATCAGCACATGAATCATGTTGTTCTAGCTCACAAAGCATGAATGGCCAACCTACAAGTGGAAAAAGAACCAGTTATTTCCAAACTGGATGAGGTTTTTGATGAGGAAGGAAACCTAGTGGAAGAACCAATTGACACTATCGATGTCAATGCCCTAGATGTAGAAGATGTCACTCAGGACATACCTTCTAAGGGAACTGAAAAGGGGCAACAAGCCGAATAGGGCAGTGAACAGGCTAAGGACACATAAGAAGCAGCAAAGGAATAGGAAGAGAAGAAGAAGAGGAATGAAGAGGAGAAAAAGAAGAAAGAGGAAGAGAAGAGAAAAGAGGAAGAGGAGAAATGAAAAGATGAAGAGAAGAAGAAGAAAGAAGATGATAGGAAGAAGAAAGAAGAAGAGGATAAGGAAGAAAAGAGAAAGAAGGAAGAGGAAGAAAAGAAGAAGAAGGAAGAGGAAGAAAAGAAGAAGGAAGAGGAAGAACAGAAGAAGAAGGAAGAGGAAGAAAATAAGAAGAAGGAAGAGGAAGAACAGAAGAAGGAAGAGGAAGCAAAGAAGAAGGAAGAAGCAGAGAAGAAAAAGAAAGAAGAGGAAGACAAGAAGAAGATGGAAGAGGAAGAGAAGAAAAAGAGAGAAGAGAAAGAGAAAGAAGAGAAGGAGAGGAAAAATAAGGAAGAAGTAGACAAGACAGCTGAAGCAATGAAGAGCACATAGATGGAGACTCCTAAGGCAACTGGGAGCCAAGCCAAACTAGCTGCTATCTCGAGTCCTATTGATCTTCAATCTGCAAGTGAGTCTGAGCTTATGCAGAGCATCAAGGTTTCCCAAGAGCACCTTGAAGTCATTCACAGGAAAAAGGAACAGGACATAATTCAGGTAGCTATAGACACCCTTATCGGTTTAATCCCTGGTACTAATCTTCCTAACACTGAATCATCACTAGCACAACTCAAACTTCTATGTATTGTAGTGGATGATCAGGTGCAGAGTCTGGAAGAAGCAGCAGAGGCCAATGTCAAGAAAGAGCACCAAAAGGCTCTTAATTTTGCTCTAATGAAAAAGATGAATGAGCTTAGGATTGAACTACTAAAAGACCAAAAGGACATAAGGAATGCCTTGGATGAGGGAAACTTGCTACTCAGCAAAATCTGTCAACCTCATCTATTCTATGATGATGTGCTAGCCAAGAAGCAAAAGCTTCAAACGGACTTATAGTCCTACTTGGGCACATTTAAGACACCTTATGATTCCTTTGCAGCATATGGGCAAACCATTCACCGGTTCCAGATCCAGTCAGCCAAGATGGAGCAAGAGATCAGTACACGGTCTAGGGATTTGTAGGAGCTTCAACTGGTTTTACTTCCATGACTACAAATTCTTTAGAAGTGTTATTTGAACTTGGATACCCTGACAGTCACATAGGAACTGAGCATAGTAGATGCCATGGAGGAACAGGTATCCCAGATGCAAATAGAGAAAGAAGTGGCAACCTCCCTACTTAAGTCCTGGTCTCTATCCATGAAACAATTTTTGCAGGACTATAAATCAGTTTTTGACAAGTATTATTCATTATTGTCATAAATTTTTTTTTATATATATGGAAATAGGGTTATTTAGCGGTACTTTGTCATTGTTGGCAAAGGGGGAGAAGTATCTAGTTTTTGGTTTTAAAATTTTGATCTTCTGACATAGGGGGAGAAGTATCTGGTTTTAAAATTTTGATATATGCTTTGATATATGCTATATGCTCTGATGTCTCAATGATTATGCTTTGTATGCAAAATTGTTATACACTGTGTTGATTAAGGGATAGTGTATATGCTTAGGGGGAGCAATTTTGTTAATGGCAAGTTTTTGTTGTAAAACACTTAGATGTCAAAATTTTATTTTCCTAAGTGTTGCCATCAATGCCAAAGGGGGAGATTGTTGGCATTTTTGTTTATTTATGTTGTGATTATCATTAATGGACACACACTTGTATTGAGATCCCCTTTATATGTATGAGCTTGAGCTCAACCGGTATTTGTTCCAACCAGTATGTTGTATACTAGTCTTTAGACTAGTGGTGATTTTGCAGAACGTGTTTCCCGGTCTGAAGTGGCATGTCAACCCCAAGTGGTTCGTAGATCCCAAAGAGTACAAGGGAGCAAAGCAGCACAACACATTCTTACCAGTCTTCATTTTTTGTCAAACCGGCAACCGGTATTTTGTATGAACCGGTAATACTCTGTGATGAGTTACCAACCTGCATTTTGTGATGAGTTACCAATCCACCGATTGTTTGACGGTTCCGACACATTGAGGGTGATTTTTTGTGTCGTGTTACTGAGTATGTCTAGATGCATTGAACCTAGGAAATTGTAATGTAATCTTATTGGACCGACATGAAATCAGATTCCTTTAAAAGAACATCATGTCTAGGGTTTTGAGTTGTTGCTGAAAGGGTTAATGTCGTGCTAGGGTTTAAGGTGGAAGTTGAGTTGTTGTAAGAACGATCTTATCTAAGAAGATCAACTTGTAACTATGAGAGAGATAGAGAAGACTGAAGTAATGCTGGAATGCATTAACTGTGAGCAATACTAGATCTAACCAAGCAATTTGTGCTATTAGATAGATCAAACACTTGTTGATTACTCACATCTTTGACAAGTCTATAGCCCTTAACTGGGTAGGCCTCAAAGCCTTTGTAAAATCCTCTAACAAGGTAGTCTTTAATCGGACTTATCTCCTAATAGAGATTGAGATTCCTAACAGGATCTGTTCTGGTGAAGAACATTGTAAGAGCTTAATCGGTTTGACCTTAACCAGTCTGGTTTCTATTTTGCAGATAGCGACTTGTGAGTTCCATCTCACCGTGGTTTTTCCCAGTTGGATTTCCACATCAAATATCTTGTGTTATGGTTGTATTGCTTTTATGGGTGAATGCTTTATTCACATTTTGGTTTGCATGTGTGGTAACTGGTTTGACTGTTAGACTGCTTTACTGGTTTATCTTTAGACTATGTAAGTGTTTTAGTGCAAAGATTTTTGGCATACTAATTCACTTCCCCCTCTTAGTATTCATCATCCTCTCCTACTTTACTTATGCAACTATGAAATCAAGGGGGTGTGCACTCGAAAAGTGACCAACACCCCACTTTTTAATTAAAATTTAGTAAAAGGGAAGTTATCTCGTTCCTTATTTCTTATTTATATTTACTTACTAGCCCATTTCTGGCCTACCATATCCTTCGATCTCTTTGATCTAAACAAACCATCTTACCGTCCTAATATCCAGTTACCCATTTATGGTATAACCTAAGGATGTCCAACAATTACCAATGTCTTAAGGATCCCATAATCTCCAAATTCTTAGCTAACCACATAATTCGGCTCCTTATCATAGTTCTCATAAATCATTTTATACTTCCAACTAATTCTCATTAAAACTTTAGTATTATATTATTGTTATACAATCTTTCCATACGCCATTCCCATCCGCATGTTGCTTCATCTCTACTTAATGTTTTTCACATACTTTCACACTTGAGTGCCAACATTTGCAAAGCTTCTTTGATTGTGCCTAGTAGATAAATGGTGTTACATATTGTCTTGTACCTAGCAGTTAACTATGATTGGGTTGCATTTTTCTTCTTATTTTCTGAACGAAAACTAGTTACCCATTTCTAGATTATAGGATCCTAATACTTTTACACTCCTTGCACTTCAATGGGGATTTTTGTACGATTCCTAAATCAACTCTACTCTCTCTTCCATTATTTAGTTTCTCCAAGATTATCTTCCCATAAAGGAACTAGTTGAGGTTTTACTTGCTTGTTTCCCAAATTATATAACCACGGATGAACTTAGGGTTTATTGTAAATATGTGTTTTTTTTACCTAAGAAGTTCATGCCTCCCTTCTCCTTATTTAACTCACCTATAGTATTACTAGGGTTTTCTAATTAGGGAAATTTCCATTCATCATTTGAGTTCTTATCTGTAGGGTTATCCAACTCTAGCTCCACTATATTGCTACAAACATTGTTTAACAAATGCTCTTAATAAGAAATTTATCATGACCACATTCTTAAGGTACCTAGTCATTAGGATAGGTTAATGCTTTTATCTAAGATTTGCAAGAGTTCCTTTTAATTCTTATTCATTTATGTCTTCTATGGTGGCCTTGATCTTTTTAACCATCATAATTTCATATAGCTTAAAATTTTAATTAGATCTGTCTCGATTCTTATTTATCTTGTTTATGGTGACTTCATCTAAGGTCTAACTATCTTGCTTGACTTGCCATGTCAAGAACATATCTTGATGGATGGCACTCCTTTAGTTACCATCAGAGGTATTTTATTGAAAGATTCATCTCCTCCTACTTGGTTTGATTAGGGCAATTATTGCATTTTAGGTTCCAATTGAATGGTAACCCCATAAGCACAAAAGTACTATCTTTTCATTTTTTAAACACCGAAATACTTTATATAAATAAATAATTGAACATTTCACAACCCTTGGGATTTTATTATGCTATAAGCCTTATGACTAATAAGTTCAAATTTCAGGGCTTTTAGTGACCCTTGAAACTCCTTGAACTTATGTTGATCTATTGATTTACAAGAATTTTCTCTTATGTTTCACTTTGTTATTTCGCAAATTTTCACCTAGGTGTTATACTTCAAGCCATAGTTTGGTTTCAACTAAGTTATGAATGTAGCCCATGTTCACCAATGTATGAACCTAGGGCTCTGATACCAAAATGTCATGCCCAAAATTTAGGGCAAGAACGGGATAAAAAAAAATTTTAATTCGCAACTTAAAACATTAAATTAGCAAATATGGAATGCACTAACAAGTACGACTTATTTATGAGTGAGTTAATTCTAACCACTAACTCAAGTAAACTAAAATAATTTAAAAATAAATGCAGAATACTACATGAGTTAATTTAATAGCTCGTCAAATTTAATCAATAGATTAGTTAAATCCAAAAACCTAAAATGATAGATAGGGATAATATTAATTTCCAATAGTCATAAATTGCTTTTAGGGAATAAATAAATTTAGTCCTAGCACATCGTACTTAAAGTTTCAAATCTATTCTAAACATTAATTAACATGTGATTGCTAATCGGCAATGGGGGTTATTTAAAATAATTCTCATAATGAATATCTCCTATAAAGCTTTATCTCATATACCTATATCTAGGACGCTAAAGTTTAATCCCTATAGACAATAATTTACTACAAAAGTTAAATCCCCTAATGTTTAATTTAATACATCATAAAGATTTAATTTTGCAAATATTTAGCTTAATTTAAAACACCTCACTATTCTATTTAAATTAATTATTACTTCAGAAATATATAACTTTAAAAAAAAATCTCTATAGATATATATAACCACACTCATAAATTTATTAACACATTATAACCACCTAGTTAAATATCCTTACTCCTTTTTGACCTTTCCTTCAAAATTTACACCCTATGTATAAAAATATACATATATTATATTCTTAAGAATATATATATATATATATATATACACACACACACACACACACACACATATATATATATTTATATTTATATTTATATTTATATTTATATTTATACCCACACTTCATAATATTTTCATAAAATGTAAACCCTAATCTTTATTATAAAAGAGTCATTTTATATTCATTTTTAATAACTCATTTCTTTTATTTCTACCCTAGCCCTACCCGGGCTAGGGTTTTATCTTTTTATTTTTTTTGCAGGGCGGCCATGGCAGATGCAGCAGCGATCTCTATTTTTGTTGGGGTGGTGGGTATGCCAGGCGCCGCCACTGTGTGACCACACAGTGGTGTGCGGGTGTCGCCCATTGTGTAACCACATAGTGGTGGCGCGGGGCGCCGAGCCACTGTGTGTTCACACAGTGGTGGCGCTTCGGCGCCGCCCACTGTGTGTTCACACAGTGGCGGCCCGCAGGCCGCCCACTGTGTGCACACACAGTGGGGCCAATGAAACCCCTCTTTTTTTTATTATTATTTTTATTTATTTATTTATTTTATTTATTTTTATATACTTAGTATATATTTTTATATATTTTTGCATAATAATAGTCAATTTGCAAAAATCTCTATAAAGAAATTTTAATCTCTACTATGTCAAAATATTGTGTTAAAAGCTGGATTTAAACAATGTGTTTATATATATATAAAAGATTAAATATATACATATATAGATTATGTGCATCCGAACTTAGAAATCTCTTCAGTACAACATATATAGAGGTTATAAATCTACTTTTCAAACTTTTACACAGTTGTTTTAAAAGAAATATGATTTACGACAATGTATAAATATAGTTTTTGTTTGATTTACTTACTGAAAATAACTGAATTTAATAAACTTATAAACAACAACTCTAGAGACAATTTATTTCAATAAATCTGGTAAACTATAGATTTTATATTCTACAGTAAGTAAATAACAGAGCTTAATGATTTTAACAGCAACTATATGCAAATGCGATTATTAAAATTAGATAGACCATCTAGTTCCTAATTTTAAACCTCTGCAACTAAATATGAGAATTTATTTTTTGCAACTAGATAAGTATTATATTACTTAAAATAAATAGACCATCTAACTCTAGATTTACTTTCTGCAATAAAAGTAATTAACAGGATTAACTAATCCTAAAACAACAACTATCTTAAATTTAAAAATTATTAAATTAAACTATAGAGATGGTTATTTTATCTGTAGACTTTATTTTTTGCAAATAACATAAAACCGCACATAACATAGAATCACAGATTTAATAGAAGATAACTTTTACATTTTCATGTATAGATCTAAATGCTTTTATTATCAACCTTCTACATGCATGCAAAATCCATTCTATTTCTTTTCAAATAAATTGTTTCAAATGCTTGAGGGAAATAACAATTTTCTTTCTTTTCAAAATATCCTATACACACAAATATTTATTTCAAACTTTAGGAACTAAAATAAAAAATAATCATTTTCTTTCTTGCAATATAACTTAAATGACTATTACAAATATTTAAATCTTATCTTCAAGATACTCTTGTCACTTTACAAATAGGTCTCTCATTTCTAATAAATGAGGAAAATACTAAATACATATCCAATTATTTTTCTGCAACAACCATTTCTAGCCACATCTACTTGTCTTGCTATTTTCTTCTAACAACCTACAATTACAATCAAAGAGATGATCATGGAGTGCTCACCTCCCAGCCTAGGCTAACTGGTAGCCACCCCCGAGCTCGGAGAACCAAGCCCTAGACGGGTAACACACATGCAAACAAAAAAGATAATGGAAACACAATCTGAAACATAATCCCAACCCAGGCTACACTGCACCACACATTGTGATGTCTTTTCAAGGGTGGTAGTGGACCAAGTACCCTGAGGAGACTGCAGGTATGGTAAAACATATAGCCACCTCATGGCAAACCAAAACATATAGCCACCTCATGGCGAACCAAATACCTCAAATATAACAACCCCACATTCCTTATGCCCCCCAAGGCATTCATGCCTTAGTTCCCTCCTTATGACCCCCAATGTAGCAAGGGTCACATAAAATCCCTTGTGATCACTCTCGTAATGAGAGCCTCTCACTCGAGGGTTGTCACTTCTACCACCCCCAAGACCATCCTCTCTCCCCAAGAGTAGGAGGTCTTGATTACTCCCAAACCACATACATTGCATAAGCACCGAACACCAAATAAATTTCCAAGAGATACATGCAAGAAAACTAGTCTTTTACACAAGCATTTCTTTCAAAACAACATGCAATAAGAAAACGTTACAAGAAAGGTAGAACCAACCTTAAACTGCCCAAAGGTATGCTAGTTTTGTTGAGGATGAGCAGCCCAACTCCACAAGTCTTTTCTTTCTACACTTAGCCAAATTCTATATCCCAAATCTATCTTTTTCTTTTCAAAATTCTTTTGTCTCCAAAAATGGAGAGTGGGTGATTACCCACTAATTTTCTAATTCTTGCTTAAGAAGCCCTTTGTGAGAGTTCTCACAAGTTTCTAAAAACTAAAAAGGAAGGTAACGTAAAATGGGAAAGGGAACTCTCATTTGAAAAAGGAAGGTTTACAACTTAGTTCAAGCCTTCTAATTTCAATTTTCGCACAACTTAGAAAGGTCACTTTTTAGGGTGTCTAAAAGGTCACATGAGAGTAGAAACTTGCCTAAAATTACCCCTAACCCTTAGGTATACCTTATGGGCTTTAGGAAACCCTATTAAACTACCCCTAGGTGTCCATTTAACCCTTTTTTAACCCCTCTGAAGTCTATTTTCGGGTCAAACCTATGTTGACCATCCCAAAGATTCTTTACCCAAGGCATTTATGGAATCACATTACATTAATTGAAAAAAGCTATAGTTAAACAATTTCCCTCCAAGAGACAAATTTAAAAACTCAAACATAAATCCACACGTGTCAAGTGACACAAGGAAAATACTTTTACAAAATTATACATGAAATCGTGTCTCTTGTTGGATTTAAATAAATCCATTAAATAACATTTAACACACATGCATCATTTACTATTACGAATAAAATATGACACAAACGGGGTGTTGTCGCTCCAAATAGACAAACCTTGGCTTTATGAACATACATAGGTCTAGGTTTAGTTCTCCGTAATATTTCCATGGTCACATGGATAACTTCCTGCACATCTCAATTACACATTAGTAACTTCAAATAACCTCATATAATATAAAACACAAGAATAATAATACACATCAACACTTGTATACAATTTACATTTGAACAATTTAATACATCTTATATCCAAGTAATTTCACATAAGCAATTATCCTAATTCTCATAATTTTGATCCACACATAAAACATACATCCTATTTCTATCATCATAGTAAAGTCTTGGAAATCCAATAACATTTATCACCGCAAATTCCTCCTATTCAAAAATCATGTAGTGTTCTATATCATAAAGCATATAAATTAAGCATCAACATATAGAAATGTTATCCAAATCATGGAATCATATAAATTCTAAATCTAGACATAGCTGACATACGTTAAATCAAGATTATCAAATCAATGGATCTTTTAGGATTTCAAATTCATAACACATCAAAATATACACCACCGGGTAAAATAACTCTATAACTTGGTTCAACTTCTTTTCTCACAAATCTATTGGTCTAACACAGTCCATTCTATTGTATTATATAGCATTTATTAATAGGGTCAAACATGGTCAACTAAGTTAATCAAAGCTTGGTTTGGGGAAGGCCTTACAGATGATCTTACATTTTCCATTCTTGAATTGTAAATGAAATCCTTTATCCACCATCTGACCTACACTAAGATTATTCTTTAAGCCTTCAACAAAATAAACATTACCAGTGTTAGTCTTACCATCCAATGATATTGTTCCCTTTCCTTTGATCCTACATACCTTATTATCTCCAAATCTGATTAATCTACCATCAAATTCTTGTAGTGATATAAATTTTCTCTTGTCACGAGTCATGTGATGTGAGCATCCACTGTCTATAACCCAATCATCCTTTTCTTCAATTTTAGCAGCTAAAGAATTTTCCTCAGTATGAGTTGCTTCAATGATAGGTTCTGGAGAATCATCCTTGATAGCAATAAAAACCTAGTCCTTACCAGAGGCAACTCCATTACCGGTTCCACTCACAGGTTCATCATCATCACCATCAGTAATACTAAAATCATCATCACCAACATAATAGCATGATTTATCCTTGTTCCTTCTGAATCTAGGTTTGTTATGATACTCTAGATTAGGCTTATAACTCTTCAAAAATCTTTAATGATTCCAAGAAGCTCTTTCAGGGCATCTAGAAGTAAAATGACCAATTTTATTGCATGAAAAATATTTAAAAGGGAATTTTCCTTCATAATTACTTCCAAGTTGGTCCTTTAGGAATTCTTCTAGCAATCAGGGCTTCCATCTCTTCAAGTTCTCTTTCTTCTCTTTCAATGTCCTCCATATCTTTAACATACATCTCTCTCCAATCTATCTTTTTCATACTGGAGGAAGATACTCTAAATGCAGTCTCACTTTTAGTAGCACTCTGATCTCCAAGTTCCTCAAGCTCAAAAGCAGTCAATTTCCCAAGAAGTGTATCTTTGGTAATAGGGGTACTTGACATTGTTTGGAGTTCATTGATTGTAGTAGCCTTCATCTTATAAGCCAGAGGTAGAACTCTCAAAACCTTTGACACTATGTCATCCTCATTAACCAATCCACCGCAACATTTGATTCCCATAATAATCTTATTTACTCTATCCATGAAAGGACTTATCTTCACATCTTCTTCCATCTTCAAAGTTTCATACCCTACCCGAAAACCTTCAAGGTTTGCAATTTTCACAGCCTGGTCACCTTCATAAAGAGTTTCAAGCTTTGTCCAGATCAACTTTGCATTCTCCAACTCTATGATATTCAGTAGCTTTTCATCAGACAGGACGCTTAACAATGATTCTTTAGCTCTGACATCATTTTCAGCCTTTTTCTGTTCATTAGTAGGTGTCGGTGTTCCAGAATTAGGATCATGAGGTATATACCCTTTCTTCACTATCTCCCAAACTTGAGCTCTGAGACATATAAGATGAATCTTCATTCTCTCTTTCCATATTTTGTAATTTGTACCATCAAATTTGAGACTCTCCTTCTGATAGGGATTGAATGTAGAACTAGATGCAGTTGCCATCGAATCTGCTCAAGCGGTTAAGCTTTTGCAAAGAGGACCTTTCTCTGATACCAATTGTTAGACATATCTGATACCGGGAGTAAACTGAGAGGGGGGCTATGAATAAGTTTACCATAAAAAATCAGAACTTAATGAATATAAAGAACCATTAAAACAGAGCACAAATGAACCAACACAATGAAGAATAGAACATGAAAGCTCAGTACAAACAACACCAATATTTTGACATGGAAAACTTGGTAAAGGGAAAAACCATGGTGGGAAACCCTACCCACAATCAGATGAATACTTTGTAGTAGTATTGTGAACAATTACAATGGGGTCTACACTTGTAGAAAGGCCAACATCCTAGAGAACACTTCTCATCACAAAAGGAAGTCTCACTAACTTACCAAAACATTAGACTACAATCCAGAAAGAATGAATTGTGAAAGTAGCATCTCCTAATGCTTGATAGAGTTCCAGTTAAGAACAAATGTCTACCCTACAATACAAAAACCTTCACCGAATAATATATCACTTGTTCACACATAAAAATTCCTCTGATAATGCAGACACAATCATCCATCCCATCGGTATCCAAATTACATGAATAAGTCACCTATAAATACAAATCATTAACCTTATTGACAAGGTCGGCTAAACCCTAAACCCATAAACCCATAATAACAAAAATTACATTACACAGTATCACCAGACCAATATTATGATTTACATTACATATCATGGACCTAAAAAAAGTAACCAAATGATTCCATCTATCAAAAATTCTGCTAAGACCAAAATCCAACACGCTTTACCATCCGATAAAAACCCTTAGTGAAGTAACACAGAAAGTCTAACCAGATCCAAATAGGACCACCATAATAGCACACCAACAAATGAAAAGTCACCAAACACTCAGAATATAATCAAGAAGCACCTTCAACATGATAAAAAACTAATTCAATAAGTCAGACCAAGATTGTCTAGCCAAAACACCAAATATCACTTACTAGTAGTGCTAACCGGGAAAACTAGAAGCTAGCCAGTACCGGTAAATACAAAAAGTGATAAAAACCAAAGTATGAAATCATTAACCAACATAATATAGAAATAATATAACCATCCAGAGTAAGGATCCAAAACTGTTTCTAGAGATCTAATCATATTGGATCAAAATCATAGCTAAACCAAGATTATCACCAAGACTAACCGGGATAGGTCCAATCGGGATAGTCTCCAACCAGGATACAATATTGACATCAATGACAACACTTAACCAAATCCATCATATTTCCAAGATCTTGGTGGTGGGATAGGTACCACCGGGGGCAATAGTGATGCTTCAGAGGAAAGAAGAACAATGGATAGGGCCTCATAACCAAGTTGAGGTGATGATGGAATAGGGCTATGGGGTGGAGACATTGGTCCAATGAGAGAACTGATGGATTGGGCTAATTTAGGCTCAACTTCAACTTGTGGTACCTCTAGCTCCACCACTACTTGTCTCTAATGGGATAGTGGTATATGATCTACATCAATATAGGAACTGCAAATTGCCTTCATCTTTACTTCTTATATTAAAATATAATCCCAAGAAGGGGTATAAGAGCTATTAGCTCTCCTCTTTAATTTCTCAAAAATATTTTATCTTGTACCACCTATCCTTCTGCTTGAGAACCTCATTATAATCTGAGGAATTTATAATTAGGTTTTCTTCTCCATTCCATTCATGTCTATGGATCTTAGTCTTTATTAGGCCTTGCACAAACCATTCTGAATCATAAAATCTATATGTATCTCAGGGGAGATTATTCTTATTCAACATGCTATCAAGAGATCATATGCCCTCCTATTGGTAAAGTGGTACATACCTACCCTAACTTGAGAAGGGAGGAACGATCCCCTCTTATGGAATCCATCAACAAGGTATTTCTCTACCTCAGAAGATGATACATTATGTCCAAAAAAGAAATCTTGTCAAGTACAATGATAGGAAGCAACCTTGGAGTGACAGGGCTACAAAAAATTCCTATAATAGTGTGGTCCTTAAAATAGAACTATGACCCCCAATTGTGATCAATATTCTTTTTAGGCTCAAGTTCTTTGGGTCTTAAAAACTTGTTTACCCTTTCACTCAAACCCCATGGCACATTTATTGAAGAATAATCATTAACTCTTTAAAATAAGGATTCTCAAACATATTATAATTAGATTTCCTTGAATGCATATCCCATAAATATGTCCATTCTTGGATAGGGATAACTTCACCTCTAACCATTGGCCTAACTCTTAAGTCTGGATGCCAAATCTTAAGGCATTTGTATATCAAAATATGCATGAGAATTGAATAATACTTGAAATGCAGAGAAGGACCCACCCTAAAGTCACTGAGCACCTTATGCAACCTCTCTACTAATAGACTTGCATAATCAAAGGGTTTGTTGTGATCCTTGTTCTATAAATCCGTACATAGAAGCAACATCCAATTGGGAATGAATCGGTCAACATCTACATTGAAAATAACTAGAAAACAAATAAATGTTATATAGTTCTTGGTCCCTTGGAGTAAGGGCCTTCTCATCCCTTGATAAGTTCCCTGGTCTGAAGTCCAAAAGATTGCTCCTATAAAGTCCTTCATGAGACTTATATTCTTTGGTCAATTCATCTTCATTTAAAAGCCAATCTTCTCTCTCATCTAACATAAAGACTTCTTCAATTGTTTGCTTACTAATTGCAACCAACCTCCCTCCATCCTTGGCTACAATTTCTCTCATACCTTCCCTATAATTATTGGTAATTGACCTTATTAAATCAACATTTACAAAATCATTGGGAACAAATATCCTTCCCAAATTCAGATTCTAGATGTTGCATACGAGAACTCACTCCTTGTTGTTATAAAATATTCTCTAGAGGCTAAAACCCCAAGGCTCCATTATAGGGTCTCTGCATGTAGTTGTGAAGTCAATTAAAAACTCTTCTATCTTTGAACTAGATTTGGCTCTCTTCCGAGTATTAGTTGACCCAGAAAGCTAGGAGATAATCTCATCAGAAAAATTCCTCCTTCCTTGGCTAGATGATTTAGCCATTTCTAGTTCTAGGATTTTAGCTAAACAAAGATCAATTACCCACACTTAGGGTTTCAAATTTGAGCTGCAAATGATACTCTAATAATTCTCAACTACACATAATTGTAAATAAAAAATCAAAGCAAAGCATAGTTGACACGCATTAAGGCATTGGTAGAAAATATAATTCTCAACTAGCAAAACCAAAGGTAAAACCCTAGTATGAAAGAATTAGCGTTGCATAGATGATATAGAGTGCAAGAATGATTAGTATATACTTTGGAAAATCACAGTGAAATGAATAGATAAAAAATCTAGCTTCTAATGGTGGAATTGAGTCATTAATTGTAGGCACATAACTATTTGGTTGGAATGAACTATCCATTGTGTTTCATATTTGAACATTGTGACAACAACAACTATTTACTTGTTTCAGGCAACGACCAATGAGAAAAGAACACATTAGCTTATGAATCCTTCTTGCACAACTACGAACTTATCAAAAGCGATCACTTTTTCTTAATTGCGCAATGGTGCATGAATCACATCCATCCATCATTTCATCTATGTTCACTTGTATAGATATACCTTGTAAAATGGGAAATTGTATTTGTTTGAATCATGTCCTATGTAATTTGCAAGATTTGAGAAATTTGTTAATGCAGTGTGAAAATTACTGAATTTTTTTATGAATACATGTGTCAATATCTATTGATTAGAGAAATATAATACACATATCCACAAAAAAGGGTAGAGGGACACAGGGTCACCCCTCAAAGTCACATGAGTAGAGCCCAAAAATCAAAGTCACATGGGTATAGCCTAGAAATTAGTAAATAAGAACAACAATAAAAACAAGGAGCCCAATCCCAAAATTGGCAAGAAACTAAGTAGCCAGAGCACAACAAGTAGAGGGTAGAGGAGGGTCCCAATCATCTAGTTTTCCCCATACATCAACAAGGTTTGGGATGACATCAAGAAATGACCACCCCTCATTTTCATGTATCTCACCTTCCTCTTTATCTTCAATCCTCTTCAATGAAATAGCTAGATCCAACCGAGGGCCACCCATTACCATCACCACTTCTTAAGGGCTATCCACTACCACCACTAGAAGGTAGACCTACACAACCCAAAGGCCAAGAAGAGGATGAACCTCCATGAGTAGGAGATACAAAGTACTTTCAAACTGAACCAATCTTGTCACGAGAGTGGTGACAAGGGGTTTGGGACATAGGAGAGCTATAACACTCGGCATAAAAACTTTAATGCTAGTAACCATGAGAAGTAGAGAAACTATGTGAAGTGGAGTCATTTGGGGGCACTTAAGCCAGAGTGCATGAATAATTTCCCCAATAATTAAGAATCTCATACAAGTGAGACACTTCTAGAGACATTTTATTGGCCCAGACCTATATTTGCATCATCACATTGTTACAAATAATAGCTTTATCATAAAGTGAAACAAATGTATCAATAGAGATGTGAGCAAAAATAATAATATTTATGTCTTTCCATAAAGAAAAAAGAATATCCACTATGAAAGCATGCTAGACTTGGGTATACTTGATGCGAATATGTGACCAATCCCCCAAAAGAACCACATGAAAGGAAAATGGATTTGGTCAAGAAGGGTAGAAAAAATCATGAATCCAAATCTAGAAGTTCTAAGCATGACAACAAAACCAGAAGAGATGCATGAAAGTCTTTGGTTGGCCGCAAAAAGGATACTCTAAGTTTAAAACCCCCATGTGTTTGAGATGAGAGCCCAATCAAAAGCCTGGAAAATAATACACCAGGAAAAGTGAGCCATATCAGTGTTAGTGATAATTGACTAGACAATGTGAAAATGTTTCTACATAGCAGGCAACATAGATTGTAAATGGTGCCTAAAATTGAGAACACACATCATAGGAAGGTGTGGTGAAAGCCAACGGTATCCTAATTGCAGCTTGTAGTTGTAAAAACAAGTGTTAAAATACCAATTATAATCTTTCTACTAGGGTTTGATAGAGTGAATGTCAAGTTTTTGTAACATTTTAGGAGGTAGAGATGACACAAAAGTGTCAAAAGTCTATCGATCTAGGTGAAAGAGGCAAAATTAGACCCTTAAATATTCTCAGGTGCGAATATTCATAGTGGCTTTGAAAAATAAGTCCTTGGGAGTGAAAATGGGTTTATTATGAAATATTAAGGCACACACCTATGGAAGAGGGTCCAAAGGAAGCCCCTGAACCCAAGTAAGAGGTGACCATCAGAGGTTGTATTGATTAAAAGACAAACCATCTCAAAAACCAAAGCTAACCTGCCAGAGCCAAGGCTTGATAGCCTCCTAGACATGCCAAATGCTCTCAGCCACATAAGTACCTTGTAGAGGATGGGATTTTTTATTCTCAAAGTGATTAACTTCAAGGAACAAACCAACCTTCACTCTACCTCACTTTATGGTGCTCTGGTGAGCTTGGAGATGCAAACTATAAAACTAAACAATCAAGTCATAAAGATCTCTGAAATGACCTCTACTAAGTCTTTGTTCTTAAGACAAACATGCAAAACTTGGACACTAGAACAACGTGCTAACGTCCTATATGGATAGTGGACAAATACTATATAATGGATGTGGACACAATAATATAACCAAACTAATGATGTTGTACTAGATAGAAGAAAAAGAATGAATGAGAATAGCTAAAAAGAGACAAGGAAAGATGAAGGAAGCTTACAACCAATCCATGACTGAAGCCTCCAGCAAGGAAATCTCCTTATCTTAATCACATACCACTACACAAGAAAAAAGGGAAAATGTTGAGGTTGTGTTAAGAAGTTTGCCTCAATCAGATCCTCATTTTGGTGTTTCCACCTCCATGGACAAACAAGATAATAACCATGAATGAAAGGAAAATGATAAAGATATAAGTAGATAATCTAGATAATTGATATGCTAGATGGAAAATAATGAACATGTAAATAAACATAGAGAGAGAGAGAGAGAGAGGGAGAAATCCCCTTTATCATTTGAGGAACTATCACTCGGATGAATGGAGTTGATTCCCAAGAGCTCTCCAAAGACCATGATAATGGTGGATGCTGGAAAAACCTATGAAATATGTAGAAACTATTCCAAGAGATCCAAAAATTATCCAAATGATTAAGAAGTCTTTAAAAAATCTCAAATGAGTGAGATATAGAGTTTAGGGAAGAATCCCAACTTTAGTGGCCATAGATAGAGGAATTACAAACTCTTCTAGGTGCAAGTGTAGTGCTCAAATGGTCACCTATGAATTGACATATTTAAGGGATTCTTGTGTGACACTTGGATGTCTTTGTGACACGCTAGTGTCCATAAGTCAAATGGTCAACATGATTGGGAAAAGGCTAGATTATAAGCTAACAAGGCAATCCATGTGGACAAAAGGACACGGATATGAAGAATGACTCCAATCAGCTTAAAGTGAAGGTTCTTATGTGATGTGGAATTGCACAGGGTGCAATTTATGACATGAAATTTTGCCCCCACTTTAGTGAGCATACAATTATCGAGAGATGCGAAGCTAAAGTAGAGAGATGTTACTACGATTGTGAAGGGGAAGAAGAATTCGCTCATCGAACAAAGTTGCCCCTAGTGAGATAAACTTAAAATCATGCTAGATTTTGCTAAGTTTTTTCATCACAAATATGTTAATAACAGACAAACATGTTAGACAAAAATTTGATAATAAAGTGATTGGGAATGAAGCAGAAAAGATAGTGTAATAGAAATAGACCTCGCTTAGTGGAGGAGAACCCCTATTATGAAAGATACAAGATAGCACCAGTATGGGTAGCAAGTTGTGTTATACTAAATAGCCATATGATAAGGAGATAATTTACAAGATTTCATCAGTATGGGTAGCAAGTTGTGTTATGCTAGATAGCCATACGATAGGGTGATGATAGATTGATTTGATAAGCAGTAGATTAGCCCCCACAAAAGGAGACAAGATAAATAGATCAAGTGGTTTGGCCCCCACCAAGGAAAACAAGATGAATAGATCAAATGGTTTGGCCCCCGCCAAGGCAAACAAGATAAATAGATTAAGTGGTTTGGCCCCCACCAAGGAAAACAAGATAAATAGATCAAGTGGTTTGGCCCCCACCAAGGAAAACAAGATGCTAGATAAATAGATACAAATTCAAATATGTAGATATGATAGCCCCCCTTAGAATGGTATGCATGAAAGACATGTCATTATAAGGAGAAGAAATGTTGTGGTACGTCAACATAGTGAGATATTTCCATGGAATTTCATCTTTGGCAGATGACACATAAGAGCCACAACATTGATAAAAATGCAAGGGAGTAGGGGGATCCAATTATTTGGCATCAGAAACCATAACAGGAATATAAAAGAAATAGTATATCTATAGATGGGTATTTCATCATAATGCCAAATTTCTCAGATTTGAAGAAGGAGAGATGAAGACAAAGAGAAAACAAAAATTCAAGTCAACATGGAAGAAGGTCTAAATGCCCCCAATGTTAAACAACTCTGATAACTGGTGGACAACTGAGAGGGGGTGGCGGGGGTGAATCAGTTGTCGACAGATTACATAAATTTAAGCATTAAAACCTTATTATCAGAATACATAAACCAAATACTAAAATAGAAGATATAATAGTTAAGCACAAATATAAGCCACATAACATTTACCAACCATCCATAAAAGATAACACCAATATTTGTATGTGGAAAACCTGGTAAAGAGAAAAACCACAGTGGGAAGCCTACCCACAGTCAGACAATACTTCTACAGTAAGTATGTGATTACAAAAGGAGGGGCCTACATATGCAGGAAGGCCAACAGCCTAGAGCATACTGCTCATCACAAAAGGAGCCTCACTAACTACAAAATAAATCCAGACTACAATCTGGAAAGAAGAGTGAACTGCAAGAATAATATCTCCTATGCCTGAGTATAGTTCCAGTTAATCTCAGTACTAGAGCTCTTAAACCTCTTTCACCAACCCAATTTTATCACCTATCATTGACCAAAACCTCTACATATTATTACAACCTTATTCACACACAAATAATTGCATAACCCCCTAAAAGCATAGACCCATGATCTACAAAGAGATCTTACATCATATTTATACCAACCCAGGACCTAAACAATTAGGTCGACCTCCTAAAAGATAGTATAATAAATTCATAATATAAATCCACAATCAAATGATAAACCAAGTTGGCCTAAGACTGAAACAACATAATCCAATCAATAGATCCAACCGGTAATGCATCGGGATCATCCACCAACACAATACATAAATCGATCCATAACCTTGTAGAATAAGATAGCATTAGGTCTAGTCCTAAATGCAACACCACCAATCAACAAGAACATGAACAAGATAACCAACAACATCCCAAAAGCCATCTAGAAGCCACACCAACACCACTTATAAAGTGCATCAAAATATTTTCAACAAAGCTCTATCGATAAAACCCTTACCGGTGACCAGAAGGCTTACTAGAATAAATGATAGCTCCTGACTCTTCAAATCTTGAACCAACTAATCGCGATACACATCTGAATAGAATGAATGATAGATCCAAACCAATTCTACAAACCAAATCATACCGGATCAATATCATAATCCAACTACTCTATCAGAAATCGGTAAACAACCAAAACAACCGATGTTGCCATCAATGATAAAAAATCAATGCAACACATAATCAATTCCTCCAATTTTCCAACACCCAAAACTTTGCATCATCCCTGAATGTTAAAGAGAAAGATAGAAGAAAGAGAAGAAATAGATTAATAGATAGAAGTTTCATGATGGAAAATCCCCTATATCCGAGCACCTACAATGTAACTTGGGTCCTCTAGGAGAGAACAACTTATAAAGATAGCCAACCTCCTATTTCCAAGTACCAATGGAGTAGCTTGGGTCCTCCAGGAGGGAACAAACATGTTAATAAATCATTGGGGAACACAAAAATGCACACATGCTAAGCTACAAGATAAGAAGGGTATTGTCCTAAGGGTTATCCCTTAGGACATCATCGTCCTCCCAATCTAGATCATATGGGGAAGGAGGACAATCATAGAGAGTAACCACTACAAGGGAAACACCGGGTGCCCTACTAGTAGCAAGAGTGGGGGACGAGGTAGTCTCAACATCCACATCCACAAGCTCCGAAGAGGAAAGAGTCAATGACCATGTGAATATCATAGACAACATTGGGATATCCTCCAAATAGTTGAACAACATGTCTCTATAGAGGAAGAAGGTGACTCAAATCAAGGAGGTGATACAAGAGTCAAACTGTCAGCCTCTGCAAGATGGGCAGTGACAAACTCAAGAGAAGGAGGGGCCTTATCAACAACACAAACAAAAATAGGAAAAGAATCAAAAACTAAAATAGGCAAAGCTATAGGTGAGGAACATACCTGAGCTGATTTGCACCAACAATACTTTAGAATGAGGCCCTCCTCAAACTTGCATTTAGGTTGTACAAGAGGCATAGGCCATCTATCAACCATAATAGGTTGGAGGACCCCAAGAAAGATTTGAGGAAGAAGTGGCTACAAAATAGGAGGATCAAGGAAAGAAACACTAGAGACCACCTGTGTGTACAACATATCTAAGGGATGAGATAATGGAGGTATCTTAGGTAATGACATGATGAGAGGTGGCTCTAGGGATGACACAATGAATACCTACACCATTTTGGGGGGAGGTTCATCAAAAGCCCTAGAAGCAACTAGTAACAACGTCAAAGATGATGTAGATGTTGGAACATCTAAAGTAATAGGAATACATCCAATAGGAATAGGTGCCAAGGTACACCCTCAGATTGCAAGGCAATGTCACATTCCCGAGCCATCGCCCATTGATGGCGCATATGCTCATGCTCATATTGATTACGACTAAGATGGGGACTAGGGGTTGAAGCCCAGGATGAGTCAGGATCATCATGCTCCATAAGAGAGGCCTTCAAAACCATGTCTAGGACAAGAGAAGACCCCAAAGATGAAACAAGAGCTACTCTTGAGATAGGAACTACATTCATGGTGATGAGCGCCCTACCTCACTTTGCTTGAGGAACAACAGGAGGAATAGGGGGTGCCTGCAAAGGTTGTGAAGTAGGAGCAAGCGGTGATGAACAAGCATGAGGGGAGCACTTCCCCTTTCCATATCAAGTAGGATGAGGGATATCTGCCAAGATCGGGAGCTCAAAGAGAAGGTGGGCCACAAACTTTGACAATGTGGGTGCCTTTCCCTTGTCTGCACTAAGTGTAGTTGCAAGAACTAAAGACACTGTTGGAGGATATGTAGTACTAGGTTGATGAGGAGGTATACTTGGAGTAACATGCTTAACCTCAACCCCTGAAAAACAAGGGGAAAAAGGTACCATCTTCTCCAACATAGGAATAAACAAAGTGAAAGTTGATGCAGGGAGATGCAACAAATAGCTAGGCTAAATCAACTTAGGAGCCGAATCCCTCATTTTAACAGTAATCTCTACACATTAATTCACCATGAGGAAGTCTAGGCGTAATCAAAGCAGGCCAAAAATAATTTAGCGAAAAATCCCCACGGGCTATCAGTGGTTGATATCCAATATCCTAGATGACATGCATTAAACCTGCATGAGGAAACTTTAAGCACTTATGGATCACTAAAGGGATTGTTGTTGGTATTGGGTTGTCATTTATGTCAACTGGTATAGGATGGCTACCGATATAAGAGATGTATGTGCAACACTATCATTGATGCATACCAGATGTGATGTCCTTGATGTCACCTAGCTTAGCAGGTCACCGGTAAGGGAGAGAATGTAATTCAACACAATGGCCATTGGAGTCACTGGTATACAAGTTAGTGTTTGACTTGTGTTGAAGATATGGACATGAGACTGATATGATATAATAATCGATAAATGATGATATCTGCAAGAGAGAAAGATGCTGGTTGGTTGATTATGATGAAGAAGGGGAATTTTATCTAAATTATATAAACACTAGAGGAGAAGTATGTATAGGTCACTGGTATACTATGTGGATGTCAATCAGGAGGACTTCCACCGAATAAAGATGTAGTCACTATTTGAAGAGATAACTAATAGTGAATGTGCCCCAACTAGATCACCTGTATATGTTTGAAGATATGCTTCTCAAGTAGGGAAGCCACATTGGTGCATTGCAGGATGTAGATGACAAGGATCCACTCCCACCGGTAAGTGGAGCATATCTCCTATTATGCATGGAATGCATCATAGTACTTCAAGATGAGAGAGAAGAGTAGAAGGCAAGTGATTGAAGGCTCACACCAAATCTATTGATGAAACAAAAGGATGGCTCAGGTGCATGAAATCAGAGATGTACACTAGATCAGAAAGAGCTGGCATGTTGTGCTACCAAGACAAGAAAATGAGAGTAAAGAAGTGATGGGTTTGTCACCTTGACAAACTAGTTGAGATGATGTTCGGGCTGATGATGAAGAAGGTAAAGTTGGTGCAGTCATAAACAGGGGACATTTTCGGATTGAAGATGGAGCTTGATGAAGTTTGATAACATGATGTCACCAAGGTGGTTACAAATAAGTATGTCCACCGATAAGATGACAATGAGTAGAAGTGAAAGGCTCTCATCAGTTGAAGATGTGCATAAGGTAGGTTAGCAAGTGTGCTGACCGGTTGAGTGTTCTATCGGAAGAAAAGCAAAGTGAAAGGTTGAAAGAAGACTGGTTAGGGTATAACTGACAGGGCCTATGAACCAGTAGATGAACCCAGTTTTGAGGTTGGTCAGTGATCCTATCTAGACTGACATAGATGAACTAGCAAATGTGGGTGATGACATAGTGGCCATGTGGGGTTGAAGTGGCATGCATGCACAGGTTAGTGAATGTGTTGTCGGTGAGGTAGATGCTGATAGGTCTACATTTATTTTGATAGCATATTTCACGGGTCAAGAAGCAGAAGAGTGCGACTTGAGAGTGATCAGAGGATAATGATTTGATTGGAGGACTTCATGATCAAGGTCAAGTGTCCAAGTGTTGATTAGGGTAGGTGAATCTATCTACATGATTGCTTCATAGGTATTTGACGAGTACAGAACAAAGAAGAAGCCATGTTTGCTAAACTTAGCAAACATGTATTGAAATTCACAATTGGTGGAGTTGATTGATCCATTGTAGGAGGTCAATCTCTAGAAAGATATCTGATTGGATTTGGTTTGCCTTGAGGTTGATGAAGAAACCCTAACTGCTTGAAGTTTGAATGTTTTTGGCGGGAAGACTTGTTTATATATATATATGCAAGTCTAAATTGATGAAGTAGTTGCTGCCGAATGATAGAGTATTGTTGCATGTGAGAAGAAATCAGTCAAGTGCTCTTCAAGTATCAGAGGAGAAACTATCTAAGAGAGAATTGGGTTGAAGAGTTCAACTGATAAGAGTGAGGCAACTGGTAGTCTACAAATGATTCTGAGAGAGGAGGATACTAGTGAGTAAATAACTGGTAGAGATGAGTCATAAAAGATTGCAGAGAAGATAAGATGAGAAGTGATAGTAATCAGATAGTGGATATCTGATTGAGTGAAGTAGATTGGTAGAGAGCAAAATTTTAGTAGAGATAAGAGAGAACTAACAGAGTGCAGGACTGACAAAGAAGAAGAAAAGGCTAAACCGATAAGGTTGTAATAGGAGATAATTTTGTAACAGTGAGAGGGAGAGAAGAGATATGACAATGAATTGGATAAAGGATCTAGTGAAGAGATTTGTATAAGAGTTGAAAAGTTCATTTGTATCAAGGCTATTACTTTTGTAATTGAATATGTTCATTGAATATCACTGAGTTGGAGCTCAGTGTAGTGGTTGGTGCTCCTTGGGTTGGTCCCCTAAATCAAGGGTTGGTGATCCTTGTGTTGGTGCCCTAAATAAGGGGTTGGTTCTCCTTGGGTTGGTGCCCTAAACATAGTAATAAGAGTTTCATTGTGAGGTTGGATTGGAGCAATAGACTCTAGCAACATTTCTCCTCGAGGTTTTTCCCATCTTGGGTTTTCCTTGTATATACTGGTGTCATGTGATGTGCCCTTGTGTATGATTGCATTGCATTGTCTTGGTTTATCTTATCAGCAACCCTACTAAGTATTAGTATGTTAACTAGTACACATACTTAGGAGTTTAAAGGAAAATAAATTGGAAACCATTGATTCACCCCCCTCTCAGTGGTACATTGTGACTAGCAAATGGGATCAGAGCATAGGTTCTTGATGGATAAGATTTTTCCACCTTGGGTAGATGTTGGATTAAGGACACAATGGTTTGTTTAGTGTCAACCCCAACTCTAATATTTAATGGGTCAAACTGCTCCATATGGAGTCATAGAATGAGAGTCTACTTGTCCTCCCTAAGGTTTGATTTATGGATATCAGTTTTCAATGGTCCTCATAGTTATGTCAGTCCTCCCATCTACCCTAAAGCAGAAAGAAAATACAAGTGCAATAAAGAAGAAATGAAGGCTATATTTAGTGGGCTTTTTGGTGATCTTTCCTCACATGTGGATAGATGCAAATCAGCAAAAAGCTTATGGGAAAGATTGAAGAAGCTCTGTTGAAATGAGCCTACCACTGCAGAACCGATTTGTGAAGAAAAGACAAGAAATGCAACTCATGCATCTGTAGATGATGAAGGCACATCTATTAGTAGCCACAACAATGATGAATAAGGAGCTCACCTCTTCATGGCTCAAGAATTAGAGGATGAGAGACACACATCTTTGAATGATCATGTAGGTCACTCCTACTGGTAAGATGTGTTTGGAAGTGATAGTGAAGGTGCAGAAGAAGAAGCAGAAGTTGATATTGAAGGTGAACTTGTAAGTGCACTCAAAGAACATAGTAGAGTGAGGAATGAGTACAAGTTGTTCAAGAATGATGCAATTGTGGAGTAGAACCAGTTGATCAAATGTATTAAAGAATCTGAGAAATGTGTCTCAGTAATGAAGACTCAACAAGAAAGCACCAAGGAGTGTTGGTGTAATGATCTAGCATATGAGCTAGAGGTAAAAGATAAAGAATATTTGTAGCTAGTAGGAGAAATGGATATTCTCCGTAATGACCTTGAGAAATGTCAAGATGAGCCTGAGGTAAGAATCCAGTTTGATGGCAGTAGTGATGCCTTGGACAAAAATGTTGAAAAAGAAAAAGCATGCCAAGGATACTAGAGGATTGGGAAGTGGTGTCGGTGAATTTTCCACCAGCAAGAATGTCCCTCACAATGACATTATGTTTGTCTCCTCAAATGGAGATAACAAGAAACATACCTTCATAGTTAGAGATGCTCCCCAGAAGAAAGTAGATCTACCACAACTAGTGAAGACATGTAGATAAGGATGAAGACTAGTGAGCTGCAAGAAGGAGATACAATGCAGATCCCAAAGGAAAAGGGAAGATGGGAGAAGACATCTTCACTGGAAGCAAGAACATGAGAAGACATCAAAGAAGACCTCCTACCGGTAGAGGACAAGAAAATGCTACTGCCAACAAGACAACGAAAGTGTGGGAAAGGAAGGAATCAGATGGAGGAACTGTAGAAAGTGAACATCTCGGGGTCCATCCTCGGAGAAGAAGACATGGAGTTACCAAACCGATAAGATCTCCACATGCATGTCAGAACAAATTTGTAAGTCATATGTCATTCTTTATTGGTTACTTCTTCTCTTGCAAAGATTATGGTCATAGGGTAGATGAATGCATTAAAAGGTTTAGAAATAAGAATGTTATCTATCCAAAAAGTAATACATATGGCCATAATATGTTAAGATGTAGAAACATGCATAGATCTTTGCCTATGCATAATAAGATGAGTCCATTTGCTGCTGCAAGAAATGTAAACTATGTTTGTTATAACTACAATGATTTTGGCCATAGAGAGTTTGAATGCAGGAAGAAGAACTTGCAGTCATATGGAATCTGATATAGTAGCCATGCTAAACATAAAAATGAATATAGAGCATATGGAAGTAAGAGACCTGCATGGAACCAAAGGAGAAATATCCCTACATGATCAGGAATTCCACCAGTTTTAGTTGTCAGTCACAACAACATGACCAAAAGAATCTGGTCTAACCGATATGTTAGAAGGTTCCCCAACCATGAGATTGGCATGGATGTTGTATGATACTATAGCAATGCTTCCGGTCATAAGGAATATTCTGGTAGAGCAAGGCCTAATCAGAAAAACAAGGTAACACCTGCTCCCAAGACTGAAAAATGGGAAGAAGAATAAGATCAAGTACGTATGGAGGAAGAAAGAAGAGAGTGGAACCTTGGACCAACACTATGCATTCAATGCACATGTATTATCTCCTAAGGCTTAAAGGAGATGCAGGAACTTAGGGGGAGTAGTACACTAGCCTTTTCATTCACCCCCTCAATGGAAGAGGACGCATGGAAGAAAAAGCTGCTGCCAGTAAGAAAAAAGAAAATGAGATGGCAAGTGTGTGTAGTGGTTGCCTTGGCTACACACCTACAGATGAAAGATGGATCACTACTACACGTGTCAATGGTTGGAAATTTTGCAAATAAGATCAGATGCAAATTGACACAAGAAGATAGGAGCTACAAGAAGGTGCTCTTGTAGTGATGATGGACCGGTACAAGGAACTAGTATGTGCATGATGTTACCGGTATGAATGCTAAACAAGTACTTGCAGGTTATGTAAGACAATGAGGTTCGAGATCATTGCATTAGCCCCAGTAGCATGGAATGAGGAGGTTATGTCTCAGGTGGTATTGGAAAAGACCTAAATGACATATGATGGCCTAGTTGTTGATTATGTATGCATGCATCCTTTGAGGGATAACCGGTTTGATTCATGGCATGATGATGACATTCTATTGCATTGTCTACATCCAAGATCATGTCATAGGCTGTGGTAGATATAGTGGAGTTGATAGATCATCAGATTGATCACATATGCACAACTCAACTAGTATATAGTGAAGATTGGAACTCCTCTCTCCAACCTGACCGGTAATGTGGACCTGAGATGTATGACTCAGGGGGAGTTCAAGTGCTCATAATGTATAATCGCCATGCTTAAACTTATGAGTGTACTAGATGCATGAACTACAAAAGATGGAAACTGTAGTAGGATTATCCAAGATAATTTCATGATTAAGGGTATCTACTTTCCCAATTGGTAGCACTTCGAGTACAATCACATTTGATTCTTAAGATCAACTAGTATCAGAAGGGAGATGATGTAGCCTAATCAGTAGTTATGATGTATTCACTAACACATGGGCCTTTAATTGGTTTTAGTCTTGCATATGCATTAGGGTTCCGATCTGCATATACGTTTGGTTGTTGAGAAATTGGTGCCAGTTTGTGGTTGTGCCCTCCATCTCAAGTGTTGTAACTTGAGAAGATGTAACAATTGGTATTAGAAAGAGAAGCATCTGGTAGAGAAAAAGGGAGAGAGAAAATTGTCAGTGCTTGATAGACACAAGGAGGAGAAAATCCTTGACAATGCCCTTTTCTATTGTTGTCAAAGGGGGAGAGAGATTATGTAGTATGTCGGATACTATGTGTTGAAATCAATGCCAAAGGGGGATATTATTGGCATTGTGTTGTCATTTATGTCAACTAGTATAGGATGGCTACCGGTATAAGAGATGTATTTGCAACACTATCATTGATGCATACTAGATGTGATGTCCTTGATGTCACCTAGCTTAGCAGGTCACCGATAAGGGATATAATGTCATTCAACATAATGGCCATTGAAGTCACCAGTATACAAGTTAGTGTTTGACTTGTGTTGAAGATATGATGAAATTTGTAAGAGAGCAAGATGTTGGTTGGTTGATTGTGATGAAGATGGGGAATGTTATCTAAATCACATCAACACTAGAGGAGAAGTATGTACAGGTCACCTGTATACTATGTGGAAGTCAATTAGAAGGACTCCCACTGGATAAATATGCAATCACTATTTGAAGAGATGACTGATAGTGAATGTCCCCAACCAGATCACCTGTGCCTGTTTGAAGATATGTTGCTCAAATAGGGAAGCCACATTGGTACATTGCAGGATGCAAATGACAGGGATCCACTCTCACTAGTAAGTGGAGATTATCTCCTATCATGTATGGAATACATTTTAGTCCTCCAATATAAGAGATCAGAGTAGAAGGCGAGTGATTGAAGGCTCACACTAGATCTATCAGTGAAACAAAAGGATGCCTCAGGTGCATGAAATCAGAGATGTGCATTGGATCAAATAGAGTTGGCATGTTGTGCTATTGGGACAAAAAAAAGAGAGTAAAGAAGTGATGGGTTTGTCACATTGACAAACTGGTTGAGATGATGTCAGGGCTAATGATGAAGAAGGAAAAATTGGTGTAGCTACAAACAAAGGACATTATCGGATTTAAGATGGAGCTTGATGAAGGTTGATGACATGGTGTCATCAAGGTGGTTACCAGTAAGTATATCCACTAGTAAGCTGACAATGAGAAGAAGTGAAAGGCTCCCATTAGTTGAAGATGTGCATAAGGTAGGTTAGAAAGTGTTCTAACTAGTTGAGTGTTCCATAAGAAGAGAAGCAGAGTGCAAGGTTGAAAGTAGACCGGTTAGGGTATAACTGGTAGGGTCTGTGAACTGGTAGATGAACCTAGTTCTAAGGTTGGTTGGTGTTCCTATCTGATGTAGATCCCTCCTTGTTACCTTCCAAACACCTCAAAATGTATGACACTGACCCCCTAAAACAAGAATGGGACCCTATCAAAGTAAGGCTCTACAACTTTAGTTCAATCTTCTCACCATCTCCAAGACTCTTGCCTACTCAATCAGGGGTATCTTACTACAACACACTCCATGATACCTCCAAGGGTTACAGATAATTTTCATACAAATTTTGCATCATACAAGACTCCCTAAGGTTAGATAAAGCACCAGTTGCAAGGATGCATGCCCATTCCTTAAGAAACTCACCCAATTAGGCCTAGTTGCTTGTAGCCCTATTTAGCGGGTAAAGAGACCTTAAGTTCAAATTCTATCAAACACCTTGGAAAAAAAATTATGGATTCAAACACCCTTTTGGAAGTTATACAAGTCCCTAAAAGGAAAGGTTAGGTTTTGGAAAATAAAGGCCTTTTCCGGTAGGATGTTTATTGTCCTAAACGGGCTAATTAGGCCTCTTTTGTGAAGCAATTATGCTCAGATGAATGAACTGGCCAATTAAAATCCCATGGGAATGTTGGGAAAAATAAATAAATAGGGATTCTAGGGCTACACACCTAGAATCATCACCATTTGCACACAAGGTACTTTTGCTTGTTCAAGGTCTAGGTAGCCACATAGAGATGTCTACCTAGGGTTGCTCCAAACACTTCTCTCCCTTGCCCCTCCTGAAAAACACTCTTGTAATCTTAGAATACATTGACCATACTTTCGTTTCACCAAATCACATGAGCCTCAGATTGGTAAAGTGCAAGATATGGCCATGGAGGAGGAAAAACCCAAGGTAAACCCTGGTTTTCCGGGTACCTACAGTAAAACTTGAATATCAAGAGCAACACAAACAATCAAGACTTGAAATCAAAACCAAAATAGAGTTAACTATCCTATCCAACCAATTCACATCATTTTGAATGGATACCAATCCGTACAGAACCGTACCATGGACCAAAACTCTAGAATTATAGGAAAAACTTAGAATTCTATTAGTTTGTTGGCATCAAAACTCTTCTCTGTACAAGCACTCCTTGGGAATTGGATCCATGAGGTGTATATACTATTACACAACTTCTCTCAAAAAAAAAAAGAGGTTAGAGCTATTGGCATATGGGCACTCCAATGAGACATTGTATGTGATTGAAGGTTTTGTCATTGATGGCAACCTTGCAATCCTATGGCACCGGCAAGACATCATACCGGTAAAGCATTACAAAGGCAAGATAGTGCACCGGCATCAACAAGATCACTCTACACTAGCACCAGCATCGGCACAGAAGAAAAGATGTATACCAACATAAAGGTCGACAGGATTTTTGTTATGTAATATTTTGTTTATTATTGTAAGTTGACCTGGCAAATTGTAAAATGACTCTTGTATATAAAGGAGATCATTGTAGAGATTTAGAGAGGCAAATGTAGTGAGCAAAAAGAAAATTATTTGGTAGACCTAATGTGCAAATTATAGGTCAAGGGTATATGTAAAGAACAGAGCAAGAACCGGTATTGAATCTGGCATTGGAGATGCTATTGTAAAGCAATACAAGTCATTGGATTAGTATAATCCTTATTGTAAGTCAGTGTGACTTCTCATTGAGTAGTGAGCTCTAGGCAGTTGGCCTTCCTACATGTGTAGGCCCCTATTGTAAGTAATATTCTCTTATTGGCCAGTGAGTGAATATTGCGGGTCACAAATCCCACCGAGGTTTTTCCCACACCGGGTTTCCTCGTTAAACATCTTGTGTTATGGTGTTCTTTTCATGTGGATGTTTCTGATTCTGTTTATTACATTAATTCTTGCATACCGGTATACTGTTATTTTATGTTCTGCATGTTTTAATTTAAAAAACTCTTATCACCAGTTAGATACTGATTCACCCCCCCCCCCTCTCAGTATCTGTGGCAATCCCAACAATTGGTATCAGAGCCTGTTCCTCTATTTTTAGAAGCCTAACAACTTGAGGAAGATCTTAACACCGGTAAAGATGGAAAATCTGATGAAGCAACTTGAAGGAGCTCTTACAGACTATGACGCAGAGAAGTTGAAAAATATCAAATTAGAAGATGATTTAAGAGCAGCTCGGGATATCATTCAGGCACTTCAAGAAAATCTTACTGTTGCAAGAAATAAGAGAAGAGAACTTTGTGAAAAATTGCAAAATGAGAATGATGAAAAGGAATCACTTAATGATATGATAAGCAAGCTGAAACAAGAGAACATGACAACAAAAAATGAAATGCAGGATATGACTATGAGATTTTGCAAAGAGATTGAGGATAGGAAGAAGAATGAAGAAGAATTGACCAGAAGACTAAGTGATGCAGCAAATGAGAACACAAGACTTAGCTATGATAATGACATGTTGAAGACATATCTAATACATACTCAGAATGACTCAAATGAACTGATGAGACAAAAAGAAATCTTGGAAAGGGAATTGGAAACTGCAAATCAACATAAAGAAAAAATCAAGAAAAGCTCAGAAGAACTTGGTACCTTATTGAAGAATAAAAAACCTCAAGGTGACACTTCTGGAATTGGCTTTGAAGTTGGTGAAAGCTCTGGTACTGCAAATACTCAGGATCACAGCAAACCTGTAAGACCACCTAATGCTTATAAATTCAATGGAAAATGCTTTAATTGTAATAAGTATGGTCATAGGGCAAATGAATGTAGATCTAGGAATTATTAGAATATCAATACATCCACCGGTCAATGTTCAAAATGCAACAAAATTGGTCATAACTTTGAAAACTGCAGAATGAATGTGAGATGTTATGTTTGTGGAAGATTTGGACATTTATCTAATCAATGTAGAACACAAACCGGCATAGGTTATGGGAAAGATATTCAAAAAAATAATGTAACTTGTTATGCATGTAACAATATTGGGTATATTGCTAAATTTTGTAGAAGTAAAGGTACACCGATAGACAACAAAAGTGCTAGCTTGAAAGGTAAAGAAAAAGTTGAAGAGGTTAAGCAAGAATTCTCAAAGCAATGGATTAGAAAAGTTGATCTAAATATTGGGAATACTCCTCCACCGGTAGAACCAACAAATGCTCCACCGGCAAGACAGAGTGATACTCCACCGATAGGAAGTTCTTCATCCAACTGAAGAAAATTTCCTTGTGGGTTTGGCAATCTAATGACACATGTGCTATTATTCCCTCGGTTAGAGATAAGAAGTTGAAAATTACTTATTACCGGCAAACAATGTTAAGTGAATACTTAACCGACATGCAATTAATGTGGTAGATGGCGAAAAGACATTATAAAAATAAGGTTTTTGCTCCATTTCATTTCACTGTGATTTCAAAATTTCAGAGAGCGCGAAGATTCCGAGCTAAGGCATTTCGAGCAAGAAGAAAGCACACTCCAAGCATTCATCCATCCAAGACAAAAAAAGGTATTTAATCATGGCATCCACCTCTGCAATTGAATACATAGAAAACCCTACTATTGTGGAAGTAATTAAAAGACCTAGGCCCATATTTCAATTAGTCCCCGAGATAGCAAAGAAGGATGATACCTTAGGTGCATTTTCTCAAATTCCTAAAGGTGTTGTATATGCTAAAGACCCTAGAATGTACATCCACTGCAATATTGAAGAGTTAGGAGATGAGTAAATCAAAACCATGTATAAAACCAAGATATGTGATGATACCGGCAATGTTAAAACTAAACACAAGGTTATTGAAACCCTAGGATTCACAAAAATCCTTAGCATTCCTGAATTTCCTAAGGATGTGATTAGGATAGTGTTAAGCAGAGTTCATGGAGAATTTTTTGGCTAGATGCAATTCTTAAGATCACCAAGGAAGCGGTAAAAGTTGTCACAAGGTTACCGACCACCGGTAAGAGACCAGACAAAAATAAGAAGGTTTCCAATGATTTAGTCATAGACCTAACAGGTGCAACATTCGATAAGAGATCTCTAAGGGTTAATGATGTAAAAGATATCAATGTGAGATTCATAAGTATGATATTAGGTTACAAAGCCACTCATGCTAATAGACATAACTCAGTTTCAAGTTTATGCATTAAGAGTGCTTATGATATGGTAACAGACAATGCAAAAATTGACATCTGTGAATGGTTAAAAGATGAACTGATAGACAACCTTGGAAAGATAAAGAAGGATAAGAAAGGAACTTTCAGATTTGGAAATCTGTTAGTATGCCTAATGCTTCATATAACAAAATAGGTTCCCAATATAGGATATAAAGAACTAGGATATGACATACCAGTAGGAAAGCAATTGACAGAATTGTTTAATACCATGGGTGAGAACAAGGAAAACAATATTCATGACTTTTTTCAAGCATTGAAGACAGAAATGAAGAAAAGGATAAGGTTATCTCAAAAAATTGTAGACAAGTACAAAGATGATATATGCTTTGTTATTAAGAAAGATGAAATATGGATGGAAGCAGTCATCCCAAGGACAATCTGGGTAATCAAAATGGGCTATGAGACAGATGACCACATAGTTGAAACTTATGCTAAAGCACTTCTGGAAGCCCACAAAGAACCTAAGGAAGAAGTATTTGGTAGTGCTGAAACCATAGAAAGCCAAATACAGTCTAAGAAAAAGGTAAAAAAGGTAGAGGCATTTGTGAGGAAATGATCCAGACAAGCAAAGGCCATTAAGGAAGATGTATTAAAGAAAACTGGCATAACAGAAGATGAGCTGGCAGCCCCACAACCTGAAGCTCATCTATCACCGGTAGGTACTTCTTCGGAAGGTGACATGCTAGCAACTTTTAAAAGAGTTGTTAGGAAAAGAGATCCCTCACCGGCAACCACTCCTTCACCTAGAAGGACAAGGCAGAAGCAACAAGCTGTGAGATCTCCAGTTAGAAAGGTCACACCTAAGAAAAAGCTAACCCCTAAGAAAAAGAAAAAGACAAAAATTGACTTGGCACCTCTAGACATATTGCTAAATGAGATCACAGAGGAAGGAAAACTGAAAAACATAGAGAAAATTTATGACACTTTATTTGCTGATGAGAAAGGGAAAGTTGAGGAAAGTGTAATATTGCATATGGACATGTACAAATTTTTTTTGATGGAAGTAGTCAATGAAATTCTTGATGATTTGTACAAAAGACTTGAGGCCAGAAGACAAGTAGTGATTGAATTAGACAAGAAAATAAAAATAGAAAAACTACTTGTTGTATATCCGGTAAACTCTCCAAAGGAAATTGATGATTTGATTGCTCAGGCAAACCAGATAGTATTCTCTACTGCACACCGGCATATGTCACTAATGGCAGGAAGAGTTACTGAAGTTAAAAAGGAAACAAAAGATGGTTGGGACATATTCCTGGTTGAAAAGGAAAAACAAGAAGAATACAGGAACCCTAAGCCTATTAAAGTATATCAGAAGGATAGGGACAAAGGGAAAGGCAAAATTGGTGGACCTCCAAGCATAAAGGTTAAAGACAACCTACCTCCACTTGTGAAAATTACAACCACTGAAGACCAACCGGTAGCAGAAAGTATGGATGTAGAGGATAGCAATCCAAATCCTGAAGTCCTATACACTGTAAATGTTGATACCCAAAAGATCAACATAACAGTTGATAAAGATACAACTGACAAATCAGATTTGGCTAAAGGGCCTTTGGTAATATGAGATACAAACAAACCGGCAGAGGATACAGGGAAGAAGATAGAATCTGAGGCACAAATAGAGAAACCAACAGAGCTAAAGGCTCTGAAACAGGCTCACAAGGAAACAGTGCCACCGGTAAGCAGTGAAGTAGGGAAACCAGTGCTAAAAGAAATGCAAACACAAACTGACCTACCAGAGGTCAATACAAACATGATTATTTCCACCGGCACTCAGACTCTTGGATCATCATCAACATTCAAGTCAACTAATGTGACTGAGGTATTACTTGAATCCATTAAGAAAATAACTGACTGTAGTTCACAGGCTTATAAAGCAATAGATGATTCAATACCAATTTTGAAGATAATTGCTCTTGATTGTAATATAGATAATAAAGATTCTTTAGGACAATTGGATACACTAGGTAAATACATTTCTGGAAATATTGAGAAAATAAAGCAAGAATCAGTAAAAGACATGGTAGGAAAGGAGAAACAAAAATTCTTTGATGAAGAAATAAAGAAGTGTAACAGAGGCTTTGACACACTTCTACCAGAACTATATAATTTGTTGAAAGAGTATAAAAATTTGTATAAAGATACATGTAAAACAAACTTCTTGACTATAGATATTGACAAGAAAATAAGAAAGACACAGGATGAGATAAATAAGCTTGCAGACAATTTTGTCAACTTACCGGATTCATTATCTATTTTTGAAGAAAAGTTAGCAAATTTTGAGGAAGAATTGCTCAAACAGGAAAGAGAGAAAGAAAGAATAATAAACAAGGCAAAACACTTGAGATCTAAACTGAGTCCAAGATTGGATTATTTAGCATCTCTACGGAAGGAAATCTCAGAGGCATTAGCAAAGAGAAGCAAAACACCGGAAAAACATTTGTAGCATCTCACCGGTACTGTGAAGAGGACTGAAACAACAATAAAAGATAGCAAAACGTTTATGAATAGTATAAACTTAATTTTGGGTGATCTTTTTTAGATAATAACTACCCAACTATAGGGTTGAAGATATGGACAGATGTAACTACAAACTCTACTAACATCTTGACAACATTTGTCATTGATGCCAAAGGGGGAGTAGTAGGATGAGAAAGTTCAAAGACAGGAATCATATGCTCAGGGGGAGCCCTCATATTTTTGGTAAACATTTTTGGACTACACATTTTGGACACTTTTTGAAATTTCTCATGAGTGTTGCCATCAATGCCAAAGGGGGAGATTGTTGGCATATGGACAATCCAATGAGACATTGTATGTGATTGAAGGTTTTGTCATTGATGCCAACCTTGCAATCCTATGACACCAGCAAGACATCATACTGGCAAAACATTACACAGGCAAGACAGTGCACCAGCATCAACAAGATCACTCTACACCGGCACCAGCACCAGCACAAAAGAAAAGATGTATACTGGCATAAAGGCCGACATGATTTTTGTTATGTAATATTTTATTTATTATTGTAACCCGACTTGGAAAATTGTAAAATGACTCTTGTATATAAAGGAGATCATTGTAGACATTTAGAGAGGCAAATGTAGAGAGCAAAAAGAGAATTATTAGGCAGACCTAATGTGTGAATTATAGGTCAAGGGTATATGTAAAGAATAGAGCAAGAACCAGTATTGAATCTGGCATTAGAGATGCTATTGTAAAGCAGTACAAGTCATTGGATTAGTATAATCCTTATTGTAAGTCAGTGTGACTTCTCATTGAGCAATAAGCTCTAGGTAGTTGGCCTTCCTGCATGTGTAGGCCCCTATTGTAAGTAATATTCTCTTATTGGCCAGTGAGTGAATATTGTGGGTCACAAATCCCATCGAGGTTTTTCCCACACCGGGTTTCCTCGTTAAACATCTTGTGTTATGGTGTTCTTTTCATGTGGATGTTTCTAATTCTGTTTATTACATTAATTATTGCATATCGGTATACTGTTATTTTATGTTCTACATGTTTTAATTTAAATAACTCTTATCATCGGTTAGATACTGATTCACCCCCCCCTCTCAGTATCTATAGGAATCCTAACAAGAGCCATTGGAGAATTTTCAAATTAACAAAATGCAAAAAGTGCATAAAAGTTGCTCATGACAACTTTTGACAACTTTTGTAAAAGTTGTCAAAATGTCATCTTTTGCCTCCTAATGCCTTGGGTCAAGTTTAACCCCTCCTAAAACATCTTAAAAAACTAAAACCAACACATTTTATCCCCTATTGTCCAAAAGTCCTAATTGGCTCATAGAAATGCCAAAATAGGAGTTTGGCTCACAAGATGGGGTTCATTATTACAAACAAATAATGCATGATTGAAAACCTATATAAAAAATCTCAAAGACATATTTAATGCCTTATCCTCCCTTCTCAGAGTCTGACTTGTCATCTTGAAGGGTTTGATGAGGTGCTCCTGCACCACTATCTAGACCAAAATAGATGACCTAGCAAAGGTGGGTGCCAACATAGTGGCCATGTGGAGTTGAAGTGGCATGCATGCACAAGTCGATGAATGTGTTGTCAGCAAGGTAGATGGTGACAGGTCTACATATATGTTGATAGTGTGTTTCACAAGTCAAGGAGAAGAAGAGTGCTTCTCAAGACTGATCAGAGGATAAAGATATGATTAGATGACTTCATGATCAAGGTCTAGTGTCCAGGTGCTAATTAGGGTAGGTGAAGCTATCTACATGATTGCTTCATAGGTATTTGCCAAGTGTAGACTAAAGAAGAAGGTGTGTTTGCTAAACTTAACAAATGTTTATTGGAAACTGTTTGCTTGGTGGAGTTGATTGATCCATTGCAGGAGGTTGATCTTTGGAAGGAGATATAATTGGATTTGGTTTTCCTTGAGGTCGATGAAGAAACCATAACCGCCTGAATTTTGAATTGGTTTTTGCAGGAAGACATGTTTATATATATGCAAGTCTAAATTGATACAGTAGTTGCTACTGAATGATAGAGTGTTGTTGCATGTGAGAAGAAATCAGTCAAGTTCTCTTCGAGTATCAGAGCAGAGACTATCTAAAAAATAATCAAGTTGAAGAGTTCAACTGATAAGAGTGAGGTAACCGGTAGTCTACAAATGAGTCTGGGAGAAGAGGATACTGGTGAGGAAAGAACCGATAGAGAAGAGTCATAAAAGATTACAAAGAAGATAAGCTAAGAACTGACAATAATCAGATAGTGGATATCTAACTAAGTGAAGTAGGCTGGTGGAGAGCAGTAATGTAGAAGAGAGAAGAGAGAACCGATAGAGTGGAAGATTAGAAAAGAAGAAGAAGAAGAGGTTGAAATGGTAAGGTTATAGCAGGAGATAAGGTCGTAGTAGTGAGAGGGAAATCATAGAACCGATAGTGAATTGGATAGAGGATCTGGTGAAGAGATTTCCAGAAGAGTTACAAATTTCATTTGTAAAAAGGCTATTACTTTTGTAATTGAATATGTTCATTGAAGATCATTGAGTTGGAGCTCAGTGCAGGGGTTGGTGCCCTAAACATTATAATCAGAGTTTCATTGTGAGGTTGGATTGGAGCACTAGACTCTAGTAGCATTTCTCACTGAGGTTTTTCCCATCTTGGGTTTTCTTCGTATATATTGGTGTCATTTGATGTGCCATTGTGTATGCTTGCATTGCATTGTCTTGGTTTATCTTATCAACAAGCCTACTAAGTATTAGGATGTTAACTGATACACATACATAGGAGTTTAAGGGAAAAGAAATTGGAAACCACTGATTCACCCTCCTCTTAGTGGTACATTGTGACTAACAATTGCATCCATAGCTACCAACCTGGGAATACCTAGTTTGGCACAAAATAGGTCTGATTCATGAATGATGATGAATGTAGTTGAAATAACCTTGGGTCCAACAAAGACCGTCAAGGTGATACTACCCAAAGGTGAAAGAGATAACCCATTATGCATTCTTAAGGTATCATGACACTCATCATATCTCAGCCAATGCCATCCATTTACAAACAAAGTCTCCTCTGTGACATGACATCTACTCTACATGAAGGATCAACCATTACACTTGTAACAATTTGACCATTGAGCTTCATAGGGATGTATAGAGGTGTAGGTTCTCCATAATATGGGGCATCTAGAAGGGTGAATGATATGTCAGAAACTTTTATCTCCTAGCTAGGAGATGAGATTGGAGTGATAGTGACCATGTTAATATAAGGGCCCTCAATTGATGTTGGATTTGTGGATGATCCAGAGATGAAATTAGATGAATGCGATAGAAAAAAATTGTATAAATCTACAATTCACTATTTGTTTTATCAATAGATTTATTAGACTTGTATTTTCTTTCACCCACTTTAATTGCTCCACTATCGATGTGGTCTTAACTATGTGTCTAAGATAATAACATCATTTAGTATCATTTCCAAGAGCCTGATGATATTGATAGAATTTTGAACCATCATACCACCAAGGGTAGGTTATGTTGTTAGGAAAAGATCTAATCTCTAGAAGGGTTATGAGATTATCCTTTAACAACTTTTGCATTACGCTAAGATAGGACTCATTCAATTTGGTGAAGACCTTATTACACTATGGTTCATGTGCAATAGCTATTAGTGATGAGGCTACAACATTAGCCACAACTTTTTTCTTTCTAGACCCTTCCATGGAAATGTCCCCAAAAGCACCAAAAATGAGAGTTTGAAGTAGACTCTCTAAACTGAACCATTATATGCTAGCAACCAGTGAGTGCAAAATATAAGCTAGCAAATTTTTGGTATCAATTAAGAGACAACTTCTCCCTTAATGTCAGCTGCAGATTTACAATAAAAATTCATTGCAAATCACTATCTAGTAGGTAAAAGGGGATCTTGGTAGAAATATATTGTTATCACGAAATAAAATTTGTAACCTTCTCATTTAGCTTTTTCTTATAGTGAACAAGGCATATGATGGTGACCCTGCTACCAATGTTGGCTTGGAATCATTTGAGAAACAAGTCCATAAGCTAATTAAATGTTTAGATGGAATGATCGAGTAATGATTTGTACCATTCTAACACAATTACCTTGAGGGAATGTGAGAAAAGCTTGAGAAAGATGAAATATAAACTATGGTATTTTCTATGCATAGTCATGAATGAGTCAATGTGCACATTAGGATCACCATCTCCATTGAATTGATCAAAGTTAAATGCCTCAACCCCTTGGGGAAGGATAGTGTTAAGGATGGTCAAATCGAGTAGGCTCTTGCGGTAGTAGGCAGATAGAGAAGACTGGCTAGATATGAATGCATGGTTCATGAGATGCTATTGTAATTGATTTATGTTTTGTAATATGGTGTTCAAGACAAGATTTATAGGTGGAGGAGGGGGTGGAGGAGCACCATGTGCACCACCACCTCCACCAGTACTAACATGAGGACTAGTACCACCATTAGGGATAGTACTAGTACCTAAACTAGCACTACAAAAAATTGTATGAGCTTCAACTGAAGAAGTAGTAGAGCTGCTAAACATTCCAGTGTAACCTAAGAGAATGGTAAAAGCATTGATGCTAGGGAAAGTGGGTCTTGAGTCAACCATGTGTACTATCATCCTAGGTAAGTCAACACTTATTTGAGAACTATAGCTATCAAACTAATTGTCCTCGGGAGGAGTACCTACTAGGGGCACATGACTCTTGGCAATCAAGGATAATACCCTCAATATCTATAGGCCTCTTTTGTCTGAAATCAACATGTCTCTCAGAGTATTCATGATATTTTCATCCTGAGGGAAGACATTTTTCAAGTTTAATAACCCTTCAAAATCTCTAAAGTTCTCCTCTAACATATCACTAGTAGAATTTGGCAAATAAATGACTACATGACTAAAAGGTTTAGTCATGACAACTAAAAATGACTAAATTCTACTATTTTTTTGCAACACAACTATAAATGACTAAATAAATGGCTATTACTTCTCTTTTACAACTAAACATTAGATTTACGCTTGGACAATAGTTATATATACATATGTGTGTGTGTGTGTGTGTGTGTGTGTGTGTGTGTGTGTGTGTGTGTGTGTGTGTGTGTGTGTCTATGTATGTATGTATGTATGTAGACACCCAAAATTGTCCTAGCCTAATTATATAAATATTTTATTTATTTATTCATTTTATCCTTATCCTTCTATTAATTAAATAGATATTTATTTATTTAATTAATTCACTTATCCTCTTCTAACCTTTTTTCATTTAAATAAATATTTTTATTTATTTAAATTATCCTTTCCCTAAAGTAAATAAATATTTCACCTCTTCTATTAATTAAATAAATCTTTATTTATTTAGATAATTCATTAAATTTTTCCCTCCATGATAGTTGCCATTCATCTCTTAAATTACCTCTAACCACCTCTAATATTTTCCTATTTTTTATACCTATCCACTAATCCTATCCAACCATTCATTCCTCCACCTCTTAATCCTATCCCTCCATTTCATAGAGTGCTCTCTATAAAAGGGGGTCATTTCATCCTTTTCAATCCCCAATAAGCAATTAGTTACTCAAACATCTACACAACCACAATCCATTCTTTATTGAGCTCTTGTGCACACATAAAATGTGAGAGAAACAAACATATCAAGTGAGATCAATGGAGATAGGAAACAATGGAGATCAAACCCTATGAGCATTTGAATGGTATAATCTTTCATATTATGTGTTTTGCATGTTTTTAGGTTTTTCAGTGGTGTATGGTGGATTTCATTGTAGAAATAGGGTTTAATATGATTGTATCTTTATTTTGTTTTACAATATTTTAGTCTTCCAATTTCACCATATACATTTTGGCATGCCTAGTGGGACCTTACTCCCTTGTTTCTAAAATTATTTTATATTTTTAAGTATCTTTTATAAGCTATAGATTGGGTTAGCGATTATTTTAGGTCAAAGTCACATTTGCTCATCATGTTGGCACGTATGCATTTTTTTAAACTTTTTGTTTTGCAAGTTTTCACCAAAATCACGTCTGTGATTTCAAATCTGACATTTTTTTACTGTTATCTTAGCGCTTTTCTATTTTATATTGTCATGTTTGTGTTGTTCAAAGCCATGTATATGTTATTTCTTGTTACGTATTTTCTATTTTATGTTTGTATTTGGTTTGTATTGTTGCATATACATTTTCTATGATTTTGCAGGTTGCAGGTTGCAGGTTTTTTGCAGGTTACAATCTAGGTTTTTTTGCGTCTATGTCAGGTATAACAGTGTCTATATTTTCTACACTTGCTTTTTGTCTTTCAAATTAAGGTTAAATTTCAGATTTGATTTGCTTCAATCCTAACCTTTGTAACCTAACAAAGTGGTGCCACTATTCCTATCATTTTATTGAAGGCCCCTTTCACATTTCATTTTGGGATTTTTAAAATCAACCTAACAAGTTTTCTTGTAGGTTGGGGTAATCATTCAAACTAATAATCATTGGCTTGCTAGGGTAATTTAGATGTGTGTTTGTCCTTTCTAGTTTAATTAGGCTCACATTGATTTCATTGATCTTTTTATTTGTTTGTTGAAGGGTAAATGAAATTTTCTTGAAGCATGCATGCTTTGTGTTTAGATAAGAACCCTAAGATAATAATAAAATTATCCTCTCCCATTGCCTTCCATTGGATCTTGGGTGTAAGAGAAATTTATATTGTCTTTAGAGGGCCTACCTCTCATCTTGTGAGAGGGAACAACTCAAGCGGTACTTTCATTTTGATCTTCTATATAAATAACTGTGGTTTGTGACAAAATTCATCTTATCACCTAGTATTGATGTGTTAAACCAACAAATGCTCCCCTAGTATCCATGTGATGCATAAAAAATTGAAAGGGTTGGGAGGCCTCTTAATTGAGAAAACTGCCATGTGTATAGCCACTAGTATACCCCAGAACTTGACTAAACACCATTGTTTTTAGTAGCCTAGAAACCCTTTTGTTTGCTAGTGCAGGAGGTTGGACCTCCGAAGCTACCCCCCATTGTTTTTATCCATGTGATGCATAAAAACTCAAAAGGGCAGGGAGGCCTCTTAATTAAGCAAACTACCACATGTATGGCCACTAGCATACCCTAGAACATGACTAAACACCATTGTTTTTATTAGCCCAAAACCCTTTTGTTTGCTAGTGCAGGAGGTTGGACCTCCGAAGCTACCCCACATTGCTACTACTCATTATTGAGACAAATGTCCCTTGGTTTATAAGATCTTTAGATCTTTAGAGTATGAGATTTTGGTAAGTCCAAGAAGTGAGTGTCATGTAAGGGGGAACCAATACCACCAAATCTTTATGTTCACTTTGTTTAAGTATTTGGAGAAATCCAAGTGGGGACTCAACAAGTAGTATCATCTTTCTAGCCTAGGTTGTGCTTGCTTACAAGTGTTCTCTATTGTGTTAAGACCCATGGAAATTGGGATTTTTCATCCTATAGAACATACACATTAGGTTCATACTTAGACAACACCTTCAAACATTGTGTCTTCTTGTTTGTTGTGTTTTCTTGTCACAAATCCATCAACATTGAGATCTAGTCACTAATCAACAACTTCAAAAATTTGGACAAAATTGATAATTTTTCAGAAATGCATCTATGTTCACTTCCAATGCATATACGATCACTTTGACCGCGTCTATGTCCATTTCTAGTGTTTTTTACTCATATTACCGTGTCCATGTCACTTTCTGGTGTATTTACAGATAGAATTGAGAAAGAATTATCAACTAAGAAAACACGTTTTTAACTCATCTTACCACATCTGTGGCACTTTTTGATGTATTTTTGGAACATAATATCACGTATTTGGACAAACTAATTTAATTAAGATTTGCACTACAACTATGAAACTACATTTTTGGATGGTGAAACTATGTATTTGAAATATTTTGACATGTTTGTGGTACTGAGATTTTAAGAGCTTCTAAGGCTAATTCCATAAGATTTCAGTTTAGTTTGTTGCAAATTTGAAGTTGATGGTATGTTAGTATTGTTGTCATTGATGTCAACATACTGATTATATGATTCAGTGAGTGAATTGTGCTCCACATTTTTTATATGTTGCAAATGTGTTCAAGATGTGTTGGTATGTCATTGTACATTACCTTGAGATGTTACTCTTATGATTCGGTGCTTTGAAAGTTGTGCTTCAGAAGTCTATTCAGTAATGATGATGTTTTCTAGCAGATTTTGTCGAGCTCTATGTTTCTTCATATTCTTGATTTTGTTGATGAGATATCAAATTTATGGTATTCATGCATTTATCTTTGATATTTTAATTTGGCATGTAATGATGAGCTTTAGAGTCATGGTTGTTGATATGGTCATTCCAGGTTTGGTTGACCTTGAATGATTCTATTGTTGCTCTGGCATTTGTGGTGTATGGATAACATGTTATTTTTATCAATGTTGTGTTGCAGTGTGATCCACTTCTCATTCCTTTCCACCATTGGAATGTTTATTTTAGACTTATTTCAAATTGTATTTCGGTGAATTGTTCTTTTGGCCCACTTGGAGAGAGATCGGTATAAAATTGAAGATGATTGTAATGTGAAAATGTAATGGATGCAAGTGGATTGAAAAAGATATATTTTATGTGAATATGTGTGTGAGGTTGTGAAGAGTTGAAGTTGAGTAGTGAGATTGTGTTTTGTTACTATTTGGTATTAGAGGCGGCGATCCAAAGGTTTCTTTTAGCATTGCAGCACTATGGCAATTGTGCTTCAGTGGTGGATTCTTTCTTTTTCTTTCTTATTCTTCTAGGAAGTGAGTCCTTATTTTTCTAGCAATTGTAGCCAAACAGTGAGCCCACTTGCAATTATTATTCTGGCAGTTAGCTAGCCTTTGTAAAAATCACCTTAATTGGTGTCACTCTAATAGTTGTTTCATAATTGAGAATTAGCATTCTCCATGTTTTTTCCCTCCTTGGGTTTTTCATGCATATATTGTGTTCTTGTGTATATTTTATGTGTTAGGACCCAGAGGCAACTGAGAGGGGGGGGGGGGGGGTGAATCAGTTATCTATTAATTTCAACACAAATATAACTTAATCGAACTTGATGCATAATACTAGTAAACCAAACTTAATGTCGGTTGACAGTTTAATAGTTAATAATAGTACTGATAAAGTTTAATGCATGAAAAAGAAAGACAAATAACATCCACAACACATAACACAGATATTTGTACGTGGAAACCATGTAAGGGGAAAAACCATAGTGGGAAACCTTACCCACAATCAGATGATACTACTACAGATAGTATGTGTGTACAAATGGGGTCTACACATGCAAAAAGGCCAACTGCCTAGAGCTCACTGCTCAATCACAAAATGGGAGTCACATTGACTACAATTGAATGGTTAAATCCAATGATAATGCACTGCTCAAAATAGCATCTTCATATGATAGATTTGGTATTGGTTAAGATCTGATTGTCTTCTTCATACCTTCCTTGAATCTTCAAATGATGTATGTGTGAGTAGCTCTTCTTATATTCACATATACCTTATTAGATTCCTCTACCACTATTTCATAATCTCACAAATGAGATCTTACATACATACCAAAACCTAAGACCAAATGTGTAGGTCAGCTCACTAAGAATATTACAATTAAATCAAATACAAATGAATCAATATGCGATGCATCATGCCAGCTTAATGCATTTACACTAATAACCAATCAATAAATTATCTCCATAACGTGTTGTGCTGATCTGGAATAGATAACACTTGCCGGTCCATAACCTAGACCAATTTGTTGGTAACAACAAATATACAAACTTTATTAGACCAATAAGCAAATCACCAAAACCAAGTGTCCAAACCATGTCTTCGACATAACCAAGTAATCTCCAGATGATAACAAGTCATCCTCAGTGCCAGTGAACAATATAATCTACTAGTGAACCAAATACTAATGACTGTGCATAAGTCACTGAACATGTCGGTGAACATAACCAAAGATCTCCAGTGCTGATAAGTGTTGACATCAATGAAAAAACCAATGCAACACATCCATAATACCAACAATCTCCCCCTTTGGCATTGATGGAAACACAAGATGGAAAAACCATCTAAGTGCCAAAGAAGAAATGCCAAAAACCAAAAACCAACAATCTCCCAAAGAGATCAATTACCAAAAATCAAAATACATAATATCTTTCCCCCAATGAATAATCTCCCCAAAGGATAATGTGTTTTTCCATATATATCTCTCCCCCTTTGACATCAAATTCCAAATCAATACAAAAACCAGATATAACCAATTCATAGAACTAATTACAAATACCAATTTATCCAACTACTCCCCTTGAGAAGTACTTGTCCTCCATCAAAGCCAGAAAAAAGTTTCTCTGTAAATTCCTGTCGGTTTGATGCCAATTTCCAACTGTCTAAGTCTCTACTGGTGAGGATATAGCCCCAAGTTGCTCTCTAAGATATTCAAAAGTTTCCTTAGGCAAAGGCTTAGTAAAGATATCTGCAATTTGTTCTTTAGTATTCACATAAACCAATTTCACTTCTTTTGCTTCAACATTCTCTTTCAGAAAATTGAATTTGATAGAAACATGTTTAGTTTTAGAGTGAAATACTGGATTCCTAGATATATCAATTGCTGCCATATTATCATAGTAAATAATTATAGGTTCTTTGCATTTTACCTTTATGTCCTTCAACATTTGCTTAATCCATAATACCCGAGTACAATTTGTTGCTGCTACAACATATTCTAATTCAGTTGTTGATAATAATGTACAACTCTGTTTCTTGCTCAACCATGAAATCAATCAGCTACCAAGAAAGAATGCTCCTCCACTAGTGCTCTTTCTATCATCTACATCTCCTACCCAATTTGCATATGTGTATGCACATAAATCAAAATTTTCATCTTTAGGATACCATAAAATCCTTTTTACTACTGGTTCATGATTTTCCTTAGGATTACTCTGAAATCTTGAAACAATACATACTGAATTTATAATATCAAGTCTTGTTTGTGTCAAATACAATAAACCTCAAATCATAGATTTATATCTTGTCAGATTAACAGGTTCTAATTCATCCTCAATGATAGTTTATCAGTTGTAGTCATAGGAGTACTTACCGGTTTAGAGTTTTCCATACCAAATTTCTTTAATTGTTCCTTAAGTACTTTGATTGACATGTGGATATACCTTTATCAGTTTGTGAAATCTGCAATCCTAAACAGAATTTTATCTCCCCAAGCATAGACATTTCAAATTCTTCTTGCATCTTATTAGAAAAGTCTTCACACAATCCATCTTCTCCTCCAAAAATGATATCATCAACAAAAAACTTCAATAACCAAGATGTCATCATTAGTTACTTTGAAATATAAGTTGTTGTCAGCATTACCTTTAGTGTAACCAAGCTTCAAAAGATATTTGTTCCATCTAGCATACCAAGCTCTAGGAGCTTGTTTTAATCCATATAAAGCTTTCCTTAACCTAAAAAACCATATCTTTGTCATTTGTCAAAGAAAATCCATCAGGTTGTTCAATGTAAACTTCCTCTTCAAGTTCACCATTCATAAATGCACATTTAAAATCCATTTGATTTACTTTATAGTTCTTGTGTGCTGCAAATGCTAGAAAGTCTGACTGCCTCAATTCTAGCTACCAGTGCAAAGGTTCCATTGTAATCAATTCCCTCTATTTGTGAATATCCCTTACACACTAATCTTGCTTTATTTCTGATTACCTTACCATTTTCATTAAGTTTATTTATGAATACCCTTTTAGTTCCAATTACATTTTTGTTTTTAGGTTGGGGAGCCAATGTCCATTTGTTATTCTTTTCAATTTGTTCCAATTCATCTTCCATAGCCTTAATCCAATGTTTATCTTAAAATGCCTTAAAAATAGTTGTTGGTTCAATTTGATAAATTAAGCATACCTCTTCATTTGCCAATCTTCCTCTTGTCATAACTCCTTGATACTTATTCCCAATTATCTGACTTTCAGAGTGATTTAATCTTACATACCTGGGTGTGTTCACTTGTTGTTGTTCTTCAGTCACTGTGGAATTCTTAGATGATGTCGGTGTGACTGGATTAACATTTTGTACTGGTGTATTCAGTGTAGGCTCATTTGTGATTATCTCAACTACTGGTTCAAAGTCCATAGACCTTGAATTACCTCTAAACTGTTCATCAATCTTCACATTTGCACTCTTAATGATTTTCTGTAATCTTTTACAAAAACATCTATATGCCTTGCTCATAGATGAATAACCAAGAAATATTTCTTCATCACTTCTAGGATCAAATTTACCAACATACTCATCTCTCCTAATATAACATTTTCTTCCAAATATTCTGAAATATTTAAGAGTGGGAGTATTACCAAACCATAGTTCATGAGGGGTCTTACCGGTTTCACCTTTGATGTGAACTATGTTGAATGTGTAAACCTTTGTATTTACTGCTTCTCTCCAATATACATGAGGTAGGTTTGCTTTTGATATCATGCTTTTAGCTGCATCCAGAATAGTTTTGTTCTTCCTTTCGACAACTCCATTCTGCTGGGGTGTCTGAGGTGCTAATAGTTGTCTTCTAATTCCATTCACTTCATAGAATGTATTAAATTCCTTAGATGTGAATTCACCTCCTTGATCTTATCTTAAACATTTGATTTTCTTACTAGTTTCATTTTCTACCATTACCTTGAATAGTTTGAATTTCCCAAAAGCTTTTGATTTCTCCTTAAGAAAATTAGCCCAACACATTCTAGAATAATCATCAATGATTAGCATAAAATATCTATCTCCTTGTTCTCGCCGGACCATATAAATCAGTATGAATTAAATCAAGAACATTATTGGATTACTCTGGAATACTCTTAAAAGTTGTTCTAACTTGCTTTCCAAATTGACATTCCTTACATACCGAACTGTGAGGTTTTACAATCTTAGGTAAATACCTTACTGCCTTAGTTGTACTAATCTTTAAAATGCAATCAAAATTTATGTGACAAAGTCTCTTATGCCATAACCAACTTTCATCAATATGTGCAATTAAGCATGTCTTCTCATTTTTATTCAAATGAAATATATTACCTCTAGTCTGATTACCAGTTGCAATTTCCAAACCAGTTCTATTCATGATTTTGCATTTACCATTCTTGAATTGTAATTGAAATCCCTTTTCAACTAATTGACCAACACTCAAAAGATTATACTTCAAACCTTCAACATAATAAACATTGCCAGTATTGTGCTTACCATCAAAAGATATAGTGCCTTTTCCTCTAATCAAACAAGCTTTGTCATCCCCAAATCTTACTAGACCTCCATTGTATTCCTGAAAGATTAAGAATTTACTTTTATCACCAGTCATATGATGTGAACATCCAGAATCAATGATCCATTCATCTTTTTCTTCAATTTTAGCTGCCAGGGTCTACTCTACCAGTTGTACAGTAGGTACCAATTGATCTTCTATTATTGCAACAAAAGCCCATCCATTGTCTGTGGTTCCTCATTAGAATCATCAGTAACTCCTTTGTCAACATAGTAACATGATTTGTCTCTATTCTTCTTAAATCTATATCTGAGATATTTAGGGTTAGGCTTATATGTTCTTTTAGCTTATTCTTTCAATCTTACATGTCTATTAGGACACGTAGATGCCATATGACCAATTTTATTGCAGTTAAAACATTTAAATAGTGATTTACCTTCATACTTACTTCCAACTAGACCTTTAGGCATTTTCCTTGCAAATAATGCTTCAAGCTCTTCCAGTTCTTCATTTTCCCTTCTGATGTCTTCAAATTATCTTGCATAAAGTGATTTCCAATCAAATTTCTTAGATGATGATGATGATGATGTTGTAGATGATGATGATGTTTTGAAAGCTAAATCTATCTTAATTGTAGCAATAGGACCAAATTCCTCAAGTTCAAAAGATGAAAGTTTTCCAACCAAGGTATCTCTAGATACTGATGTATTAGGCATTGTTCTTAATTCATTAATAGAAGTTACTTTCATTTTGTATGCCAGTGGCAATTCTCTTAAAACTTTATAAAAAATTTCATCTTCACTTAAGGATCCTCCACAACATCGTATACCCAAAACAATTTCATTAAATCTTTCCATAAAAGTAGAAATTCTTTCATCTTCTTCCATTTTTAGATTTTCATACCTGGCCCGAAAGCATTGTAGTTTTGTAATTTTGATAGTGGAATCACCTTCATTAAATGTTTCTAATTTGTCTCAAATAGCTTTAGCAGTAGATCAGTCTGATAATCGCATGATTTTTTGATCTGACAATGTGCTCAAAAGTGCTTCTCTTGCTTTGCAATCATTCTCCTGATCTTTAGCCAAGTTTGGTGGATTAGGTTGACTCTGTGTAGGACCAACATAGCCATTCTTTGTAACATTCCATATGTCTCTTCCAATGCAATTCAAATGTGTCTCCATTCTAATCTTCCATATACCATAGTTAGTTCCATCAAGTTTCAGACTATCCTTCCTGAAATAGTTAGTTGTCATAGAATCTCCTCAAGTTGTTAAACATCTACAAAAAGAGGACTTAGCTCTGATACCAATTGTTAGGACCCAGAGGCAACTGAGAGGGGGGGTGAATCAGTTGTCTATTAATTTCAACCCAAATATAACTTAATCAAACTTGATGCATAATGCAGATAAACCAAACTTAATGTCAGTTGATAGTTTAATAGTTAATAATAGTACCGGTAAAATTTTTGCATGAAACAGAAAGATAAATAACATCCACAACACATAACATAGATATTTGTACATGGAAACCCTGTAAGGGGAAAAAGCATGGTGAGAAACCTTACCCATAATCAGATGATACTACTGTAGATATATGTGTGTACAAATGGGGTCTACACATGCAGAAAGGCCCACTGCCTAGAGCTCACTGCTCAATCACAAAATGGGAGTCACACTGACTACAATTTGATGGTTAAATCCAATGATAATGTACTACTCAAAATAGCATCTTCATATGTTGGATTCAGTACCAGTTAAACTCTGATTGTCTTCTTCATACCTTCCTTGAATCTTCAAATGATGTCTGCATGAGTAGCTCTGCTTATATTTGCATATACCTTATTACATTCCTCTACCACTACTCCATAATCTCACAAATGAGATCTTACATATATACCAAAACTTAAGACCAAATGTGTAGGTCGACTCACTAAGAATATTACAATTAAATCAATTACAAAAGAATCAATATGTGATGCATTATGTCAGCTTAATGCATTTACAATAATAACCAATCGATAAATCATCTCCATAATGTGTCGTTCTGATCTGGAATAGATAACGCTTGCCGGTCCATAACCTAGACCAATTTGCCGGTAACAACAAATATGAAAACTTGATTAGACAAATAACCAAATAACCAAAACCAAGTGTCCAAACCATGTCTTTGCTATAACCAAGTAATCTCTAGATGATAACAAGTCATCCTTAGTGCCAGTGAACAATATAATCTGCCAGTGAACCAAATACTGATGATTGTGCATAAGTCACTAAACATGTCGGTGAACAATATAATCTGTCAGTGAATCAAATACCGATGACTATGCATAAGTCACTAAACATGCCGGTGAACATAACCAAAGATCTTCAGTGCTGATAAGTGTTGACAAGTGTTGACATCAAAGATAAAACCAATGCAACACATCCATACTACCAACATTATGTGTGTGCACTTTCATGCTTATATCCATTTATGGTTAAGTTATCATAAGTTTGTTTACTAGGTCTATTTTTGTGGATTAAGTAAAATATTTTAATTGGTACAATTGATTCACTACCCCTCTCACTTGTCTGGGATATTAAACAATTGGTATCAGAGATTTGGTTCCTACAAAGTGAGTCTAAGCACTGGAGGAAGATCTGATGGCACATAAATTGACTATTCCTACCTTTGAAGGATACAATTATAGTTTTTGGAGAGTGAAGATGAGAGGATACTTGATTTTTTAAAGTTATGATTCTTGGAAAGCTATAGAGATGAAGTATGTGATGTCATAAAATGGTCCTACTACCTCGGATGAGATTGAAGTATATGAAGAGAATGAATGAGAAAGATATGATATCTTTAGTGCCCTATCTAAAACTAACTTGGCAAAGGTTGTTGCATTGGATACTGCTTATGAAGTTTGGGAAATATTAAAGAACATCTATGAAGGAAATGACAGAGTTAAGCTAGCTAAGATGGAAACTACTAAAGGGAGATATGAGAACTTGAGGATAGAAGAAGGTGAAGAAATAACAAGTTATTTTCATAAGGTTGACAATGCAGTAAATGAGATTAGAGATCTTGTTGGTACCTTGGATGATAAGGATAAGATAAAAAATATCATGAGGAATTTACTAGAATGTTATAGTGACAAGATTTCAGCTATTGAGGAAACTTAAGATCTGTCCAAGTTCACTAGAGAATAATTGTATGGCACCTTGACTGTATTTGAGATGAGGAAGTTTGGTAAAGACAAAGCAAGAACAAATACAACATTTAAAGCATCAAAATATTCAGATGATGAGAGCTTGGATGAGATGGAAGTGGACTTTGTGAGAAAGCTAAAGAGAGGAAGCGACAAGTATAAAGGATGGTGGTTGTGAGATCTAGAAGACATCCAAAACTATTATTGTTCTAGGAAAGAGGAAAAATGGAAGCATGTATCGATTGGAAGCTACTACAAGATATTTCTTAATATCCCAGATCAATGAAAGTTGGTTATGGAACCAGAGGATGTGTCACATCAATTTTGACAATTTGGTGAAGATTAGTTTGACAAGAGTTATGAGAGATCTACCAAGATTGACTAAACCAAATAACAGGGTTTGCAAAGAATGTCAAGTGGGAAAACAGACAAAGAGAACATTCAGAGGAAAATAACAATCTTCTACTGAATTGTTGGATTTGGTATACATAGACTTATGCAGTCTAACCAAAACAAGGAGTTTACAAGGTGATAGGTATTTCATGCTCTTAATTGATGATCATTTTAGAATGACTTGGGTTGTATTTCTAAGAGAAAAGTTGGAAGCATTAGAAAAGTTTAAGATATTCAAAGATAGAGTTTAAATGTAGTTGATAGAAGAATCAAATTCTTAAGATCAGATAGTGGAGAGTTTGTTGCTAATGAATTTGATACTTATTGTGAGAAATATAGAATTAGGAGACATTTGTTTTCTCCTAAGATACCTCAACAGAATGGTGTCATAGATAGAATTAACAAGACTATACAAGAAGCAGCAAGAACTATGATCAAAGAAGCAAACCTACCAGAAGTGTAGTAGAGAGAAGCAATACACACTATTGTATATACCCTTAGCATAGTTCTATTCAGAAAGAAGTACGGGAAGACATTATATGAGTTATGGCATGGAAGGATTCCCTCAATAAGGTATTCAAAGTTTTTGGAAGTAAATGATATATCTAGAGAGATGAAGGAAATCTTGGAAAGTTGGACATCAGAGTAGATGAAGGTAAATTTATAGGATATTCTACAAAGAGAAAATCTTACCAATGTTATAAAGAAGAGACTAAATAAAATTTGAAGGCGTGCAAACATGAGAAGGGATGGAATGGCTAGATAAAACAAGAAACAAGCATAAGCATATAAATTACCAAAACCAAGTATACCTTCCCAAGCTTGACTTCTTCCTCGGATTGAGCCTTGGATGAAGTGGAGGTGCCCTTGTGCTCCACTTGATTGGATTGGCTCCTTTAATGTGGATTTGGATAGATTTAGATTGGAAAATTGAAGGATTATGAGGGCATTATGATGGTATGATAGGAAGAAGGTAGAAGAGAAACGAGCAACATAAGATTAGAAGAATGATGTTGTTATTTGGTGGGGAAATGATCCTCCAATTTATATTTTGGAGGAGGTCAATGGAGGGCCAATATTGATTTGATCATGAAGGGCTAGGATTGGTTTGAGGTAGTGGACATGGATCAAGGAAACCTTGAAGGAATAAAAAAGAATATAAAATTCCTTGGGAAAAGGGGGGAAAAGGAATTTGAAAATTCAAAATGAGGTTGCATAGGGGGATTGAAAGAAATCTTAATCTATTTGAGAGGCTCAATATTGATGTGACATGAGTGGGAATTTAAAATTGGAGAATAATGCTAAGTGGGATTATGAGAGATTTTGGAGGAGTTAATTATGCCAAGTGGGGATTAGAAAAAGTGATTTGTAGGAATCACTTTAGTTAGGTTAATTAATTAAAATTAATTAACTGAGTGGGTTTAGAGGAAAAATTATTGGAGGGACTTTAGAAGAATGGGGAAATAATTAATTTATTTGATAAATTAATTATTGGACAATAATGACAAGATTAATTAAATTAGATTTAGTTAACACCGAGAGGAATAAGGATAGCACAATTAAATCAATTAATTATATTGACAAGCTTAAATTAATTAAATATTGATTTAATTAATTTTAGGTGTCTACATTTTGCCCCTCTTTGATATAGGGTCATAAAGTGATGTTATATCAAAGAAGAATAAACTATGGTGGAAGAAAAGGATAATTATTAGTAGCATGATTCCCTAGTCATAAGATGAGAAAGAATGACAAGGAAGGATGACGAGCAAGTAGTTGTATGCCCCCTCGAGAGGATATTGCAGTATGAAGAACACGGGTGTGCTCTCGAAATGGATGAGAAGACAAGGTGATAAAAGAATGAGAGTGATGAAGAGGGAAAGAGGAAAGGATGGATTGGAGTCTTGTGAATGAAATGAGATAAAGAAATGACAAATGGATGGGAGTTCTTGTTGAGAAAATATAGAGAGCAAACCTAGGTTTGATATTGCCATGGATAGTCTACACTAGTGAATATAAGAACCAGGATGATATAAAGATCCGAGGCGTGGACTTACGCTCAGACAAATAGGAATGCCTTGCACACAATCATGAAAGTGTTGATAAAAACTAATGCAGGGTTTCTAGTTCATACAAGGAAAACCTTCAAAAACACCATACCATGAAAACTATGCCTCATTATACACTAGCCAAGACATACCAAGATATAGGATGATCAAGGTAGTAATGAGAAAGTATAGTCCTAGGACACAAGATGAACATTAAAGTGAAAAGATCAAGCATGCAAACAACATGCACATGTCCAACCGACATTTCTTTCTAAGAGTAGGACTTGAATTTGGATAAATGTTTGGACTAGGGAAGGATGCATCCCGATGGGTAGGAGATGGATTTCGATAAACTACTAAACATGGGAAGGATTCATCCCAATGGGTAGGGTGTGGATTGATTGATGGATGACAAAAGACAATTTAGATGTGCGAGGTTTGTAGATGAGAGGATTGTTGCTTGGATTTGATTAGCATAGTATGGATGGGTGTTTAGATTAGGCACAAGTCAATGTGAGCTCAGGTAGATGGGAAAAGCTCAATTTGATGGATTGGATAAGATGGAAGAAGGATAAATGATTAGATAGGATGAAAAGGGGGATGGATGATTGAGTAGGATTGGATTAGGGATGAGATTAATGATTGAATTGGAAGAGATGGAGAATATGATTGGATTAAAAATATAATTGGATAGGATGGGGTGGAATGGTGGATATAGGATAGATGGACTAAAACCAATGATAAGGGAGAACCAAGGATTGGTAAAAGAATGGATAGATGGATCGAGTGGATGGATATGGAGGAATAAAAGATGGAGATGAGGATGAAGGAGACCCAAGGACCATGTTGCAAAGGAGGAAAATTCCCCACTAAGCGTAGTGAAATTAAGGATGTAAGGATGGGGGATAAAGATGTATGAGATGGAAGGATAATGTGTAATGGATATGGATGGTAGAGGATTTAAGGCTTGTATTTTCCAAAGCATTCATGCATATGCATTATTTTGCCTCAAACATAATCAAGGCCAAAGATAAAAATGGAGGATTTCATTTGGATAGGATGAGGGATATGAGATGGACAATATGGATAGGATAGTCAAGATTTATTGGCCATTTGGTGGAATCGATTATGTTCTACATTTATGTTTTGTCATTGATGCCAATACTAGCTATTTGGATGCTTCCTTGACACCCTTCTAGTCCTAGTAGGTTGAGTGGTTTTTGGTTGACTTGGATCTGGCATGATCCGGTAGGCTCTGGGTATAGTTTGGTGATGGAATTGTCTTGTTCATGATACTTATGCTCATATTTGGTCAATTGGTTTTGGTCTAGTGATTAGATGATATCCTATTTGTTTAGAAGCTTAGTTTCTGGTTGCAATGAGGGTTTCACCAGTAGAGCTTTTGGTGGAGATCTTTGATGAATTGCATAAGTGGTGTTGGTGCAACTTCTGGTGGAGTTTTAGGATGCTATTGGTGATCATATTTGATATTTGGTGGATGGAGATCATTACTATAGTGTATGGACCTATATTGGGTCCCAATTGATCTAGGTTATGGACCGACTTTAATGTAATATGTGGATTGGACCTCTCGATGTATTTCTTGGATGTCTTATGTGTTGGATATTATTTGTTTGGTCCAAGGCTAACATGGTTTGTAATTATGTAATTGGTTTATTATCTAGTGGTTGACCTGATTGTTTATGGTCGAGGGTTTGTATATATAGATGTAAGATCTCATTGTAGATCATCATGGTTATGTTAGAGGTCATGGTCAAGGAATGCAATGTGTGAATAATGCAATATCATTCAAGTAGAGGATTTGGTTGATCATTGGAGATTAAATTGGGTTTATGTAAGAGCATTTAGTCCTCCGATATTGAGCTTAACTAGAACTATACTCAAGCATAGGAGATGCTATCTTTTCCAGTTCAACACTTCTTTGGATTGTAGTCTGGATTTATATGTAGTCAGTGAGGCTCCTTTTGTGATGAGTAGTGCACTCTAGGTTGTTGGCCTTCCTGCACATACAGGCCCCTCAATTATAATTCACATACTTACTGGAGAAGTATTATTTGACTATGGGTAGGCTTCCCATCACAATTTTTCCCTATTTCAGGTTTTCCACATACAAATCTTGGTGTTATGTGGATGGCTTTTATTTTGTGATTATTGTTCATGCTTAATTGGTTTAACTAATATTCTGATATTAATGTTTTGGGTTCCGGTATTAAACTTTAAATTGCTAATGGTTCTGGTAATCTATGACAACTAATTCACCCCTCCTCTTAGTTATCTTCTAGTTATTTAATCTATCTAACAATTGGTATCAGATCTTTGGTCCTCTCTGTAGAAAGCTTAACCTCCTATGGTGACTAACAATTTAAGTTAATCTAGTTCTTCTAGAGCTATCTTTCGAAGGGATATTCTGAGGCTTGATGGAACAAATTATACAATATGGAAGATTCAAATGGAAACTCATTTGAGATGTCTCAGTAATGAGATTTGGGAGATCATACACAATGGTGTCAAACCTTATAATTTGGGCTCTGGAAATCCTCCTCTGGAAAACCTAGACAAGGATCTTGAGAATGATTTTAGAGCAAGAGAAGCCCTATTGTGTGCACTTTCTCATAATCAAATAATGGGATTAAAAGAAAAATCATTTGGAAAGGATATATGGGATAAATTGGAGAGTCTTAATGAAGGTGACCCTATAGTGAAGATTTCTAAGCTTGATGGTTACTGGGTGAGATATGAAAACCTAAAGATGGAAGAAGATGTAAGGATTACTGCATTCATGGAAAGGGTAAATGAGATTGTTATGGGAATTCAATGTTGTGGTGGAACTCTGAGCGAAGATGAGATTGTTTCTAAAGTCCTAAGAGCTTTACCACCGGCTTACAAAATGAAGGCTACTACTATTAATGACTTGAGAACAATGGCTAATACATCTGTCAACAGAGATACTGTTAGAAATTAGGATCTTAGGGTACTAATCATTATAAACAAGATTATAAAGTAAATGAAATATGAAACATACATGCAAAATGTACACATTACACAAGATATACATGGGGAAAACCTTTTCGGGTAAAAAACCCCATAAAGCATCATTTAATTAAAACACTTACAAATATAGTCTATAATAAAATAGACATGAACCTAGGGACACTCCTCCAATACTTCCACATGGCCAATAATACCTCATATGCATAGTGATACAACTCAAAATAAAGCTCCAAATTCACACACCTCTCAAATGAGAGAGAACCTCCTTAAATATAGGAGGAAGGGTGACTTCACTAGTCACACCTTTTCAATAACCCCCACTTATAAATAATTAATAATTTAATAGTTATTAGATTATAATTATTTCAAATGGGATATGCTTATAAAGCATATAATATATAAGGTTTTATAACCTTATATTAGAACATTATATATAAATGTTATAAGGATGTGATCCCTAATAACATTATGTTCTAACACTCCCCCTTAATGTTAATAGGGGATCACATGTCAATTTTCATAAAAGAAAAAATGAAGCACCCTAGTAACGTAGGTCTTCTTTGGCAGTGATAAACAGGGACACAAATATATGCCAACATGAAGATCATGCATTTCGGACTACATGAAAGTCATCTTGTCATAATTTATAATCCCAGTGTTTTAAAAATGATGCTGTGAGGTCTTAAAAAATTATAGTGGAGCCACGGTCCCCTCAAATTAGCCTCTCCCTAGGTTCATTACATAGTGCCCATAGGTCTTAATACAATGCTTTTACAAGTGGAAGTTTTACAAGGAGAAGAATTTACAATATGCCCGTAGGACTTTAAAAAATCTTCCCGTAGGTCTTATGATACTATACCCATAGGACTTAAAAAAAATCTGCCTGTAGGTCTTACGATACTGTGCCCGTAGGACTTAAAAAATAAAGGATTTAGCCACTAGGTGGTGTCATTGACATGCACACTCCCCCTCAATGGCATCACCTAAGGCCAAGCATTATTTAAATTTGGAGCATATAATGCCTAAAGGTCTTATGCCTATTAGGTCTTAAATATAGGATTTAGCCACTAGGTGGTGTCGTGTACACTCCCCCTTAATGGCATCACCTCAAAGCCAATCACTGCATAGAGGATTTTAAAGTGATGGCTAAAAATATAATATATAGTATGTGCTCATGATCTTCAAAGTGTCTTTATTATAAAATGCTTTCACTTGAGTGAGGTGCCCATGATCTTCAAGGTGCCTTTATTATATAATGCTTTCAACTGAGTGAGGTGCCCATGATCTTCAAGGTGTCTTTATTATAGAATGCTTTCACTTGAGTGAGGTGCCCATGATCTTCAATGTTTATTTTGATCTTTAGAAATGATATTCTCTAGAAAGAGTAAAGTAACTTCAAGTAATATAGTACTTTCATATGTATCCAAATGGAATTCTTCAATAAATCTTCAAGGCCATATTGATCCTTCAAGAGCTACATTCATATTTTGTCCATTTGATTCAAAGACACATAGAAGATAGTGTTTATGGTGAAAATGGATAACAATAATGATAATATTGAAAGGCTAAATGAATTCAACCACAAAACCCTAGCCTAACAACAACAAAGATCCACCATAACATATGAAGATTACCTAAGACAATGCAAATCAAATGAAATCACAAAGATTATACCATCACATATCCAATAGGGTTTGGATCTTCATTCTTCCTATCTCCATTGATCTTGCTTGATATATTTGCTCTCAGATTTTATGTGCACAAGAGCTTAACAAAGAACGGAATGTGGTTGCAAGTAGGATCACATATGCCAAGTAGTCAATTGATCAAGTAGTCAAGTCATTAGGATGATTGATTAGCCAGGGTTTGATAATGAAGGAAGCATCTCCTTATATAGAAGACACTATAAGAAATGGAGGGATAAGATTGAGAGGTGTAAAAGGAGGTCGGCTATGATTAGAGGGTAGGTAAAAGAAATAATAAAATAATGAAAGGGGTAGGTAGTGTATGAATTAAGAGATGAATGACATGTGTCATGGGTAGAAAAGGTTAATGAATTAATTAAATAAATAAAGATTTATTTAATTAATAGAAGAAGTGGGATCAATTAAATAAATAAGATATTTATTTAATTTAGGAAAAGGATAATTTAAATAAATAAATGTATTTATTTAAATGAGAAATAAGGCTAGAAGAGGATAAATGAATTAATTAAATAAATAAAGATTTATTTAATTAATAGAAGAATTAAGCTTAGATAATTAAATAAATAAAATATTTATTTAATTAGACTGGACAATTTTGGGTGTCTACATTTTGCCCCTCTTTGAGACAATGCGGCTTGTCACGTTGTTTCAAAGAAGATAAGATGAACTGATACAAATTTGCCCCAAGATGGGAATGATATGCCCCCTCGAGAGATTGGATGAAAAAATGTTTGAAAAGATCGCAAACAATCTCTCGATAAGAAAGATGAGATAGAATGGACTGATCGGATAGAGTGACAAAGTCACGAGATAATGAAGACTGATTCAGGAAACGAGGGCTAGGGCAATCTATAAGATAGACCACGAGGGAAATACATCCTCATTGTCATCTACACATCCACAAAAGCAGAGTGCAGAGCAAAAATAGAGCAGCAGCAGTCAGCAGCGATGGCTTTGGTTCACAGATTCGACCGCGTTCGCCGATTCTAGAGGCCAACAAAGGCAGGAGAGCCAGTAAGTACCACAAAACCTCCTCGTACTTTGTTGCATTTATTGTTGTTATTAATGCATGCTAGATAGGGTAATAAATGTGCTCTAGGTTAGGGTCCAAAAAATGTCAAAAACATCCAGGTGCGTCTGCATTGGTTGCAGGCACGTCTATGCTCGCTAGGCACGTCTGTGTTTGTGCCAGGCACATCTGTGCTGGAAAACGCATCTATGCCGAATGCGGCCGCGTCTGCGTTGTGCAGGTGCATGTGTGCTAGGAAGGCACGTTTGTGTCATCTAGGTGCGTTTATGTAGAGCATAGGCACATCTGTGTGCTTCAGGTGCATTTGTGTAAAACAGGCACATTTATGCAGTCTCTAAGCGTGTTTATGTCAGGAAAGCGCGTTTGTGTCCAAAAATGTGAATTTGTGTCTTCTAGGTCAAATCGACAGTTATGTGATGAACATACATTGTCGATTGGATAAGTTGTTGAGAGGATACACTCAAGCAAGTCGTTTAGGGAAGACTAGGATTACAAATAGGGCTAGGATTGACAATTCTGTGATAGAACATACGTTGCCAATTAGGGAACTACTCAAGAGGATTCACTCAAGAAGAGGCCCTAGGATAGGATAGATCTAGACACTTTGTGATGAACAATAAGTACCAAGATATAGTACTTTGTGATGAACAGGGAGTACTAAAATATGAGCAGCACTTTGTGATGAACAGTGAGTGCAAATGTGAGCAACACTTTGTGATGAATAGGGAGTGCCAAACACATAGTACTTTGTGATGAACAGGGAGTACCACTAGGATAGAAGCAACACTTTGTGATGAACAGTAAGTGTCACTAGGATAGAGTACCATATGCACTTAGATAAAAAGTAGCATTTTGTGATGAACAGTGAATGCCACTATGACTGACATGATTGATTTGCTTGACTGCAGGAGTATTTGCCTATGTTGGAGTCACGGGAGAGATTCCCATCGACTCAGAGGTTGCGACCTAAGTTGTCATTTGAGGACTGAGCTGCGATTGAGGCTATGGGTCTAAGACATATTCTATATGTGCCTGAGTTTTGAGTGAACATGGGACTGCTAACTGCATTGGTGGAGAGGTGACACTCCGAGACTTGCACATTTCATTTGGCGATGGGTGAGATGATAGTCACCCTCGAGGATGTATACCGGATCCTGAGGATACCGATCGATGGGAAGCTGATTCCCTATGATCGAGATGGAGATAGGGAGGCCTTGAGACAAGTGTTCCGAGACCCAGGATTGGAGATGAGGGCAGGGCATGTGGCATGGGATACCATGACACGGATAGGATTAGCGCTACCAGTAGTATTGGCAGGAGTGATCAGTGGATTCCTCTATCCAAATAGGGTGACATGAGGGTTGGCTATGGGCTGGGGAGGTGCATTGGAGACATTGGTGACATAGCACACCAGATATGCCTAGGGACCGTGCATGTTGGTGCACTTATATTACGAGCTACATTAGTTTGTGTACTATGGGTCAGTGGGATTGGGCTGTGGGGTCACATTGTTATAGGTGTGGGCCTATGAGCATCTACTGGTGATGAGATCGATACACTTCAGGGACAGAGGTCACGGACACAGTTTCATGCATTTGTACGACATGATCACCTTGCAGCCACTGATTGGCAGGTTAGAGCACTGGCGGTGGGTTATAGATGATATTGATATGGTTATATGGAGGTCCTACCTGGGATGCGAGCAGTGGGAGGATGATGCAGTAGAGCTACCATACACCTTCCGAAGTAGGTATCTAATTGGGTGGATGCCCTATGTACTGGAGAGGTAGCTGGTGGATAGGGTGGGTAGGCAGTTTGGCAGGATCCAGCGGATGCCATGGGGTTCAGGCATGTATGCACGGACTATCAGGGATTAGGCGCAGTTTGGGCCGCTACTATCATATGATCAGGTTGTTACATAGCTAGTGGAGATGATGCCCTTACCCTAGGACATATGGCCAGAGATCGAGGATGTCGGCATGGATGCAGAGTACACAGCATATTGGGCCGAGCATCCATTCCCATGCCTGACAGATCCAAGAGAGTTACTAGATGGAGATGATGGGGGGAGAAGCCGATGGAGGAGGAGGGGGGCAATTGGAGAGAGGAGAGTGGCACCGCGGAGGGAGGGTGGAGAGGATAGATAGGCTTGGGTGGTGAGGGGTCATGGTGGATTACCACTATAGGTGCTAGCAGCATAGGGTCCTAGACAGGTGCAAGGATAGGGACAGGGGCAGGTATAGGTACAGGTACAACCACCAATACAGGCATAGACATAGGGGCAGGCACCTGTACAAGGGGAGCCATAGGTAGAACCATAGGGGGCTGAGGCAGAGGAGGATGAGTTGACTAAGCTGAGGGAGATCTGCCAGGGATAGGCAGATGAGATCCAGGACTTGGAGAGGGAGAGGGATAGATTCAGGAGGCAGTTGCTATGGGAGGGAGCCGGAGGCAACAAGCATCCAGTGGTGGGGTTATGGGTCCTCCACCAACACCAAATAGAGGGGACAGGAGGGATGATTCTGGGGTAGGTCCTTCAGGGGCTCAGATTTCATCGAGGCCAGGTGGCTTCGAGGGAGGGAGTTCATCATAGCCATAGAGGGCTCCTTATGTATCAATATTGTACCATTTTGTATGATGATGTAGACACCTGCGGGTGATTGTAGCCATATGATTTTGACATCATTGTATCATGACACTTTTGATTTATATATATGAGATGATTCTTCTTTATGGCAGCTATATGCATGTGTACCTATGTGATGCTTCTATGTATTTCTATGATGTATGTTTCTATGTGATGCTTATGATATGGATGCAAATATGTACATGATGCAATGAAATATAGATTTTTTCTTTTATGTTTTTAATATGTTATGCAAATGCAAATGTGAATGTATGAAATGCAAATGAATATGATAATGCAAATATAAATTGTGCTAACAGGTGTTGTGTGCAGGATGTGATGCAGCTGTGATATCTATATGTATGTATGAAATGCTTATATATGGTAATGCAAGTGCAACTACATGAAATGCAAATATTTTTGGCATGTCATTATACTCAGTCATGTGATAGCAGGATACACGGACTCAAGAAGGACGATGGAAGTCAATCAAGAAAGGGGGATGAAAGACAAAAGATATGAAAGTGAAAGAGCTTCTTGTGCATTATCATCATTGAGCTTTATTATGGCAAGTAGGTTATGACAATCGAGGCATATGTTCAACCCAAAAAGTCATTGTACCCATTTGTATGGAGATAAGACAGTCACAAACAAGGAATGCCCCAGTTCACACTAGACTTACAGTGTCCTCATATCCTTGGACAAGTCATAGCATTACTAAGAGACAATCCATAGACAACAAATACAAATAGGTGATGATACCCCATCCTCGCCTTTCTAGTCAAAGACATCCAAGAGATAGAATCTCTAGTCAGAGACATCCTGGAAAAGCTAAAAGACATGTCACCAAAAGATAAAATCAAAAGAAAACCAAGACTCGACACCAACATCCACTGTAGTCCTCAAATTTAGTGTCTCTTGTCACTTGTATAAGTCTTATTTGATTGTGGTCACAATGTTTACTTTCACAAAAAGGATAGATAGCACTGAACCATAATGTTGTTTGAGTCTGTTGAAAGATTTGATTTGTTGAAGCCCATTGTTGCTACTGTGTCTCATTTGAAACTGACTGAATCCATGAAACTGAAACCTTATTGCGGAGAAGATGAAACTTTATTGCGGATCTATGATGCAAATGTTGCTTTATTGCGAATTGTGCGTGGATAGATTGAAGGAAGCTGGAGGAAACCGTACTCCTTGAAACATGCGATGTTCTTAGTTCCACACCCATCACTAGATGTAGGATTTGCCTTAGCCATAGATAGGATCTGATTTATTATGGATGGAAAGGGAGGTGAAAAGGGAGGTTTATTATGAATGGCTAACCAATCTTGGGTAGATCAATAACAAGCCATGATGGGAATGGGTAAGTTTATTATGAATGAATAGGTTGTGAGTGTGTGCAAAGTGAAAGGATGAAAGTGAATCCTGAAGGAGGAAGGAGCAATGTCTCTATGCATGGCACTAGTGACCCAGTTTTCACCATGGTACTTGCCCAGAGCGCCACCGAAGTGGTTTTCACCATTGGACGAAATTATTTCTCTTTACTTTTTTCAATTTTTTTATTTTTTTGTGTCACAAGGTGCCTGTTTGCTAGGTTTTCACCAAGTAACAATTTTTTTTGTTTTATAATTTTTTTTTTGTATTTTTGTATTTTTTGATTTTTTTTGTATTTTTGAAATTTTTGATTTTTTTGTATTTTTTGAATTAGGATATTCCAAAGAGCTATGTGTAGAACCTGCGAAGGTGCATGCTGTTGATAGGATCCTCCAAAGGTTCACCTTCTATAGTTGAGAGCTGATATGCCCTAGATCCATATGCTACTGTAATGATGTAAGGTCCAAGCCAATTTGGTTCGAACTTGCCCTTTTTCTCTCTATCTTGCTGATTTTTGGGATTTTCTCTGAGAACCAAATCACCTATCTCAAATATGCGAGGCTTGACTCTGTGATTGCAGCTGTGACTCATTTGTTGTTGATAAGCCTTGAGATGATTAAAAGCAGTTTGTCTTCGTTCATTCAGTAGTTCTAGTTCTTGTAAGCAAGAGACCCTATAGTCTTCATCACTAATGATGTTTTGCAAAGAGACTCGTAAAGAGGGTAGCTCGACCTCAATAGGCAAGATGGCTTTAGCGTCATAGACAAGTGAATAGGGTGTAGCTCCTGTAGGTGTGCGGACACTTGTGCGGTAGGCCCAAAGTGCAGGATTAAGTTGGATATGCCAATTACGGCCAGTGTCATCGACTGTCTTTTTTAGGATTTTAAGGATTGTCTTATTAGATGCCTTAGCTTGACCGTTACCTTGGGGGTAATATGGCGTGGAGAAATGATGGGAAATATGAAAGCGATCACAAAGTTCATGAACATCCTAATTTTTGAAGGGACGCCCGTTATCAGTGATAATGGAAACAGGAATACCGTATCGACAAATAATATAGTTGAGGATGAATGTAGCAATCTGTTTTCCAGTAACTTGTGTAAAAGGCATGGCTTCAATCAAGTTTGTGAAATACTCTGTGGCAGTAATAATGAATTTATGACCATTAGAAGGAGGGTGAATCTTGCCTATGAGATCGAGTCCCCATTGACAAAAGGGCCAAGGAGAGGCAATTGGTTGAAGTTCTTGCACTGGCGCATGGATGAGGTCTCCATGAATTTGACATTGCTTACATTTCTTGACAAACTGATATGAGTCTTTTTCCATATTGGGCCAGTAATATCCAGTCCTGAAGAGTTTCTTGGCTAAGGTAGGACCACTAGAATGTGGACCACATATCCCTTCATGTACTTCACGTAATGCAATCTGAGCTTCATCACTTTCTAAACATCTAAGAAGAGTGCCATCTAGACCTTGTCAGTATAGGATATCAGCTAAAATGACATATCGAGAAGATTGGCGAATGAAAGTGCGACGTTGGTTATTAGATAGATCAAGAGGTAGGGTATTGTCACGAAGGCATGTGAAGATGGAACCATATAACTGGGACTCAGGACCGATGACACATATCATCTCAGTAGGAATGATTTCATATGAAGGAACCAAAAGGTTATCCACCAAGAACTCATAGCAGGTCTCATTTGGAGGTAGATCGATCAATGAAGCAATTGTAGCCATGGCATCTATGGCTCGATTCTGCTCTCTTGGTATCTACTCAAAGTCTATCTTTGTGAAATGTTTTTTCAGGTCATCCACCATTTTTTTGTTAAGGCATTAATTTTTCATCCTTTGTTTGGTAATCATCAGTTGCTTGACGGATTATAAGTTGAGAGTCCCCAAAAACACGAAGTTCCTGGATCTTCCACTGAACTACAATTCGTAATCCAGTTGTTAATGTCTCATATTCTGCGATATTATTAGTGCAAGGAAATGATAAGCGATATGATTTTGGTATAGAATCCCCTTGAGGAGTTATAAAGAGGATGCTAGCTCCTGCCCCATGTTGTGTGTATGAGTCGTCAAAATATAGTTGCCATGGCTTCGCATGTGACATTGTTAAAATGGATTCATCTGGAAATTCTAAACTTAGAGGAACATCATCGATCATGGGAGCATCTGCTAATTGATCTGTGATAGCTTGTCCTTTTATTTCTTTTCTGTCCACATACTCGATGTCGAATTCACTCAGGATCATTACCCATTTGGCTAGTCGCCCAGTAAGCATTGCTTTATTGAGAAGGTATTTCAATGGATCTATCCTTGCAACCAACTTAGTCTTATGAGTGAGCATGTAATGTCATAATTTCTGCTAAGAAAAGACCACGGTGAGACATGCATGCTCAATTGGTGTGTAGTTTAGCTCATATCCCACCAATGTGCGACTGATATAGTATACTACCTTTTCTTTGCCCTCAGCAACTTGTTGTGCTAAGAGTGCCCGCAGTGCTGTTGGAGTAGCTGATATGTATAGTAACAGAGGCTGATCTGTAACTAGTGGCATCAAAACTGGTGGATTTAGAAGATAATCTTTGAGTGTCTGGAAAGCCTGTTGACAATTATCATCCCATTTGAATTTGATGTTTTTATGTAGCAGGTGCTGAAAAGGATTACACTTATCTGCAAGTTGCGCTATGAATCTTCGTATGGACTGGAGTCTCCCTTGTAAAGACCAAAGTTGACTGATATTTCTTGGTGGTTGCATCTCCGGGATGGCCTTGACTTTTGCTGGATCAGCTTTGATTCCTCTTTTTGATACAATGAATCCTAGGAGCTTCCTAGAGGTTACTCCAAAGACACATTTCTTGGGATTTAATCTTATTTTGTATTTTTCCAACCGATCAAAGATGACTGAAAGTATGTCCAAATGTGTATTTCTATCTATTGATTTTCCCAAGAGGTCATCGACATAATCTTCCATATTTACGTGCATGAGATCGTGAAAGATAGTAGTCATGGCTCTTTGATATGTAGCGCCTGCATTTTTTAGCCCAAAGGGCATGACATTCTAGCAGAAGGTTCCCCAAGGACAAGTGAATGATGTTTTATGTTGATCCTCAGATGCGATCTTTATTTGATTATAACCAGAGAATCCATCCATCAATGATAACATTTCATGACCTGCTATAAGATCTACAATCAAATCTATGTTTGGTAATGGGAAGTCATCCTTAGGACAAGCTTTGTTGATGTCCCTAAAATCTGTGCATATTCTGATGCTGCGATCTGGTTTACTGACAGGCACTAAGTTGGAGATCCATTCAGGATAATCAATTGGGTGTATGAATCCAACATCCAATAATTTCTTGAGTTCTGCTTTGACTAGTAATGCCACTTGTGGATGCATCTTTCTTAATTTCTGTTTCACTGGTTTTGCCCCCGGTTTAACTATCAAATGATGCATTACCAAATCTAGATCTAATCTAGGCATATCAACATATGACCATGCAAAGTTGATTTGTCATTCTTTGAAGAAACTTATGAATTTTGACCTTTCTGACTCCGTCAACGATTGGGCCAGGAATATGTTGTGTGGAACTTCTTTTGTACCAATGTTTGTTTTGATAGTCCCCTCTACCAACATGGATGAATTTTCCTCATATGATGCTGGGAGGATGTCGAGCCTTCCATCTTCGGGTGCCTGAGAGAGGTTTTCGCCCTCAGATACGTCCTTTATTTTTACTTTTTTGGGGTCAGACAGTGCCACAGTGTGGTTTTCTCCATAAGACCCTTGGTTTGTTCTTATTTTCACATTTTTGCGACTGGAAGGTCCAATACCCTCACCAAAATATGCCACACTATTGAGTTCTATAGTGTATCCCACTTTATGGTCCCTAGGGGAAAGATCATCTCGTATGCCGAGATAGTCAATAAAAGCTTCATCATTTTTGAATGTGTCAAACTGTGCAGGTCCTTCACGATCCCAGTCAATGAGTTGGTGGTGAACGAGGGGAAGGCCTTTAATGTCTTCGAAGTTAGTGGGGCTAAGAGTGAAGATGCAGTTATATTCGGGTATGTCAAGGTAATTATCGAGGTCATCGATGGCACTCTCCTCATCAGTCTCGATCGCGAATGAATCCAAATTATCATCACTAGTAGTGCATTCTGGGACAGGTGTTCTCATTGTATGTGATTTCAACCTAGGACCTTGAGACAAGGACCATGTTGAATCCTCATGGGTTGTTTCTTGACCAAATTTGAATCTTTTATAAAATTCCTCTTCTTCTATGGGTTCATCTCGCTCTCTGAATGTCTCGGTGAGCTCGTAGTCACTGGAGGACTTGTCTAAACCCCATTCCCATTTGTTGGAGTCTATGGAATAGCAATCCTCCTGTTGAATTTTGGTAGCTTTGATTTGTAAGGCTTCTTCTATCCTTTGAGTATGGACCTTGGAAGTCAAGAAACTGAGTCCCTTTGAGCATTCCCTTTTGAATGTCAATTCAGGTTGTAAAGGTTCAAAGATGCCTTCCTTTTGTAACCCAAGAGGGCTTTTTCCATCATACTCGAATTTTTGTAGGATCTTGAAACCTTTGCCATATTTCTCACATGGTAGACTAATATGATCTTGTGTATCATCTTCAAGGTCTTTGTAAAGCATTTTGTATAAGTCTTCCTCTTCTAGTTCACCCCATCTTTGAAAGGTAGTAGGGTCCCATTTGAGTACCATGATGGATACTTGTTTGTTAGGATGTGGTCTTCCATATTCTTTTGGTGAACTCATGACTTGTTGTAAGTACATGGTCTGATTTAAAGTGTATTCCCCCATGCCCTTGTCTTAAAATTTGCCTTTAATCTCACCTTGTTTTGATGTCAAAGGTTTTAATGACTCAGGATCAATGTATGCCGAAGAAGGAACAGCTTCACGATTACTGGGAATGATGGTCTCAGTTTTTGATCTCAGGTTATTGCAGTATATGAATGGATTAGGATCACCGTTAACTATTACCTCCACTCCATTGTGAGGAAACTTAATGCATTGGTGATATGTAGATGGGATTGCTGTCATTTCATGAATCCAAGGATGCCCTAGCAATATGTTGTAAGTGAGATCTAGATCGAGGACTTGACAAACCACATCCTTCGTAACTGGCCCAACTCCGAGAGGTAAAGTGACTGTGCCCTTGGATGAATGCTCTTCATCATCATATGCCTTGATGGTGATTTTGTTTATAGAGTTCACAGCTTTATCAGAATATCCCAATTGTTTAATTGTTCTCAATGTACAAATGTTTAGACCAGCTCCTCCATCTATTAGGATTTGTTTTATTCAATGTTTGTGTATGAAGGCTTCAATGTGTAGTGGTGCATTATGTGGCTAGCTCACGGAGGCGTCATCGGCTTTTGTGAATGTAAGGGAATGTGGAATGGAAAGGTATCCCACCATGGCTTGAAATTGGTCCACGTTCAAATCAGTAGGAACGATGGTGTCTCTCAAGATTTTGTCAAGAATAGCTTTATGTGCGAGGGATATGCATAAGAGCTCAAGGATGGAGATGAGCGTGGGTGTCTTCCCTAATTGTTCTACAAGGTCGTACTCAGGCTTGGTTGATGAAGAAGGGGTGTTTTTGGCTGAAGCACCTTGCAAAGTGAATTTACCTTGATGAGTTGTAACATTACATTTAGAGGTTGGTTTAGAAGAAGATCCAACACCTTTTAGGACAATCTTGGGTCTCCGGGTAGAATTCTCAGGGTTTTTGTCCTTGATGATAATGGTAGAGATGTAATTGTCCATCGAAATGTGATTGATAGTTGAATCATAGTTATAGGTTGCTCTGGTATAGTTGGTTTGGTCATCTGTGGCTTTAGCTTTTCTCTTGTCATGCTTTGGGAATGGTTCCTTAAACATTTCATGTTCTTGATTGGATGAGTGTCACTCAATCTCAATGTCACCCCTATCAATGAGATCTTGTATGATGTTCTTCAGTCGATGACAATTTCCTGTCTTATGTCCCTTTCTTTTATGAAATTCACAATACTCATCATCATTCCACCAATTTGGTTTAACCTTTGGTTCATATGGAGGAAAATTTGGAATAGTGATTACCTTGTTTGCCACTAGCTTTTTGAAAACTGACTCAAGTGGTTCTCCCAATGGATTGTACTTCCTTCATGATCTGGAAGTTGTTTGAGTATTCACTTGATTGTTTGTAGAACTTGATCCCAAAAAAATGAATTTAGGTCGCACTATGTTGGCATCAACAACACCATCATTGACTGTGTTCTTGTTTTTATTCCAAAATCTTGGCTTGTCCTTTCCTTTAAAGTCATCTTTGTTTTCCTTGAATATCTTAATGACTCCTTGTTCAATTAGGACCTCCTTTGTTGCTAAGTCTTTTTCAATGACATCCTTGAAGGTGGACAAACAAGCTTTCCTTAGATCATAGCCAATGTCTTTGTTAACATTTTGGGTGAACATCTCTACCATTTGTTTTTGTGGATTTTCACAAGAGCATCTGCTGGCTAGATTTCTCCATCTTTGTAAAAATGATGCAAAAGACTCTCCCTCTTTTTGCTTGGTGTTGCACAAAGTAGTGACTGATATGTCTATCTCTATGTTGTAGGAGAAATGTTGGATAAATGCCTCTACTAAGTCACCCCATGACTTAATACCAGGTGGGAGTTGGGAGAACCATTCCATAGCTTGATCACCTAGGCTTTGTGGGAATAATCTCATCAAATATTTCTCTTCTACTGCTACCTCAATGCAAGCTGTGAAAAATTGTCTTATGTGCACCTTAGGATCCCCTTTTTCTCTATACTTATCAAATTTAGGCGTCACAAAGTGTGTAGGAAAAGGAGGCATTGGAATGCTCTTGTCAAATAGATAAGGACATATGTCTCTCATTGTGTATGTTGGCTTTGGTGTATTTATGTCCTCCATTTTCTTTTGTAAGTCCCTGATTTGTTGCTCCAAATTGCTCTTAGGTGGAGATCGACTTCTTAGACCATACCCCATGCTTGAGGCACCAATTGGAGGAGGAGCATGTTGCATATATGGATGATATTGATCATACACATGTTCATATGGAGGAGGTCTATAGTGATGCTGCATATATGGACCACCTGGTATAGATTCATGTTGAGGAATGAAATATCTACTTTGTCCATGTATACCATACTCTACAGGCATGTCATGTTCTAATGTGTTACCCCCAAATTTGACATGGGGTTTCCTTGTGTACAAATTTTGAGCATGCCTTTGAATATCCAATTGCTTTGGTGGTTGATCCTTAGCATTGGTATGTGATTGAGCATATCTTTCTGCATAAGACTTCCATAATGGTCTGCAAAGGTGAGTATCATATGGTTGACCATGTGTATGTGGGACCTTTGGTTTTTGAAACAAAGATGATGGTGATTCAGGTACCATATGTGGTCCTCTATTGCCTCCACTATTAGGTCTCCTTTGATCCATGTTGGAGTGAGTTTGTTGCAAAGGTCGATTTTCCATTATTTGAGACATGTCAAAATCATGAGGTATCTTGGCTCCACTTTGTGCCATCATTTGTAAGAAGTATTGTCTATCTCTCCTCATTATTTCCTCAACCAATCGATTGAAACGGGGATCCATACTGGATTCTTCCACATCTGCTGAATGTACTGAAAAGTTGTCCATATCATCATTGTGTGTATCATTGTTGTTTGTAGTGTCCATGTGCTCAACATTTGGAATGTTTCTATAGGCATCCATGTCAGGTAATGTGTTATGATCAGTATTGAAAAAGACATCATTGTCATACTCATAGACACTCATGTTTGCGGACTCTTGAGCCTCTTTAGTTTCTCTCCTAGATTTTTGAAGATGGGTTTCAACCATGAACTAGGTATTGACCAAGATGTGTGAGACTAGATGAAAATGGAAAAAGTATGGAAGACCAAGGGTTGGATGGAATGTAAATGAATCTGAGGTTTACTTGCAATGACCAAAGTGTAAGACCAAGTATGTATGTAGTAGAGTAGGTGTGACTTCCAAAGAGAGGATAGTTTCTCTTGATGAGGTAAGTTGACCTTGACTCTAAGTAAGACCAAATGAGACCCAAAGGTGATAGACCTTGATGAGGGACCACTTAGCAAAATGTTGTTGTATGTAGTGTGTTGACAAAGTATAGTGAGGACAAGAAAGTGACCTTTTGACTCAAGTTTATACAAATGTGAATGTAATGTAAGGTGTAAAGCAATGATGGATTTTGTGAGGCCCAAAGATAGGTTGAATGCTAAATGAAACCCTGGAGAAATGACCTAGGAAGCTCAAGAATTCTGAAATTGACTATGTTTGTTTGCTGGACTGTACAAGTTTTTCAATTCTGAACACAGACGTGCCTATATACTGCACAGATGCGATTTCTTGACACAGACGTGGTTCTGTTTAACACAGACACGTTTCTAAGATTTTTGTAAAGTGCACTGTTGATTCTGGAAACACAGATGCATTTCTTCCCTTCATAGACGTGGTTATACAACACAGATGCTATTATGCCAGACACAGATGCGTTTCTGCAAAATTTATGCAATTTTTTCCAATCTGTGAAGTTGTTTTGTTGTGACCAATTTTGACTATTTTTCGTGAGAAGAGGACACAATGTTGATGAAGACTCAATGTTTGTAAGTGTTTAGACTAACAATGACTCCAAGAAAAGTGTGTTGTTTGATGTAAAATTGTTTTGCATACACTTGAAGACACAAAAGACACAATTTTTTACTGTTTGGTCTTGAATGTTTTGAATGTTTAAAATAAGTCAAGCATAATTCTTATGGCTGGCCAAGACAATAGTTGTTGATCCCACATGGGGTTTTACCCCCGAGGCTACGCTATTCAGAGTGGATACTTAGATGCTTGACCTCACTGGCTCCACCCTCAACACTCACTTCTCGGGTCAGCCAAGCATCAGTCCCCATGAAAACTCCCCATGGTGAACTTCGTATCTCTACTAAGAACCATATGTGTGTGGGCCGTTACCAGAGGTCCGACCTCCTGCCCCAACAACTAGAAGGATTTGAGCTTCTAAAACAAAAAGGTGCTAGTAAGGGTATCCGCTCATGTGGCCATACATGCGGCACTTTCAGCTCTGTAAATACAGAAGGCTCCCAGCCGGTAGGGGTTACGCCCTACAAATGATCAAATAAATTTGATCAAATGGGTTTATGGGGAGACATAGTGTTGGTATGAACTAATCAGCACATGTTATTCATAGTTTTCACCATGAATACAGTTATTTATAGTGGTTTGGAAGAAGATGGCTTTTCTTTTGCTACCACTTGGGTCGTTCTCTTCTCACTAGTAGTCCTAATGACCACACGGGAAGACAAGCCCTCTAAAGATTAAACAAAAAAAGCCTATTGCTCAAGACACAAAAGAAAATGATTCAATTTTAGTGCACCAATTGAAGTGTTTTGCTAGTCTATGAAAACAAGACACACAATAAAAATCCAAAACCCTTGCCAAGGTCCTGCAACAAAGATTTGTTAGTAGTTTGGATTATTTGAAATAATCACCCCTTCCTGTAGGCACACAAGTTAGGTAAATTTTAGATCCAAAAGAATTTGTGAAAAGAGGGGCTTTCAACCAAATGATTTTGCTTTCAAGACAAGCTGCACCAATTTTGTTAGCTAGATCTGAAGATGTTAGCTCAAAATAAACTAGATCTGAAATATTGAATGATTAAAAACTGAATCAATGAAGCTAAAAAAAGAAATCAACGCACATAGATGCGATTACCCCAAACACAGACGTGCTTCTGTGAGACATAGACGTGGCTCCAGAACCCCGACGTGATTTTTGGACACAGACGCATCTAAAAACACCGCAGACGCGACTGAGGAACACAAACATGGTTTTCGGAATCTGCAAAAAAAATAAAAATGATGTTGAAGATGCAGATGTGGTTCCAAATGTCACAGACATGATTCAGGAACCCAGACATGATCCGAAAGTTCACAGACGCGACAGAAAGCCAAAAATGCGATCCGAAAGTACGCAGACGCAGAAATATCAAAATGTTGTCGAAAAATGTCAGATCTGCAACTTCAAAACACAAAATCTGCAACAAAAATGTTAAATGCAAAAGGGACAAGAGTCCCACCGGGCGTGCCAAAATGTTTACAGTGAAAATGGATAACAATAATGATAATATTGAAAGGCTAAATGAATTCAACCACAAAACCCTAGCCTAACAACAACAAAGATCCACCATAACATATGAAGATTACCTAAGACAATGCAAATCAAATGAAATCACAAAGATTATACCATCACATATCCAATAGCGTTTGGATCTTCATTCTTCCTATCTCCATTGATCTTGCTTGATATATTTGCTCTCAGATTTTATGTGCACAAGAGCTCAACAAAGAACGGAATGTGGTTGCAAGTAGGATCACATATGCCAAGTAGTCAATTGATCAAGTAGTCAAGTCATTAGGATGATTGATTAGCCAAGGTTTGATAATGAAGGAAGCATCTCCTTATATAGAAGACACTATAAGAAATGGAGGGATAAGATTGAGAGGTGTAAAAGGAGGTCAGCTATGATTAGAGGGTAGGTAAAAGAAATAATAAAATAATGAAAGGGGTAGGTAGTGTATGAATTAAGAGATGAATGACATGTGTCATGGGTAGAAAAGGTTAATGAATTAATTAAATAAATAAAGATTTATTTAATTAATAGAAGAAGTGGGATCAATTAAATAAATAAGATATTTATTTAATTTAGGAAAAGGATAATTTAAATAAATAAATGTATTTATTTAAATGAGAAATAAGGCTAGAAGAGGATAAATGAATTAATTAAATAAATAAAGATTTATTTAATTAATAGAAGAATTAAGCTTAGATAATTAAATAAATAAAATATTTATTTAATTAGACTGGACAATTTTGGGTGTCTACAGATAGTCTTCTTATTAAAGTATTGCAGCATCCATGTAATAGCACTTGCACCATATGTTTTGAAGGCATAACCTCGCCATAGAAGAAATAATATAGTTAGTAACATAATAATCAACTTCATTTTTGGTGCAAAGAAAGAACATAATATTATTTTTTTGTCATTTGCCAAAGATCATATAATATTACTCATAAATTTAGAATATAATCTAATGCAAGGATATCAACATACATTTTCATGAGAATAAGCATGAATAATGAGTTGTCTTGTTTAAAAAATAGACATACTACTACATATAGTAATGATCCATAAAAAAATTAGGCAACGGGTGAGCTATCCTTTCCAGGTTTGCTCCCCAGACAGTTTATAAGGGCGATAGTCACCCATTATAAGTAGGTTCTAAAGACCCAATGAATTTAGATGATGCCTAAAGATCATAAAACATGTTAGCTAAAGTAACACTCAAGAGAGAGAAAAATAAAGTAGCCAAAAGATTCTTTGAAAATTTTAAGCAATTTACTTTTCAAATAGATGTGTAAGGTTTTTCAATTTTTTGCCCTTCCCTTTTGATTCACTTGTGATATTTGTTGTTTTGATAAAAAAGAATGAATTTATGTGATAATATTGTATTTGACAACAAGAGGGGAAAGATTTAAGAGCACTCTTAAAATCTTTCAAATATAAAGCATGGATACTTCAAGTATGAAACTAGGAAAAAAAGTATAATGCATTGCATATTTATTAATATTCCTTGAGAACCTTAAATCCATGATATTATGATGAAAATGGAGGAAAGAGAGTATCCCCTTTACAAAATACTTTATATATCTTGAAATATTGTAGACATATGTTCTCAAGAATGTTTTTGACAACAAAAGAATAATCTTACATTAATCATAGACAATGTGATTTTCATGCACTAGCCACTTTTAATGATAAGATTATTTATATGTATGTGAAGCGTGCAAATTATGTGAAGCACCATAATGGAGTTTCTATTATACTTAATATGGATTTTCAATACAAATAATGCATGAGAAGGTTATTGATGAGATTTACCTCATGCAATATTGCAAATATTTGAGACAATCTAAGTCAATGTTATGAAAACAGTAACTATTTATGCATCAAGAAATAACTGATCCTTGGATAGACTATTTCTCAAAGGGCTTGAATTGTTAGCTTAAGAGAGCACCATATGAGCTGGATGAAATATTTGTCTCCCAACATATTCATTTATCATTAATAGAATGATGAAACCGATGTTTATTTAAAAGATGAAAAACATCATATCAATAGAATAAATATTGGTCTTATTTATAAAACCCAACATAATGGTACTCTTTTCATTATATAGATGACATCTATATTTAAGAATTAGGTATTTAATGATTCTATAACTTAAAAAATGTATTTTGAAAGAAAAAGAAGAATCACCCTTTGGAACTTGCCTACTTAGCTCTATAAAGCATCCTTTTTTGCGCAGGCCCTGAAGCTCATGGCCCTCTTTCCACACTTCCAGCAAAACCAAAATATCATCAGATGTCATTTTACTCTTTTGGTCAACAATAAGAGTCATTGAATAAACCCAACTTTCTGAAAGTAGCACCAAGCTGCTTTGTTTGTGCACATTGTCATCCCATCTACATAGGGTTATGATTCTATTTGCTGCTGTAAATTAACATATTCATAGTAATAATTAAACAGTAACTGGTTCCTACAAGTGGCCCTAGGTTGATTTAGGCCATAGATTTATAGATACTACAGTTAGTTTAATTTTATTACTTTATGTTAAATAGTAAGAAATTGGGTTTTTTTTTTTTTTTTTTTGGGCTTCTTTTTGCATATTGTAGCAGCTAACAAGGCGAATGACAAGGAAACTGGTTCTTCACTTCTTTGGGGAGAGGGTAACTTGTATCAACATGATACGATTCTCCTCTTTTGAAAAGACACGTCTCTCCAACCTTTTACAAAGGACTTTGATTTATTAAAAGGAGAATATGTCTCAAGTGGTATCAAATGCATAAGAATCATGATATCTAAATAATTTCAAGAGTCCTTCATGTGTTGACGGGGTTGTCTTACGGATGGAATACATTCTATGCTCATGTATAAGATGGAGCATTCTAATTATATATATACAGTATTATTTAGGAATATTTTTTTATTGAGAGTGATATTGAATTTTTTGTGATGAGATATTTTTTCTAATTAAACATGTTTTGTATCGAAGATCTTATTTAGTAATGATGTATATGATTATTTCTCTCTTTCCTCATATTGTAATAACTAATTGTAAAGTTTTTTTTTTTTTTAAATAGAAATTTTTAGAGTGATAGCTTGTATTAAGAGTATGATATAAATGAAATCAATTATAATTGTAAAGGTGAAGAATGTATAATAAATTAAGAAAAGTGGGGATCCTTAAAAAGGAGAAAATAGATGTGATTTTGATTATAAGAATATTGTATTCGAAGGATAGTGAAACAATTTTAAATTGATTATGACATATAATATTATAAAAGTATCATACATCACTTACTAATCAAATAGATAGCAATCACAATCCTATACTATATGAATATGTTAGGAAGAAAAAAGTTTGAAAACCTCTCTTAGATATTACTTATGAAAAAAAAATGATTAAAATTTTGAGTTATCTAGGATGAAAGACACACCAAATATATTGTAAAAAAAGGTCTTACACGTGTTGATGAACTTAAAGGATTTTTCCATCAAATTATATATATCTTCTAGTATAACATGTAAAAATGATTAGCATATCCTACTAGGCTCTGATACCATGTTAGAAATTAGGATCTTAGGGTACTAATCCTTATAAACAAGATTATAATGTAAATGAAATATGAAACATACATGCAAAATGTACACATTACACAAGATATACACGGGGAAAACCTTTTCGGGTAAAAAACCCCATAAAGCATCATTTAATTAAAACACTTACAAATATAGTCTATAATAAAATAGACATGAACCTGGGGACACTCCTCCAATACTTCCATGTTGGGAAAAATGGTGTCTCAACCTTGCATTTATGTGAGGTTACTATTTATAGTAAGTTTTCATTTGAGCACGAAATGGTGCGAAACTCTCCCTGAAGCTTCTGGTTGGCTAGATAAGCATTCTGGTAAAGTTGTGTTGCAAGGTCACAGCTAGTTTTGAAGATATTAAATTTTTCGTCTTGGAGGGGTGCGATAAAATGTTTAAACTTAATTTTGGGGGTTTTAGAGGCTCCAAAACACCCTGAAAAGTGGCCATAATTAGCACAGTGGGTTACGAGGTGATAGAGCACTTCGCGAGCTTTCCGGCGCTTCAAACGGTTCGTCAATCGGACACCCAGTTCTCAAGTTATGGCCTCCGGAAGTTTGTACTCCTGAAATAGGAAAAATAATTTGTATCGGATACATAAATGAGCTGTAAAAGGGAGCGACACGTGTTGATGTGTGCTTTAACATATCATAGGGCATCTAGAAGGGAGATAAGGTCGGCTACACCTTATTGGGTGGTTTTAACCCATGGTTTTGTAATACCGTTTGATGGTTTCCTATATTGTATCTCCTATTTATGAGGTGTGTGAGATAGAGGTTGTGTGTAAGAGTCTTATAGCTATTGAGTTGCCTCTGAATCTCTGATTAATGGTACTCCTGCGAAGAGCTTGCTCTGCAAGTATGTTGTAATCTGTTTTTGATTGCTGAATAAAATATTGAGCTGCTTTTGGAGTGTGGGGTTTTTCTCTCGAAAAGGATTTCCCCACGTAAATCACTATGTTGTGGTATGAATGCTATTATATCTATTTCTATTTTTCTTTAACCGTTGTAACGATTTGAAAAAGTTTTGCATTACCCTCCTCTCAAGGTTAGTGTAGGAAGTTGTTTCCGCTACTTAACTTCCTTACAAGTGGTATCAGAGCCTGATCACCTTTGGTTTCAATTGTGGGCAGTTGGGTTTTTTGAACTAATCCAGATTTGAGTGGGAGCTTGTGCAGAAGACAATTTTTGATCTTGTTGCAGGAATATTCAGATGGCGAGTTTGTCAGGGAGAATAGAGGTGGAGAAATTTAATGGAAGTAATTTTGAGATGTGGAAGCTGAAGATGGAAGATCTGCTAATAGATCGAGATCTTTGGGATGCTGTTGATGCGAATGTCCAAAGGCCCTCAGATCCTACTGCGGCAGCTGAGTATGATGTTATGGACCGAAAAGCCAAGGGTCTAATCAGACTGTGCCTGGCAGACTCTGTTCTAATCAATGTCCATGAAGAGAACTCTACAAAGAAGCTATGGACTAAGCTTGGTGAGATGTATCAAGTGAAATCTTTATTAAATCAAATTTTCTTAAGAAAGAAATTGTATTCCTTGAAGATGGAAGAGGGTGGACGAATTGCAGACCACCTGGAAGCATTTAATATGTTGGTTGATCAATTAGTATCCGTCGGTGTTAAGATGGATGAGGAGGAGAAATGTCAGATCTTGCTTTGTTCTTTGCCTGATTCGTGGGATTCTCTTGTTATGGCTATCGGTAGTACTTCTGTTGTTTTGAAATCTGAAGACGTGGTGGGTGCCCTACTCGGTGAAGAGATGCGAAGGAAGGTATCCATCAGTTCAAAGGAAGCCCTAACCGTTCGTGGAAGACCTAAGGAGAAAGGCAAGAAGAATGAGAAGCGCGACAAGTCCAAATCCAAAGGGAGATCAAAATCTTCTGGAAAGTCCAAAGTCATTTGCTGGAACTGCGGTAAACCGGGTCACATCCGTCAGGACTGTAAAGAAGAAAAGAAGAAGAAAAAAAAGAAAAAGTTCGATTTTTATTCTGAGTCCGACAAGGAAGATGGCGATGCCTTTATTGCGGTTTTGGCAACTCATGCAGGTAATGATGCCTGGCTAATTGACTTAGGTGCATCTTTTCATATGACTTCCAATAGTGATTGGTTTCCTGAATATGAAGGATTTAATGGAGGTAAGGTGTACTTGGGTGATGATTCACATCTAGACATTATTGGTCGAGGTAAAATTAGAATCAGGTTTTCTGATGGTAGAATAAAAAGGATTAATGGTGTGCTACATATCCCTGGATTAAAACGAAACCTATTATCTGTGAGCAAACTGATAGATGCAGGCGTGCAGGTAGCCTTTTCTAAAGCAGGATGTAAGATGATTAAGGGTGCTATGGTAGTTGCTAGAGGTGTCAGGTTTGACACTTTTTATAAGCTTGAAGCATATACTGTTGAATGTAATAGCACTTCTGTAAAAAGCAAATCTGCGGATACTTCACTAGAAGATTTGAAGGTTTCACCTTCAGCAGATGGAAATGGTTTTTGGGTACCTAAGGGTGCTCTTTCATCTGAAGCAAAGTTACCTGCAGAGAAGACTATGTTATGGCACCAGAGACTTGGCCACATTGGAGAAAAGGGTCTAAGGACCTTGAAAAATAAAAACCTTGTCTAAGGTTTGAATGACTGTAATCTTGACTTTGATTTCTATGAGCATTGCATTTATGGAAAACAAAACCGCGTTCAGTTTTACTCGAGTTCTCATAAAACTTGTGGTGTTTTGGATCTTATCCATTCTGATGTGTTTGGTCCAGTAGATGTCTCTTCGATTGGGAAATCCACATATTATGTTTCATTTATTGATGATTTTAGTAGAAGGACATGGGTTTATTTTCTAAAGAGTAAATCTGAAGTTTTTGGTTGTTTTAAAGAATTTAAAGCAATGGTTGAGTTGCAGACTAGAAAGAAAATAAAATGTTTGAGAACTGATAATGGCGGTGAGTTTTGCTCTAATGATTTTGATAGATTCTGTAAAGACTTTGGAATTAACAGGCAGAAGACAACTCCGTATTCTCCACAGCAGAATGGAGTTGCAGAAAGAATGAACAGGACACAGATGGAGAAGGCTAGGAGTATGTTGACTGGTGCTGGTCTCGAACAAAAGTTTTGAGCTGAAGCTGTTGCCAGTGCTTGCTACCTGATTAACAGGTCTCCTATATCAGCTCTTGTTGATAAAACGCCTATGGAAGCATGGTCAGGTCACAAGCATTCATTGAGACATCTTAGAGTTTTTGGTTGCGAGGCATATGCACATGTGCCAAAGGAGACGTGAACAAAGTTGGAGAACAAGGCTGTGAAATGTATCTTCATCGGGTATAGTTATGGTGTGAAAGGATACAAGCTTTGGGAGCCTGTTGCACAAAAGGTAATTCACAGTAGAAGTGTTATTTTTAGAGAAATTAAGTCTCCTTCTGTTACATTGCAGCCAGAACAGACTAAACAAGAAGATGTGATTCAACTTCCTTCTACACCTGAAAGAGTTGAATCGAGACCCCTAGATAGGCAAGAAGTTGAGGAGAGCTCGTCTAGCTCTGAATCTTCAGAAGAGGAGGAAGAACCTCCAACTCAGCTTGTTCGAAGGTCTACAAGACATAGACAACCACCTGAAAGGTATTCACCTGATGATTGGAGATGTATTTTTTCTCTGAATACTAGTGTGGATGAACCGAAATCTGTAGAAGAGGCATTAGGTATGAATGATGCAGAATCCTGGAAGATTGCTATGGATGAAGAAATGGCAGCTTTGAAAAAGAATGATACATGGGATCTTGTACCATTGCCTGAAGGATGAAAACCTGTTGGTTGTAAATGGGCGTTCAAGAAAAAGATTGGTTCAGATGGAAGCATTGAAAAGTATAAAGCAAGGTTAGTTGCAAAAGGCTACTCTCAGGTTGAGGGTGTTGATTACGGTGAGATATTTTCTCCTGTTGCAAAAATGACGTCTATTAGATTTTTGCTTTCTATTGCTATTGCTTATGATTTAGAGGTTGAGCAAATGGATGTGAAAACTGCTTTCCTTCATGGTGATTTGGAGGAAGATATTTATATGACACAGCTGGAGCACTATGTGGTGAAAGGCAAAAGTAATTTTGTTTGTAAATTGAAGAAATCTTTGTATGGCCTCAAACAAAGTCCTAGGATGTGGTACCAGAAATTTGATACATATGTGTTGAGTTTGGGATTTGAACGTTCTAAATCAGATCACTGTGTTTGTTATAAATCTGATAGTGATCATTTCTTATTCATTGCATTGTATGTTGATGATATGTTATTCATTGGTAAAGGGAAAGTTATGATTTCAGAACTGAAGTCTCCGCTCGCTGCTAAATTTGAAATGAAAGATCTTGGTGCAGCAAAGCACATTCTTGGGATGGAAATTAGAAGAGATAGGGTGAACAGAAAGCTATGGCTAGGCCAGAGTAAGTATGTGAATTCAGTGTTACAGAGGTTCAACATGCAGAATTGTAGACCATTGAGTGTTCCTTTTACAGTTGGAATGAAACTATCTATTTCAGATTGTCCTACATCCCCATTGGAGATGGAAGACATGAGTAGAGTGCCTTACGAGAGTGCAGTTGGAAGCTTGATGTATGCTATGGTCTGTACTAGACCAGATATTGCCCAAGCAGTGGGAGTACTTTCTAGATATATGTCTAATCCTGGTAGAGTTCATTGGGATGCAGTCAAAAGAGTCTTCAGATATTTGAAGGTTACTTCAGAGTATTCTTTGTGTTATCATGGTAATTTAGTTGGAAACAAAACTTCCCTTGATATCCATGGTTATGTGGATTCAGATTGGGCAGGTGATATTGATAGCAGAAGATCCACCAGTGCTTATGTGTTTACTTTGTTTGGTGGTGCAATTAGTTGGATGAGTAAGCAACAGGCTGTGGTTGCTTTATCCACTACTGAAGCAGAGTATATGGCAGCTACTCATGCTTGTAAAGAGGCCATTTGGCTTAAGAGACTGTGTTCAGATATTGGAATAAAGCAAGGTACAGTGACAGTTTACTGTGACAGTCAGAGTGCAATTAGCCTAGGTAAGAACCCGACATTTCGTGACCGGACCAAACATATTGATGTTCAGTATCATTTTGTTAGAGTTATGGTCGAAGATGGTAGGGTGAAGCTGGTTAAGGTGGAAACTTTGATGAATGTTGCAGATGCTTTAACTAAGGCTGTGAGCACAGAGAAGTTCAGATGGTGTTCAGAGTCTATGAGCCTTATGGCCCCTAGCAATTGATTCATTGTGTTGACATTCCCTTCCGCTCCTGTAAGGTGTTCGACAGGTGGGAGATTTGTTGGGAAAAATGGTGTCTCAACCTTGCATTTATGCGAGGTTACTATTTATAGTAATTTTTCATTTGAGTACAAAATGGTGCGAAACTCTTTCTGAAGCTTTTGGTTGGCTAGATAAGCATTCCGGTAAAGTTGCGTTGCAAGGTCACAGCTAGTTTTGAAGATATTAAATTTTTCGTCTTGGAGGGGTGCGATAAAATTTTTAAACTTAATTTTTGGAGCTTTAGAGGCTCCGAAACACCCTGAAAAGTGGCCGTAATTGGCACAGCCAGTTATAAGGTGATAGAGCAATTTGTAAGCTTTCCGGCGCTTCAAACGGTTCGTCAATCGGACACCCGGTTCTCAAGTTATGGCCTCCGGAAGTTTGTACTCCTGAAATAGGAAAAATAATTTGTATCGGATACATAAATGAGCTGTAAAAGGGAGCGATACATGTTGATGTGTGCTTTAACATATCATAGGTCATCTAGAAGGGAGATAAGGTCAGCTACACCTTATTGGGTGGTTTTAACCCATGGTTTTGTAATATCGTTTGACGGTTTCCTGTATTGTATCTCCTATTTATGAGGTGTGTGAGATAGAGGTTGTGTGTAAGAGTCTTATGGCTATTGAGTTGCCTCTGAATCTCTGATTAATGGTACTCCTACGAAGAGCTTGCTCTGCAAGTATGTTGTAATCTGTTTTTGATTGCTGAATAAAATATTGAGCTGCTTTTGGAGTGTGGGGTTTTTCTCCCGAAAGGGTTTTCCCCACGTAAATCACTGTGTTGTGGTATGAATGCTATTATATCTATTTCTATTTTTCTTTAACTGTTGTAACGATCTGAAAAAGTTTTGCATTACCCTCCTCTAAAGGTTAGTGTAGGAAGTTGTTTTCGCTACTTAACTTCCTTACAAGTGGTATCAGAGCCTGATCATCTTTGGTTTCAATTGTGGGCAGTTGGGTTTTTTGAACTAATCCCGATTTGAGTGGGAGCTTGTGCAGAAGACACTTTTTGATCTTGTTGCAGGAATATTTAGATGGCGAGTTTGTCAGGGAGAATAGAGGTGGAGAAATTTAATGGAAGTAATTTTGAGATGTGGAAGCTGAAGATGGAAGATCTGCTAATAGATCGAGATCTTCGGGATGCTGTTGATACGAATGTCCAAAGGCCCTCAGATCCTACTGCGGCAGCTCAGTATGATGTTATGGACCGAAAAGCCAAGGGTCTAATCAGACTGTGCCTGGCAGACTCCGTTCTAATCAATGTCCATGAAGAGAACTCTGCAAAGAAGCTATGGACTAAGCTTGGTGAGATGTATCAAATGAAATCTTTATTAAATCAAATTTTCTTAAGAAAGAAATTGTATTCCTTGAAGATGGAAGAGGGTCGATGAAATGCAGACCACCTAGAAGCATTTAATATGTTGGTAGCTCAATTAGTATCCATCGGTGTTAAGATGGATGAGGAGGAGAAATGTCAGATCTTGCTTTGTTCTTTGCCTGATTCGTGGGATTCTTTTGTTATGGCTATCGGTAGTACTTCTGTTGTTTTGAAATTTGAAGATGTGGTGGGTGCCCTACTCGGTGAAGAGATGCGAAGGAAGGTATCCATCATTTCAAAGGAAGCCCTAACCGTTCGTGGAAGACCTAAGGAGAAAGGCAAGAAGAATGAGAAGCATGACAAGTCCAAATCCAAAGGGAGATCGAAATCTCCTGGAAAGTCCAAAGTCATTTGGTGGAACTGCGGTAAACCGGGTCACATCCGTCAGGACTGTAAAGAAGAAAAGAAGAAGAAGAAAAAGAAAAAGTTCGATTCTGATTCTGAGTCCGACAAGGAAGATGGTGATGCCTTTATTGCAGCTTTGGCGACTCATGCAGGTAATGATGCCTGGCTAATTGACTCAAGTGCATCTTTTCATATGACTTCCAATAGAGATTGGTTTTCTGAATATGAAGGATTTAATGGAGGTAAGGTGTACTTGGGTGATGATTCACATCTAGACATTGTTGGTCGAGGTAAAGTTAGAATCAGGTTTTCTGATGGTAGAATAAAAAGGATTAATGGTGTGCTGCATATCCCTGGATTAAAATGAAACCTGTTATCTGTGAGCAAACTGATAGATGCAGGCGTGCAGGTAGTCTTTTCTGTAGCAGGATGTAAGATGATTAAGGGTGCTATGGTAGTTGCTAGAGGTGTCAGGTTTGACACTTTGTATAAGCTTGAAGCATACACTGTTGAATGTAATAGCACTTCTATAAAAAGCAAATCTGTGGATACTTCACTAGAAGATTTGAAGGTTTCACCTTCAGCAAATGGAAATGGTTTTTGGGTACCTAAGGGTGCTCTTTCGTCTGAAGAAAAGTTACCTGCAGAGAAGACTATGTTATGGCACCAGAGACTTGGCCACATTGGAGAAAAGGGTCTAAGGACCTTGAAAAATAAAAACCTTGTTCAAGGTTTGAATGACTGTAATCTTGACTTTGATTTCTGTGAGCATTGCATTTATGGAAAACAAAACCGCGTTCAGTTTTACTCGAGTTCAAATAAAAACTTGTGGTGTTTTGGATCTTATCCATTCTGATGTGTTTGGTCCAGTAGATGTCTCTTCGATTAGGAAATCCACATATTATGTTTTATTTATTGATGATTTTAGTAGAAGGACATGGGTTTATTTTCTAAAGAGTAAATCTAAAGTTTTTGGTCATTTTAAAGAATTTAAAGCAATGGTTGAGTTGCAGACTGGAAAGAAAATAAAATGTTTGAGAACTGATAATGGTGGTGAGTTTTGCTATAATGATTTTGATAGATTCTGTAAAGACTATGGAATTAACAGGTAGAAGACAACTCCGTATTCTCCAGAGCAGAATGGAGTTGCAGAAAGAATGAACAGGACATTGATGGAGAAGGCTAGGAGTATGTTGAGTGGTGCTGGTCTCGAACAAAAGTTTTGGGCTGAAGCTGTTGCCACTGCTTGCTACCTGATTAATAGGTCTCCTACATCAGCTCTTGTTGATAAAAAGCCTATGGAAGTATGGTCAGGTCACAAGCCTTCATTGAGATATCTTATAGTTTTTGGTTGCGAGGCATATGCACATGTGCCAAAGGAGAAGCGAACAAAGTTGGAGAACAAGGCTGTGAAATGTATCTTCATCGGGTATAGTTATGGTGTGAAAGGATACAAGCTTTGGGTCCCTGTTGCACAAAAGGTAATTCACAGTAGAAGTGTTATTTTTAGAGAAATTAAGTCTCCTTCTGTTACATTGCAGCCAGAACAGACTAAAAAAGAAGATGTGATTCAACTTCCTTCTACACCTGAAAGAGTTGAATCGAGGCCCCTAGTTAGGCAAGAAGTTGAGGAGAGCTCGTCTAGCTCTGAATCTTCAGAAGAGGAGGAAGAACCTCCAACTCAGCTTGTTCGAAGGTCTACAAGACATAGACAACCACCTGAAAGGTATTCACCTAATGATTGGAGATGTATTTTTTCTCTAAATACTAGTGTGGATGAACCGAAATCTGTAGAAGAGGCATTAGGTATGAATGATGCAGAATCCTGGAAGATTGCTATGGAGGAAAAAATGGCAGCTTTGAAAAAGAATGATACATGGGATCTTGTACCATTGCCTGAAGGATGAAAACCTGTTGGTTGTAAATGGGCGTTCAAGAAAAAGATTGGTTCAGATGGAAGCATTGAAAAGTATAAAGCAAGGTTAGTTGCAAAAGGCTACTCTCAGGTTGAGGGTGTTGATTACGGTGAGATATTTTCTCCTGTTGCAAAAATGACGTCTATTAGATTTTTGCTTTCTATTGCTATTGCTTATGATTTAGAGGTTGAGCAAATGGATGTGAAAACTGCTTTCCTTCATGGTGATTTGGAGGAAGATATTTATATGACACAGCTGGAGCACTATGTGGTGAAAGGCAAAAGTAATTTTGTTTGTAAATTGAAGAAATCTTTGTATGGCCTCAAACAAAGTCCTAGGATGTGGTACCAGAAATTTGATACATATGTGTTGAGTTTGGGATTTGAACGTTCTAAATCAGATCACTGTGTTTGTTATAAATCTGATAGTGATCATTTCTTATTCATTGCATTGTATGTTGATGATATGTTATTCATTGGTAAAGGGAAAGTTATGATTTCAGAACTGAAGTCTCCGCTCGCTGCTAAATTTGAAATGAAAGATCTTGGTGCAGCAAAGCACATTCTTGGGATGGAAATTAGAAGAGATAGGGTGAACAAAAAGCTATGGCTAGGCCAGAGTAAGTATGTGAATTCAGTGTTACAGAGGTTCAACATGCAGAATTGTAGACCATTGAGTGTTCCTTTTACAGTTGGAATGAAACTATCTATTTCAGATTGTCCTACATCCCCATTGGAGATGGAAGACATGAGTAGAGTGCCTTACGAGAGTGCAGTTGGAAGCTTGATGTATGCTATGGTCTGTACTAGACCAGATATTGCCCAAGCAGTGGGAGTACTTTCTAGATATATGTCTAATCCTGGTAGAGTTCATTGGGATGCAGTCAAAAGAGTCTTCAGATATTTGAAGGGTACTTCAGAATATTCTTTGTGTTATCATGGTAATTTAGTTGGAAACATGACTTCCCTTGATATCCATGGTTATGTGGATTCAGATTGGGTAGGTGATATTGATAGCAGAAGATCCACCAGTGCTTATGTGTTTACTTTGTTTGGTGGTGCAATTAGTTGGATGAGTAAGCGACGGGCTGTAGTTGCTTTATCCACTACTGAAGCAGAATATATGGCAGCTACTCATGCTTGTAAAGAGGCCATTTGGCTTAAGAGACTGTGTTCAGATATTGGAATAAAGCAAGGTACAGTGACAGTTTACTGTGACAGTCAGAGTGCAATTAGCCTAGCTAAGAACCCGACATTTCATGCCCGGACCAAACATATTGATGTTCAGTATCATTTTGTTAGAGATATGGTCGAAGATGGTAGGGTGAAGCTGGTTAAGGTGGAAACTTTGATGAATGTTGCAGATGCTTTAACTAAGGCTGTGAGCACAGAGAAGTTCAGATGGTGTTCAGAGTCTATGGGTCTTATGGCCCCTAGCAATTGATTCATTGTGTTGACATTCCCTTCCGCTCCTGCAAGGTGTTCGACAAGTGGGAGATTTGTTGGAAAAAATGGTGTCTCAACCTTGCATTTATGCGAGGTTACTATTTATAGTAAGTTTTCATTTGAGCACGAAATGGTGCAAAACTCTCCCTGAAGCTTCTGGTTGGCTAGATAAGCATTCCGGTAAAGTTGCATTGCAAGGTCACAGCTAGTTTTGAAGATATTAAATTTTTCATCTTGGGGGGGTGCGATAAAATGTTTAAACTTAATTTTGGTGGCTTTAGAGGGTCTGAAACACCCTGAAAAGTGACCGTCATCGGCACATCTGGTTACGAGGTGATAGAGCACTTCGCGAGCTTTCCGGCGTTTCAAACGGTTTGTCAATCGGACACCCGATTCTCAAGTTATGGCCTCTGGAAGTTTGTACTCCTGAAATAGGAAAAATAATTTGTATCGGATACATAAATGAGCTGTAAAAGGGAGCGACACGTGTTGATGTGTGCTTTAACATATCGTAGGGCATCTAGAAGGGAGATAAGGTCGGCTACACCTTATTGGGTGGTTTTAACCCATGGTTTTGTAATACCGTTTGACGGTTTCCTGTATTGTATCTCCTATTTATGAGGTGTGTGAGATAGAGGTTGTGTGTAAGAGTCTTATGGCTATTGAGTTGCCTTTGAATCTCTGATTAATGGTACTCCTGCAAAGAGCTTGCTCTGCAAGTATGTTGTAATTTGTTTTTGATTGCTGAATAAAATATTGAGCTGCTTTTGGAGTGTGGGGTTTTTCTCCCGAAAGGGTTTTCCCCACGTAAATCACTGTGTTGTGGTATGAATGCTATTATATCTATTTCTATTTTTCTTTAACTGTGGTAACGATCTGAAAAAGTTTTGCATTACCCTCCTCTCAAGGTTAGTGTAGGAAGTTGTTTTCGCTACTTAATTTCCTTACAAGTGGTATCGGAGCCTGATCACCTTTGGTTTCAATTGTGGGCGGTTGGGTTTTTTGAACTAATCCAGATTTGAGTGGGAGCTTGTGCAGAAGACTCTTTTTGATCTTGTTGTAGGAATATTCAGATGGTGAGTTCGTCAGAGAGAATAGAGGTGGAGAAATTTAATGGAAGTAATTTTGAGATGTGGAAGCTGAAGATGGAAGATCTGCTAATAGATCGAGATCTTTGGGATGCTATTGATGCGAATGTCCAAAGGCCCTCAGATCCTACTGCGGCAGCTGAGTATGATGTTATGGACCGAAAAGCCAAGGGTCTAATCAGACTGTGCCTGGCAGACTCTGTTCTAATCAATGTCCATGAAGAGAACTCTGCAAAGAAGCTATGGACTAAGCTTGGTGAGATGTATCAAGTGAAATCTTTATTAAATCAAATTTTCTTAAGAAAGAAATTGTATTCCTTGAAGATGGAAGAGGGTGTACGAATTGCAGACCACCTGGAAGCATTTAATATGTTGGTTGCTCAATTAGTATCCGTCGGTGTTAAGATGGATGAGGAGGAGAAATGTCAGATCTTGCTTTGTTCTTTGCCTGATTCGTGGGATTCTCTTGTTATGGCTATCGGTAGTACTTCTGTTGTTTTGAAATCTGAAGACGTGGTGGGTGCCCTACTCGGTGAAGAGATGCGAAGGAAGGTATCCATCAGTTCAAAGGAAGCCCTAACCATTCATGGAAGACCTAAGGAGAAAGGCAAGAAGAATGAGAAGCGCGAGAAGTCCAAATCCAAAGGGAGATCGAAATCTCCTGGAAAGTCCAAAGTCATTTGCTGGAACTGCGGCAAACCGGGTCACATCCGTAAGGACTGTAAAGAAGAAAAGAAGAAGAAGAAAAAGAAAAAGTTTGATTTTGATTCTGAGTCCGACAAGGAAGATGGCGATGCCTTTATTGCGGCTTTGGCGACTCATGTAGGTAATGATGCCTGGCTAATTGACTAAGGTGCATCTTTTCATATGACATCCAATAGAGATTGGTTTTCTAAATATGAAGGATTTAATGGAGGTAAGGTGTACTTGGGTGATGATTCACATCTAGACATTGTTGGTCGAGGTAAAGTTAGAATCAGGTTTTCTGATGGTAGAATAAAAAGGATTAATGGTGTGCTGCATATCCCTGGATTAAAACGAAACCTGTTATCTGTGAGCAAACTGATAGATGCAGGCGTGCAGGTAGTCTTTTTTGAAGCAGGATGTAAGATGACTAAGGGTGCTATGGTAGTTGCTAGAGGTGTCAGTTTTGACACTTTGTATAAGCTTGAAGGATACACTGTTGAATGTAATAGCACTTCTGTAAAAAGCAAATCTGCGGATACTTCACTAGAAGATTTGAAGGTTTCACCTTTAGCAGACATAGACAACCACCTGAAAGGTATTCACCTGATGATTGGAGATGTATTTTTGCTCTGAATACTAGAGTGGATGAACCGAAATCTGTAGAAGAGGCATTAGGTATGAATGATGCAGAATCCTGGAAGATTGCTATGGAGGAAGAAATGGCAGCTTTGAAAAAGAATGATACATGGGATCTTGTACCTTTGCCTGAAGGACGAAAACCTGTTGGTTGTAAATGGGTGTTCAAGAAAAAGATTGGTTCAGATGGAAGCATTGAAAAGTATAAAGCAAGGTTAGTTGCAAAAGGCTACTCTCAGGTTGAGGGTGTTGATTACGGCGAGATATTTTCTCTTGTTGCAAAAATGACGTCTATTAGATTTTTGCTTTCTATTGCTACTGCATATGATGTAGAGGTTGAGCAAATGGATGTCAAAACTGCTTTCCTTCATGGTGATTTGGAGGAAGATATTTATATGACACAGCCGGAGCACTGTGTGGTGAAAGGCAAAAGTAATTTGGTCTGTAAATTGAAGAAATCTTTGTATGGCCTCAAACAAAGTCCTAGGATGTGGTACCATAAATTTGATACATATGTGTTGAATTTGGGATTTGAATGTTCTAAATTAGATCACTATGTTTATTATAAATCTGATGGTGATCATTTCTTATTCATTGCATTGTATGTTGATGATATGTTATTCATTGGTAAAGGGAAAGGTATGATTTCATAACTGAAGTCTCAGCTCGCTGCTAAATTTGAAATGAAAGATCTTGGTGCAGCAAAGCACATTCTTGGGATGGAAATTAGAAGAGATAGGGTGAACAGAAAGCTATGGCTAAGCCAAAGTAAGTATGTGAATTCAGTGTTATAGAGGTTCAACATGCAGAATTGTAGACCATTGAGTGTTCCTTTTACAGTTGGAATGAAACTATCCATTTCAGATTGTCCTAAATCCCCATTAGAGATGGAAGACATGAGTAGAGTGCCTTACCAGAGTGCAGTTGGAAGCTTGATGTATGCTATGGTCTGTACTAGACCAGATATTGCCCAAGCAGTGGGAGTACTTTCTAGATATATGTCTAATCCTGGTAGAGTTCATTGGGATGCAGTCAAAAGAGTCTTCAGATATTTGAAGGTTACTTCAGAGTATTCTTTGTGTTATCATGGTAATTCAGTTGGAAACATGACTTCCCTTGATATCCATGGTTATGTGGATTCAGATTGGGCAGGTGATATTGATAGTAGAAGATTCACCAGTGCTTATGTGTTTACTTTGTTTGGTGGTGCAATTAGTTGGATGAGTAAGCAACAGGCTGTGGTTGCTTTATCCACTACTGAAGCAGAGTATATGGCAGCTACTCATGCTTGTAAAGAGGCCATTTGGCTTAAGAGACTGTGTTCAGATATTGGAATAAAGCAAGGTACAGTGACAGTTTACTGTGACAGTCAGAGTGCAATTAGCCTAGCTAAGAACCCGACATTTCATGCCCGGACCAAACATATTGATATTCAGTATCATTTTGTTAGAGATATGGTCGAAGATGGTAGGGTGAAGCTGATTAAGGTGGAAACTTTGATGAATGTTGTAGATGCTTTAACTAAGGCTGTGAGCACAGAGAAGTTCAGATGGTGTTCAGAGTCTATGGGCCTTATGGCCCCTAGCAATTGATTCATTGTGTTGACATTCCCTTCCGCTCCTGCAAGGTGTTCGACAAGTGGGAGATTTGTTGGGAAAAATGGTGTCTCAACCTTGCATTTATGCGAGGTTACTATTTATAGTAAGTTTTCATTTGAGCACACAATGGTGCGAAACTCTCCCTGAAGCTTTTGGTTGGCTAGATAAGCATTCTAGTAAAGTTGCGTTGCAAGGTCACAGCTAGTTTTGAAGATATTAAATTTTTCGTCTTGGAGCGGTGCGATAAAATGTTAAAACTTAATTTTGGGGGCTTTAGAGGCTCCGAAACACACTGAAATGTGGCCGTAATCGGCACAGATGGTTACAAGGTGATAGAGCACTTCGCGAGCTTTCTAGCGCTTCAAACGGTTCGTCAATCGGACACCCGGTTCTCAAGTTATGGCCTCCGGAAGTTTGTACTCCTGAAATAGGAAAAATAATTTGTATTGGATACATAAATGAGCTGTAAAAGGGAGCGACACGTGTTGATGTGTGCTTTAACATATCATAGGGCATCTAGAAGGGAGATAAGGTCGGCTACACCTTATTGGGTGGTTTTAACCCATGGTTTTGTAATACCGTTTGACGGTTTCCTGTATTGTATCTCCTATTTATGAGGTGTGTGAGATAGAGGTTGTGTGTAAGAGTCTTATGGCTATTGAGTTGCCTCTGAATCTCTGATTAATGGTACTCCTGCGAAGAGATTGCTCTGCAAGTATGTTGTAATCTGTTTTTGATTGCTGAATAAAATATTGAGCTGCTTTTGGAGTGTGGGGTTTTTCTCCCGAAAGGGTTTTCCCCACGTAAATCACTGTGTTGTGGTATGAATGCTATTATATCTATTTCTATTTTTCTTTAACTGTTGTAATGATCTGAAAAAGTTTTCATTACCCTCCTCTCAAGGTTAGTGTAGGAAGTTGTTTCCGCTACTTAACTTCCTTACAAGTGGTATCAGAGCCTGATCACCTTTGGTTTCAATTGTGGGCAGTTGGGTTTTTTGAACTAATCCAGATTTGAGTGGGAGCTTGTGCAGAAGACACATTTTGATCTTGTTGCAGGAATATTCAGATGGTGAGTTCGTCAGGGAGAATAGAGGTGGAGAAATTTAATGGAAGTAATTTTGAGATGTGGAAGCTGAAGATGGAAGATCTGCTAATAGATCGAGATCTTTGGGAAGCTGTTGATGCGAATGTCCAAAGGCCCTCAGATCCTACTGCGGTAGCTCAGTATGATGTTATGGACCGAAAAGCCAAGGGTCTATTCAGACTGTGCCTGGTAGACTCTGTTCTAATCAATGTCCATGAAGAGAACTCTGCAAAGAAGCTATGGACTAAGCTTGGTGAGATGTATCAAGTGAAATCTTTATTAAATCAAATTTTCTTAAGAAAGAAATTGTATTCCTTGAAGATGGAAGAGGGTGGATGAATTGCAGACCACCTGAAAGCATTTAATATGTTGGTGGCTCAATTAGTATCCGTCAGTGTTAAGATGGATGAGGAGGAGAAATGTCAAATCTTGCTTTGTTCTTTGCCTGATTCGTGGGATTCTCTTGTTATGGCTATCGGTAGTACTTCTGTTCTTTTGAAATCTGAAGACGTGGTGGGTGCCCTGCTCGGTGAAGAGATGCGAAGGAAGGTATCCATCAGTTCAAAGGAAGCCCTAACCGTTCGTGGAAGACCGAAGGAGAAAGGCAAGAAGAATGAGAAGCACGACAAGTCCAAATCCAAAGGGAGATCGAAATCTCCTGGAAAGTCCAAAGTCATTTGGTGGAACTGCGGTAAACCGGGTCACATCCGTAAGGACTGTAAAGAAGAAAAGAAGAAGAAGAAAAAGAAAAAGTTCGATTCTGATTCTGAGTCCGACAAGGAAGATGGCGATGCCTTTATTGCGGTTTTGGCGACTCATGCAGGTAATGATGCCTGGCTAATTGACTCAGATGCATCTTTTCATATGACTTCCAATAGAGATTGGTTTTCTGAATATGAAGGATTTAATGGAGGTAAGGTGTACTTGGGTGATGATTCACATCTAGACATTATTGGTCGAGGTAAAGTTAGAATCAGGTTTTCTGATGGTAGAATAAAAAGGATTAATGGTGTGCTGCATATCCCTGGATTAAAATGAAACCTGTTATCTGTGAGCAAACTGATAGATGCAGGCGTGTAGGTAGTCTTTTCTGAAGCAGGATGTAAGATGACTAAGGGTGCTATGGTAGTTGCTAGAGGTGTCAGGTTTGGCACTTTGTATAAGCTTGAAGCATACACTGTTGAATGTAATAGCACTTCTGTAAAAAGCAAATCTGCGGATACTTCACTAGAAGATTTGAAGGTTTCACCTTCAGCAGATGGAAATGGTTTTTGGGTACCTAAGTGTGCTCTTTCGTCTGAAGCAAAGTTACCTGTAGAGAAGACTATGTTATGGCACCAGAGACTTGGCCACATTGGAGAAAAGGGTCTAAGGACCTTGAAAAATAAAAACCTTGTTGAAGGTTTGAATGACTGTAATCTTGACTTTGATTTCTGTGAGCATTGCATTTATGAAAACAAAACCGCGTTCGGTTTTACTCGAGTTCTCATAAAACTTGTGGTGTTTTGGATCTTATCCATTCTGATGTGTTTGGTCCAGTAGATGTCTCTTCGATTGGGAAATCCACATATTATGTTTCATTTATTGATGATTTTAGTAGAAGGACATGGGTTTATTTTCTAAAGAGTAAATCTGAAGTTTTTGGTCATTTTAAAGAATTTAAAGCAATGGCTGAGTTGCAGACTGGAAAGAAAATAAAATGTTTGAGAACTGATAATGGCGGTGAGTTTTTCTCTAATGATTTTGATAGATTCTGTAGAGACTGTCGAATTAACAGGCAGAAGACAACTCCGTATTCTCCACAGTAGAATGGAGTTGCAGAAAGAATGAACAGGACACTGATGGAGAAGGCTAGGAGTATGTTGAGTGGTGCTGGTCTCGAAACAAAAGTTTTGGGCTGAAGTTGTTGCCACTGCTTGCTACCTGATTAACAGGTCTCCTACATCAGCTCTTGTTGATAAAACGCCTATGGAAGCATGGTCAGGTCACAAGCCTTCATTGAGACATCTTATAGTTTTTGGTTGCGAGGCATATGCACATGTGCCAAAGGAGAAGCGAACAAAGTTGGAGACCAAGGCTGTGAAATGTATCTTCATCGGGTATAGTTATGGTGTGAAAGGATACAAGCTTTGGGACCCTATTGTACAAAAGGTAATTCACAGTAGAAGTGTTATTTTTAGAGAAATTAAGTCTCCTTCTATTACATTGCAGCCAGAACAGACTAAAAAAGAAGATGTGATTCAACTTCCTTCTACACCTGAAAGAGTTGAATCGAGACCCCTAGATAGGCAAGAAGTTGAGGAGAGCTCGTCTAGCTCTGAATCTTCAGAAGAGGAGGAAGAACCTCCAACTCAGCTTGTTCGAAGGTCTACAAGACATAGACAACCACCTGAAAGGTATTCACCTGATGATTGGAGATGTATTTTTGCTCTGAATACTAGATTGGATGAACCGAAATCTGTAGAAGAGGCATTAGGTATGAATGATGCAGAATCTTGGAAGATTGCTATGGAGGAAGAAATGGCAGCTTTGAAAAAGAATGATACATGGGATCTTGTACCATTGCCTGAAGGACGAAAACCTATTGGCTGTAAATGGGTGTTCAAGAAAAAGATTGGTTCAGATGGAAGCATTGAAAAGTATAAAGCAAGGTTAGTTGCAAAAGGCTACTCTCAGGTTGAGGGTGTTGATTACGGTGAGATATTTTCTCCTGTTGCAAAAATGACGTCTATTAGATTTTTTCTTTCTATTGCTACTGCTTATGATTTAGAGGTTGAGCAAATGGATGTGAAAACTGCTTTCCTTCATGGTGATTTGGAGGAAGATATTTATATGACACAACCGGAGCACTATGTGGTGAAAGGCAAAAGTAATTTGGTCTGTAAATTGAAGAAATCTTTGTATGGCCTCAAACAAAGTCCTAGGATATGGTACCAGAAATTTGATACATATGTGTTGAGTTTGGGATTTGAACATTCTAAATCAGATCACTGTGTTTATTATAAATCTGATGGTGATCATTTCTTATTCATTGCATTGTATGTTGATGATATGTTATTCATTGGTAAAGGGAAAGGTATGATTTCAGAACTGAAGTCTCAGCTCGCTGCTAAATTTGAAATGAAAAATCTTGGTGCAGAAAAGCACATTCTTGGGATGGAATTTAGAAGAAATAGGGTGAACCGAAAGCTATGGCTAGGCCAGAGTAAGTATGTGAATTCAGTGTTACAGAGGTTCAACATGCAGAATTGTAGACCGTTGAGTGTTCCTTTTACAGTTGGAATGAAACTATCTATTTCAGATTGTCCTACATCCCCATTGGAGATGGAAGACATGAGTAGAGTGTCTTACCAGAGTGCAGTTGGAAGCTTTATGTATGCTATGGTCTATACTAGACCAGATATTGCCCAAGCAGTGGGAGTACTTTTTAGATATATGTCTAATCCTGGTAAAGTTCATTGGGATGCAGTCAAAAGAGTCTTCAGATATTTGAAGGGTACTTCAGAGTATTCTTTGTGTTATCATGGTAATTTAGTTGGAAACATGACTTCCCTTGATATCCATGGTTATGTGGATTCAGATTGGGCAGGTGATATTGATAGCAGAAGATCCACCAGTGCTTATGTG